>NC_053162.1:143572391-144172391 GCF_016835505.1 Polypterus senegalus | reverse complement strand
AAGGACACTCCGCCTGCACACATCACTTTCAAGGTATAAAATTAGGGGGTTTGATCATTGGTCTCAATGGGCACTGGTATTTGTTTCTCAACACCTATGTATGTATTTTGACAGATCCAATCACAAGTAAATTTATGCCTTTCTGTTCCCAACTGCTGTCCATTTGTGTGCAAGGCTCTGAAGCTGAAAAAAGGCAAGACTTGGTCATGTGCTGGATGGCCAGAGCCCTTGTCCAGCCGAGATGACTTCGAAAAGGAAGGAATGGGGAACAGAATATACACAGGGCATTATTTGCTCTGGAGCACAAGATGGCAGTCCCCCTGGGTTGCAGTGGTGGCTTGGATTCCCACAAGGCTTCATTGGAGTCGGAATTTCCGCACAGGACTGTTGGGTTCCATGGGTACCACTAAGGGGTGCTGCAGGGACTGAGGAGCCCGGCTTTGTTGGGCTTCCACCTCACTTTGAAGTACTTCTGGACCAAGCTAATGGACTTATTGAGTTTTACCTTTTTATTGTTTATAATGTTCCATGTTAACTTTCACCTCATTATACTACTACCACAGTATGCACAATTTCACCCATACTTCACTGGATTTCATGTATTTAGATTGGCCCTGTGTCGGATCACATTAATATCTCATGTGAACCACTTCAGCATTTTCTTGGTAATGCACAGAGACCACCCCAGTAGTTTTGCTACTTAAATGGACTGCTAATCCCAGCAACCCTGGGAGTACTGTGTTATTGGTTTCATTTGCTGTGAGGGCTTCTGGGTGAAAGATGAAGACACTAGCTTTTAAAAGTGATCCTTAATAAGTTGGCAGGATCACAATTGGTGCTGTCTTTTTGTTTCCACGCTTTGCTACACAATTGGAGTACAATACCACCCATTGAATTACAGTTTTCTCTGGATTTACATTCTTCTCTTATGCCAGATAGTTCTGTGATTTTGTCTGGGTTGCAAAACTTCTTTGTCTGGTGGGCGCTCTCAACTACTACAAATGTTCACATACATCAGCTTCACGCTAGAACAAAACTTTACATAACTTTCAGGAGGCTGTTCACAGGGCATTTCATTTCATAACTACACAGCCATTCATGTCCATCTGCAAAACTGGACTGTGTCATGAATGTTTAATGTTTTGGGCTAAATGTTTTATTGTGGTTTTTTTGTATCTGTAATATTAATCATTTTTGATATTTACTACCACAAATATACACACAAATACATTATAATTTATCTTTTATAAAAATTTACAGTTCACTGAAGAACTGCTGAACTAATACTTTGTCTGCAGGATGCTACACATCCTTGTCTTGGCAACCAGTCTTACACACGTGATTTGATTGTGCAGTGATTGTTCTTGCAACTTTTTGCATCTTATTTAGTGCAATCTTCTTCTTCTTCTTCCTCTTCTTCTTCCGGCTGCTCCTATTAGGGGTTGCCACAGCGGATCATCTTCTTCCATATCTTTCTGTCCTCTGTCTTGCTCTGTCACACCCATCACCTGCGTGTCCTCCCTCACCACATCCATAATCTTTCTCTTAGGCCTTCCTCTTTTCCTCTTCCCTGACAGCTCTATCCTTAGCATCCTTTTCCCAATATACCCAGCATCTCTCCTCTGCACTTGTCCAAACCAACACAATCTAATCTCTATGACCTTGTCTCCCAACTTTCTCACCTGAGCCGACCCTCTAATGGAGTCATTCCTAATCCTATCCATCCCTGTCACACCCAATGCAAATCTTAGCATCTGTAACTCTGTCACCTCCAGCTCACTACAACTATCGTCCTGTAAACCCTCCCTTTCACTTTTGCTGATGCCCATCTGTCACAAATCACTCCTAACACTCTTCTCCACCCACTCCATCCTGCCTACACTCTCTTTTTCACCTCTCTTCCACAATCCCCATTACTCTGTACTGTTGATCCCAATTATTTAAACTCATCCACCTTTGCCATCTCTATTCCTTGCATCTTCACCATTCCACTGACCTTCCTCTCATTCACACACACGTATTCTGTTTTGTTCCAGGTCAGGAGGAAGCCCCTCATAGCATGTACAGCCCTCCCCTGCAGCTCCCTCATCAGCAGCCATGGAACCCAGCAGAGCTGCCCAATGGGACTACAGTTGCCAGTATGCTTTCTGGGTTTGTGCATGGGTGCACAAGTTTAGGAACGCTTCCACCTAGTGTATCGGGGGAGTGTACAATCTTGGAAATTTGTCTCCTGTGGTCTACCAGCCATCCTGGTCCAGTGTGACCTCCCATTACTCACTGTATTTACATATTGCATGGTCCTTGTGACCTTGACCTGGATAGGTGATAGAAGATGAAATAGTGTATAGACCAAATTATTGCATGATGTTTTAAGTTTTATTGTACGTATCTTTATAAACATACGGGGGTTTAAATTTGGAAAAAGAAGTGCAGTAAATTGTATTGAATTTAATTTACTTACAGTCTGCTTCATTTTCCAGGAGTCGCAATTTTGTTCCAAAGCAAAGGCGCTCTACAAAGTTATATATACTTTGATGGTGAAATGGTAAAAAGGTACCGGGATCCTAAACCTGTGGTCACAGGCATTGCATGGCTGCAAACAGCAATAGGTGAAATGGAGTCATCCATTCTTTCCAGACTAAACTTTAATGTAATTCACAACAGACATACCAAACCCTATTAACTTAAAAAAGATGCTTGAAAACAAACACCCAGTAAGAAAATCTGCAGGAATGAGGTGAAGTGTAAGGAATGTGTAAAAGTTATGCTTTGTGGATGTTTTTTTGAGCTTCATCAGGGAGAAAGCAAGAATGCCATTTATGATGTAGGTACTGTCTGTGCCTGCCAGACGACAGTAGAAGTCACAAAGCTTTTTCTGTTTATTTAGCACAAATGTGAAGCTAAATTATACCCCCCACCAACCCCACACCCCACCCCTCCTCTCCTGCTATTCAATCTGCTGACTGCATCTCACAAATCAGCTAGAAACTGCAATCTGATGAAGGGCCCTATGAATTGTTGCAGAGAGGGTGTCACCTAATGGCTCCCAACTGTTTTACAGCTGAGACCTACCGCTGTCACATCAAAAGAGTCACACAGCCGTTGCGATGTGAGAAAGTATTAAGAGTACCTGTGCTCCCGCCAGCAGCGCCTTCCAACATTTACATTATGTTTCTGGAGGAAAGTGGTTTCTTTAAGATGAGGTCAAAACTGTCACCGGCACGGTTGCCTGGGGCAACCAAAATATAAATAGGGCTAGTTCTGACACACTCTTATTATGAACTGTAGGGGTAGCCTCGGGGGGAAAGTGCTTTTTCACATTTAAACATTTAAAAATGCATAAAACACAACAGCGCTGCAATGTATTACATTATTTGAAAGCTGGGCTCACAGCAGAGGGCACAACAAATGTGAGGGCATCTTAAAATCAGATGGGGTGCGGTGTAGCAGTGAAGCAGCATTTGAAAGCTCCTGTCATTCTGCCATTATTAATCATTTTGCCAGACAAAAATGAATGTTCAGAGGGTTCATTGAGTTGAATATATTTTACCAAGCTTTGACATTTTCTGCCTTAACAAGTTTCCGGGTTTAAATCATAGCTTATCACAAGAAACTTTAAATGATACCAGGGAAGGTAATTTCCTTCGGGAAGTTTATTTTTCTGATTCTGAAAATTGTGTCATGAATACAAGTTCTAGTATAGGTCCTCCAATCCAAAGGAAATGCCGAATTGCATCTCTATATACAGTATATAGAGTGATAAGACGTCTGATGGTCAGGGCGTAATGTTATCTGGAGTCCACAAGAGGGCGGGAATGTCTGATGAATAAAGGCAAATGGTTAGCCTGTAAACCTTTGGTCAGGCGTATGTGTGTCAAGTCACTTGGTGTCCGCAGCACGGCTTGGAAGTCTGATGAAGAAAGACAACAAGAAGCACAAAGAAAGAGAGATGTGAGGCATATCCGGTGTACAGATTTTCGTAAATGTACGACATGATCGAAATAGACATACTTACTATTGTACTTGTAAGCCAGTTTCAATAAACACACATTTATATTTAAAACTATTTGCGTATCTATCTATTGATATATCTATAATCATTTATATACATCATATTATAAATCATCTGCACACAGTGGATTCAGAAAGTACTCGGACCTCTTCACTGTCAGTACACTTTATTGTGTTGTAGATTTAATTATAAATGAATAAACATGACAATTTTGCCCATCAATCTACACTCAATAAACCCTAATGACAAAGTGAAATTATATTTTTAGAAAGGTTTGCAAATTTATGAAAAAACAATAACTGATATCCCTCTTTCAAGTCTTCTTCTTCTTCTTTCGGCTGCTCCCGTTAGGGGTTGCCATAGCAGATCATATTTTTCCATATCTTTCTGTCCTCTGCATCTTGTTCTGTTACACCCACCACCTACATGTCTTCTCTCACCACATCCATAAACCTTCTCTTAGGCTTTCCTCTTGCCTGGCAGCGCTATCCTTAACCTCTTTCTTCTAATATACCCAGCATCTCTCCTCTGCACATGTCCAAACCAACACAATCTCTCCTCTCTGACTTTGTTTCCCAAATTTCCAACCCGAGCCGACCCTCTAATGTACTCTAATCCTATCCATCCCCGTCACGCCCAATGCAAATCTTAGCATCTATAACTCTGCTACCTCCAGCTCTGTCTCCTGCTTTCTGGTCAGTTCCACCGTCCCCAACCCATATAACATAGCTGGACTCATTACCGTCTTGTAGACCTTTCTTTTCACTCTTGCTGATATCTGTCTGTAACAAATCACTCCTGACACTCTTCTCCAGCCATTCCGCCCTGCCTTCACTCTCTTTTTCTCTTCTCTTCCACAATCCCTGTTACTCTGTACTGTTGATCCCAAGTATTTAAGCTCATCCACCTTCACCAACTCTACTCCTTACATGCTCATCCATTCCAATGACTCCCCTCTCATTTACACACGTATTCTGTCTTGTTCCTACTGACCTTCATTCCTCTCCTCTCTAGAGCATATCTCCACCTCTCCAGGGTCTCCTCAACCTGCTCCCTACTCTCACTACAGATCATTATGTCTTCGGCAAACATCATAGACTCCTGTCTAATCTTATCTGTTAACCTGCAAATAAGAAACGGCTCAGAGCCAATCCCTGATGTAATCACACCTCCATGTTCAATGCATCCGTTGCTCCTACTGCAGATCTCATTGCTGTCATACTTTCCTCATACATATCCTGTACCACTCTTACATACTTCTCTGCCACTCCTGACTTCCTCATACAATACCACAACTCCTCTCGAGGCACCCTGTCATATGCTTTCTCCAGGTCCACAAAGATGCAATGCAACTTCTTCTGGCCTTCTCTATATTTCTCCATCAACATGAAATCGTACTGCTGCTCACTAATCATCACCTCCCTTCTTAACCTAGCTCCCACTACTCTTTCCCATAACCTCATCAGTTTTATCTCCCTGTGGTTACTACAGCTCTGCACATCCACCTTATTCTTAAAAATCAGTACCAGTACAGTTCTTATTCTTTTTTTTTTACATACAGTAAATATTTTTTATTTATGAAGGATTTGTGTTGCCTTTCGGGGGTCAAGCTGGTGTTTTTTTACAATTTCTCCATCTTGTGAGGTATTTTGATATTTCGAGAGTTTTATTTTTGGGCCTAACAAGGCTGAAGTCTACAGTTTGTAGTTGGGAGTGAGTTGGACTGGATCCACTGGAGTTTCATCTGGGCTGCGCAGTTAAGGTTCTGGCCTGCTTCTATGATCTGTTTGGAGGTTTCATCCCCCTTTTTGTAATGCCTGTAACACCTAAATATGACAATTTACAGTTGGCAAATGACCTTCTCTTTGAAATAGTATAGCTATAGAATACTTTCTAGAACACAGACATATTCACACACACAGTATTTAAATTCAGATTCCTGGTGGTCTGAGAGAGCACTTCTAACCTCTTCACCATCATACTAAAGATGGTTATGTTTCAGCTAGGATATGAACATCTGAATAGATATCAAATTCTTGTTTTATTCAGTTGTCCTAATTTTTAATTACTTTATGTTAATATTACTTTTGGTAACTCTTTGCATTATTCATGATTTTTGATTTTGTCTCTTTTGTTATACACCTTGTGTTTTGTGGGTTGTTCGCCAAGCAATGGGTCACCCTACCCATTACTGTCAGAGGCTGTCCTCTGCACTGTCTACTGTCTTGATCTTTGTAATTTTCATAATCTAGCACTCATTTTGGGGGTGTTTATAGCCCCTGAATACATCTCTGGCATTTACTTTCAGCTAAGAAAAGAAAAATAAGAAAATTAAGTAAAAAAATTAACGAACTCTAATGAAACACACTTAAAAATTATATATACATATATATATATATATATATATATATATATATATATATATATATATATACAGTATATATATGTTGCATAGTTTACTGTTAAATAATGCAAAGAGTACGCAACACGTGTTTCGCCCTTATTTGGACTCATCAGGCTCATCCACTGCTCCCCTTGCAGGGATCGAACCGTGGACAGCCGCATCAGAGACGAAGTCCCCTTACGCTGCACCACAGCATGTAGTTCATTTATTTGACAGCCTGTAGATCAGAGTAATTACATTCATTGCATTCATAGTCTGAGTCCCGACCTGATTGTATGGGTGGTTACCTAGCAGGTAACGCATGTGGTTGGTCTGCAATTCAGCAACATTCCATGATCTGCTTCTTGCAACTGAAAGAGGGTCCAGTGGCGGATGTTTGCCGAATGGCAGACCAACCACTTGCATTACCTGGTAGGTAACCACCCATACAATCTGGTCAGGACTCAGACTATGAATGCAATGAATATATATATATATATAAAAGTGTAAAAGCAATTAAAAAAGAAAAAAAAAACAAATTGGTTAAATAAAGTAAAGAAACAAACCAAGCAAGGGGCTTCACCTTGACCCTGACATTTTGAGAGGCTTTTAAAGCTGTCTTTAGCCCACAGACTCACAGTTATGAGATAAAAACTTACAGCAGGAATAGCAGCAGAAAGAGGGTGGTTGACATTGGAGGATGACGTTAAAGAGTGTTTTCTGTACTTTAAAGTGGGTAATTGGGTGAGTCACCCCAACTGATAGACACAGTTTCATGACCTTTGAAGTCAAGCCCAGAAGGTTTAATTGTTTTGATTAATTTTCTTCTCAGTTTGTCTAATTTTTGCTTTGATTAACTCACTATGTTTGTGTATTCTGACCTGCCTGGCAATGTTCTTGGCAATACGATTTCTTTGGTGTAGTACGATGAAGATCTGACAAGTATGTCATGGGTGAAGCTAATCTCTTCCTAGGTCCTGTTCCTATACCTGGATTCAAGACTTATACCTGATATGATAAAGGGATAACAGATGTTATAATGACCATGTGAAGCTGTTTGATATACCTCTGTGATTCTTCTCCTATTTACTACAGATGATTTGAATACTTCTTTGCCTGAAATACTTTTTACGTATTAACTTGAGCTTAATAGGCTCAGTAGTTTATAATTTACAAGTCTCCTAGGCAGACCACTTCCCACATATTGAGGTCACACTCAGTGACGCCTAAGAATATCAGTTACACACTAATGTAAACTACATGCCAGTCATTCCATTAGCAGATATGTTTACCAATGTGGCTTTCTTGTTTTAGCCCCACTGCATATACAGTATAATGCACATTCTGCTAAATTTAAATGTCACAGTTTAATTTTATTTTGTGTCTATTATACTTGTAATATCCATCCATTTTCTAACCCGCTGAATCCGAATAGGGTAACGGGGGTCTGCTGGAGCCAATCCCAGCCAACACAGGGCACAAGGCAAGGCAGGAACCAATCCTGGGCAGGGTGCCAACCCACCGCAGGACACACACAAACACCAAGCACACACTAGGGCCAATTGAGAATCGCCAATCCTCCTAACCTGCATGTCTTTGGATTGTGGGAGGAAACCCACGCAGACACGGGGAGAACATGCAAACTACACGCAGGGAGGACCCGGGAAGTGAACCCGGGTCTCCTAACTGCGAGGCAGCAGCGCTACCACTGCGCCACCGTGCCGCCCCTACTTGTAATATGAATTCTTGTAATCATTTTTCTCATAACTGACTAGATTTGTACTAAATAAGCCAGAAGAAAGGAAAAAATGAGACTTTGTCGACTTCATTTAAAAAAAATATATTGAAGTACTAAAAATATTTTTAATTGCCACCCAACTACAGAAGAGGTGCTCTGCGCCATAGCTATTTTTTACATCCAGTGCCTACAGATGACACAAGGAGACAAATAAAAGGGGCTGTGTAGCACACAGTCCCTGACCCTGAATAGAAGAGTGAGAGCAGTGTCAGAGATCCAAAGAGGAGTAGGAGGCTACAGAGGGTGTGGTGATGGAGAACAGCAGGTGGCCACAACTGTGTGTGTGTGTGTGTGTGAGAGAGAGAAAGAGAGCTAGCCAGAGCTTCTGGTCACTAAAGGCCAAACAGTCCCACATGGAAAGAGACACAGCAATCCTCTTCATTTAAGAAAGCTGAGAGTGATAAGAAGGAGGGAGAAGAAACCGGTTTCAGGGATACTGTAGATGTATTTTTATGGGTGACACATTCTTTATTTTAATAGTTATCAAAACATATTTAATAGCTGAAGATTTGACCTGGTATTGAAATACCATAATTTAAAGTAAGAAAAGAGCATAACGTTCAGGTGCATTTGGAGACTGGGTTAGTTGGTTTCAAAGTTGGATAATTTGTAAATGTACTTGTCAAGAGTTTGTTATCAAAATTTTCTTTAGTACATATTTTGTAACAGTGAGTCATATAAAAAAATAACAACAATAATAGAATTAATTACATAAAGTGTATGTAAAATATGTTCTTTAATACTGTTTTACAATACCATGTGGCTGAAATTGCTTTTTAGACTGTAGATTTCAACTGATGTGATAAAATGACTGATGTGCTATTCTTAGTTGATTGGTCATGGAGTATCTATGGCTAATTGTAGTTAAAATGTTTTAAACAAAGAATTTTTCTAAGAAGTAATCAATTGAGATTTAAAATCTATGCTGCAGTCTCAAGCTAAAATTGGTGGTTGCATCTGAACATGAGAGATAGCAGATCATTGTGGAGCTACGCGATTAATAATGGTGTCATTATAGTCTAGCTAATGCAGCCAATGGCGTTGTTTTTAGTGTAATAGAAATACTAAGTACACATTTAAGTCCTGCATTATAAAATTCCACTAGGCCATCTTTCAAATTGCTACAATAGTTAACTTGCTTTAATCTTTTACTTTTGCTGCCATGAACACCATGCTACTAAAGCTGACGTCAAATTACGCAACTTTTAGTTAAGGGACATATCAGATTTGTCGATCACAGTCGCTGATCTCATTGTAAGACCATTTCTGAATTAACAACTGAATAAAATATATTGCTTTACAGCCATGAAAACATATTTTATTAGGGTTTAAAAAGTCTAAAGAAGAAACTGTATACAAATCTCACAATGTGATAATTTTGTTGGTTACAATATGAAATACTTTTGTCCTGTATTTCTGTAATTAATAAGAAGACCATAATATGTATGCCAATAATTTAGATTGTCTCTACTTGCAATTTCTGACTTCTTCATGAGCCAAAAAATAAAAACAAGGTTTTTAATATGTAGCAGCATTGTTGGATGCATTTCTATGATCTTGAAGTACTTAAAAAATGTGGCAAGGTTGAAAAAAATAGTGGTGGAACCATAAATAGTGAAAATTAGTATCTATAGAAAATGTAAGCACAAATGAGAATGAAAGAAGGCTATTTGGTGTCAGTCTTGCTTGGGTGAAAACTTGAGATTTGAGAAATGTTCTTTCTATTTTAAAGTATAAAATGAATATTTGATAGTGTTACACATGTGCGAGTAGGAGACAACTAAAGGGCCTGAATAATAGTAATTCCACTTCCGACCAGGGGGCGGTTTGCACTAACTGTCTTTCTCGATCCCTTACAGACTATTCTCGGGAAATCCCGCAGGGTTCCGGTGCCTCCAATGACGTGATTTCAGGGTCTGGCACCTTTGATTATCTCACTTCTGTGCCCCCCTCTGACGACGTCACTTCTTACATTGGCCTTTAAAGCAGCCATCTTGTCTCTATATCTGCAGTTCAGTTGTGTATTCTGATCTGTAAAGATCTGTGTGCCAAATCCTAACCATTTGCAGCCAGGACATAATATACAGGTGGCTGCCCCAAACCTTCTTGATGTCTCATAGTGGTTTTTGTGACAATAGTCAAATATAACTATAAACTTAAATTTCCATTTAAAAAACAGTGCCTCGAATATACCCTCACATCAAAACCATTGCCTTGCTGCATGCAAGTCAGAGATTTTGGTAAAAGAAACCTGGCTGACTTTCCTATGATGCCCTCACTATGCACTATAGAAATTCTATTGTTTTTTAACTATGCTAGTGTACTTATTTATTGACGTACTTCCAAAAGATCAGACCACTAAATAATCCAAAGCAATGTTGGAAATGAGAAACACAGCATAATATAACTGGATATACTGAATTTTCTCTTTGCTTAGAATTATCATAACTCGCCCTAATTCAGGGAGTTTCTTATGTCCATAAGAAATCTAATGATTTACTTCATGAGGTTAAAGTGCATTATAAATAAGAATAGTTGCAACAAATATTGTCTGAGATGGATGGGAATATAGGAAGAAGCAGCCACCTGGCTACTAAAGCCAATTGACTTGCTTCTTTACACCCAATACTTGCTCCCTGTGACGATAAACTGGGCAGTTTTCATTTACTCCTCAGCACGACTAAATGTATACTTAGAACTTTTATTCAGTTCTTTTCACTTGACTGCATGCTACGTATGTGCTTAACCTCTTCCTCACACACATGCACAATCTCACTCAGGCAGCAGGAGGCAATTTCTTTGTGAAATAAACAATACATCTGTGAATCAACACAGTATTTTTTTTTTTTGCAGTGGTGGGAATAATCTTCTGTAGTAACACAATAATGTACAGTATATCTGTTTTTTAAGGTAACATGAGTATTTTTACTTCAAGAAAGCAAGTATTGTGCTATGTTGCTTTATGCTTGAAAACGTAAATTAACTACGTAACGCATTTTGCTTTTAACATGTTACTCCCAACACTGTTCAGAATCATTGATTTTTTTCAAACTCATGTGCCTTGTTTAAATTTCTATTATAAGTTAATTGATCAAGACTCAACAGCAACATTAAAAACTCAGAAAGGGAGTTTCTACTCCCTTTACGTAGTTACGTAGAATGTGTGATGTTTCACAAATGAGAGAGGTTTAAAAACGTTTTCCAGATATCTTTTAATAGTTGTCAGAATTGAACTATGTGACTAAGAAGTTTGTTCTAGAGTCCCACGATCATTCGTGTTAAAAAGTGGCTTACACCTATCCCCTTCATTTCCGTTGATGTCATCAAGTGATTGACTATTTCATTTGCAGAATTCTGTTGAATTTGATGCCATTGAGAATTTTGCAGATCTACATTAGGTCTCCCCACAGCTGTCTCTGCTGAAGATTGGACAGTTTTTAATTCCTTAGCCCTCTCAGAGTAGGATATGCCCTTTAGTCTTTAGTTGCAGCTGGTTGTTTTTCTCTGCATAGCCTCTAGCGCATGATAAACCTGAGTTATGGCTTTTTTTCAGATCTCTTGAATTATGTTTGAAGTTTTTAGACAAATTTTGTTCTTTTCTTAGAATTTTTATTGTTCTACTGTATGATAACATCACTACGGAGCCATTTTGGATGTTTATTTACTACAGAGGCCACCAGTTTGTTTTGATTTTTACAGCCAAATTGTTTATAGTGAAGACATCTGTTGCATGTGCCATCAATGTTATGATATACAGGGTAATTCTAATGGTCAGGGCCCCAAGGTATGATGTATTACTGACATAATAATGAAGTAATCCAAGCAGAATAAAGATCACAGTATTCCTGGATAAATGTCCGAAAAAGTGAGCCATTGTGCCCTTTTGTCGAGACTGTCAGTGGGCAGCAGAACGTCAGTGTCTATCTGGCGCCTTCAGTGAGAAAGAAATTGAACCTTTTTTTGCCAATCAGGTCATTTCAAAGGGACTATGGCCAGCTTGTTCCTGGAACTGTCACCTCTGGATTTCTTCCTTTGAGGAACGTTGAAAGGAAAATTGTACAAGAACAAGCCTCTTACACTGGAACAATTACAATGAAACATTAAATGGGAAATTGCTACCATCATCCCTATAATGCTCGCACACACCTTTGCCAATATGGAACGCTGTGATGATCTGTGTTTACAAGAAAAAGGCAACCATTTCCAACAACGAATGTGATCAGATCATTTACATATTTATGAAGGTGTGTACTGTATTTATTTTGATGGTATCGCTTCATTATTACGTGAGTAAAACACATAACTCGGGCCCAGTCCAATAAAATCTCCCTGTAGTATGATGTTCCCGCCAAGAAACAAATAGGTGTGAGGCCTCCAAAAGCTGTAACTCTAGCAGGCGAGGATATTCACTGGTCTGTTCAACATGTTAAGGCCTCACCTTAACCGAGCTAGGCCCCTAAAGTTACCTACTGGTTATCCAACTATACATATTAACAAAATATTACAAAAATGTCCCACAGGAGGAGAAATGATAGTAAACACTTAGCTTGTAGTAAAAGGGCAAATGAAAAATATTTATAAATGAATGATTTATTAACAAAAAATAGCAAAATTCAAAGGAAAGTCTGTAAAGAGCAAAAAGGGGCACAATGGTTTTGCTTAAAAGGTAATCCCAAACAAACGAGGCCCAATGTGTTATCCAGAAGATGAGAATCCATAAAACAAAGCAAGATATAATCAAAAATCCACAAATTTAACACATAAAACAAAATACTCACTGAAATACCAAAAAATGAATGATTCCCAGATCCTGAGCCTCCTCAGGTAATTTAAATAGGGAAAAGGGAGGCTATTTAAATATACAATAAAATATAAAATACCTATAAAGTTGAACAGGTACATAACACCCAAGAGATGGTAAAATGGTAAGCCCCAAGGACCGATAAAGACAGGGCAGAAGAAAAAACAAAAATGAATATGTGCAGGGTCTAGGAAATAAATCCTGTCTTTCAATAACACCAACCATTAAGTCAGAAAAGCCTAATCACAAGATTTTTCTCTTAAATAAAAAAATGCAGCAAATATTTATTGATTGGAATTTAAAAGCTAGAACAACAACTGCTACATGCTGCTGACTTACATATTGTCATGTTATTGATATCCCCAGATGCGACCTGACAAAGGGGTGTGGCAGTGACTGCAATGGAAACAAAATCAATAAACTTAAGTATTCACTACATTGCTGGTCTTGAATTCTTGTGTACTTGAAATCCAAATATTGGTTTCACATCTGAATCAATTCCACTTGAAGATACAGCAAAGTCTGAGTTAGAGTGAAGACCTTTTCCAGCATGCCTTTTGACTACAGCTTGGGTTAGAATTTCTAGTTTTGGCCTTAGTATTTAAGCAGGAGCTGAGGTATTTTTCCACCTTTCCCAACTGCCTGTCCTCTAAGTGGCAGTTTTGTTTTATTCTTTTGAAGTTTCTGTTGGTTCATGTCTCAATTTTTTTTGCTTTAGGACCCTTTTAAGTTTCTGTCCATAGCATTATTTTTATGGTTCAGCCAGAATTATTGCCTATCTTAAAATGAACTGTTGTCTATTTAATATTCCTGTTGTTTTTGAAATAATATTTTATGTATATGTTATAATGTAAATTTTATTAATATGGTTACATTTATGTATTATTTAGTATTCATGTACTGTGCATGTATCTTGTTTTCTTTCATTTCTTCTGTTCAGTGGGTGGAACCCCCAAGAGGAGGAGCCTCCATGATGTCACTACTGAAGGACCACCCTCAGCCTGTATAGTTCAGCTTGGTGAGATGGTCCTTCAGTAGTTCATCTACTGTTCAATAGTATTTATTGTTGTAAGGATTGATTTTCTGGTTTCTGGCTTTTCCTGTTTTTGTCTTCTGTCTTTGGTTTTTGATTCTTGGATTAGAGTTTAGGACTTGTTTGTTATGGTTTACCTTTTTTGTTATTTTTGTGTTCCTTCTTGTTATTCATATACAATTTTTGCATTTATGGACATTTGTTTGGACTTGACTCTCAAACCAGAGATTTAGTGTTTTCTCTTTTTTGAGGGGCCTACCTGTGGAGTTTTAGGCCAGACTGTCTGTGATAAGGCCTATTGTTAGAAAGGTCAGTGAAAATGCTACCTTGGTTTTGTAGATCATTTTTATAATTTTTGTAGCATGATGACCAGGACTGCACACCATAATTCTGAGCTGTGGTCTTAGCAGCACATTATATAATCTTTGCATAACACTTATTGTCAAGGGCTTTAATAATATAACCTAAAATTTTATTTCACCTTTTTAATGGTATTCTTACATTGCCTAGATGATGAGAATGTTGTATTAATATAGACACCAGCTTCTTTTTGCAGGTTGCCTCCTTTAAGTTAACATGGCTCAACTTACATTTATATTTCATATTCCTTCGTGTACCACTTTGTGCTTGTGTAAATTAAAATACATTTACCAACATTTTTCACAGTTTTGAAGTCAGTTGTCAAAGGCTTCTAGTTTCAATATTCATTGGTTGTTTAAACCTATTTAAATTGAGCACAGCTTTAAATTGTTGTTGATTATCATTTATTCCAGAATTGAAAATAAACAAAGATAAATTAGTGGCTTATTTTATTTTTAAAGAGAAATTAAAACGAGATTTATGATTTAAATTTGCTTAACGCCTAAACTGAAATAACAGAGGATCAGTATGTGAGACTGCTTCTAGTCCATCTTTAACATCCGTACAGTTCAAGAATGGCTGGCTTCACACAGTGAAAAATAGATTTAAAAAAAAAAATGACAAAAGTAGTCTCATCAGATGTATCACAGTTTATATTTAATTCATAATTTAAAATATTACATAAATAAATATGCTCCTTGTTAAGACCATTACTTCCTTTGTGACATGGACAATAATACACAAAATGTGGCAGAAGCTTTCTGTTAGTTCATTTCAAATCCATGATAACTGGTTTTGTGTACTTATGATGAGAAGTGATTAAAAATTGTACTTTCATGAGGGTTGTGAATCTTTTTGCCTATCATATTTTGTTTAATTAATTAAATTTAGTTAGATAGATATATTATTCTTAACATTTATATAGCGCATTTCTCACTACTCAAAGCATGAGTGGGGAGATGCTTCAACCACCACTAATGTGTAGCATCCACCAGGATGCTGTGACAGCAACCATTTTGCGCCAGTACACTCACCACACATTAACATTAGAACATCATAACAATCTAGATGAGAACAGGCCATTCAACCTAACAAAGCTTGCCATTCCTATCTACTTAATTCTTCTAAAAAAGTCCTTAAAGTCCTTCTGTCTACTGCACTACTTGATAGCTGATTCCAGGTGTCTATGGTTATCTGTGTAAAGAAAAACATCCTAATATTTTTGTTTGTGATTTACCTTAAACAAGATTTCCACCACTCCACCCACTTTACATAGAAAATCTTGAGACGACACAAGACTATTGCCAAGAGATTTTTTCAAGTCCCACCCTCCTCTCAACCATTGCCGGTTAACAGCCCACACCCATGGCCCTCTCACCTCCCATTCGTGTGAATGCTTTTGTCAGACACAGTTCCTGCACTCTCAGCTCTAAGTTCCCAAAAAAAGAAAACTTATTATTCTCAAATCTTATTGAAGAATTTCATCCCGAAGGGTTGTCAATAGCAGAAATGAGTACATGGACAATCCTAGCACCGAGAAACAATGAAGTCATATGAGTTAACATAAAAATTGTTGATCGGTTACATGGCAAATTGGTTAAATGCATATCAATAGACTATTCTGAAACAGTTGCTGGTGATGGTGCGGAAGATGAAAACATCAACTTACAATATCCCGTAGAATATCTACAACTGTTAACACCATCCGGTCTTCCACCAGCCAAATTACTGTTGAAAGAAGGATGTATCATAATGTTATTGCGTAATTTATGTATGAGTGATAGGCTATGCAATAGGACAAGATTGGTTGTATTCAAAATTGGTAGAACAATTCTGACATGTAAAATTTAAACAGGTGACAAGAAAGGTAATGTAGTACATCTTCCGCGGATAACATTAGACAACAACGGAGATCTTGATAAGCTATTTGTATTGTGGCACATGACTGTGGGTGGTACCCAGCTGTGACGCCCGGGAAGATCGGAGGAGGGCTTGCGCCTCCTCCGGACCACAAGGGAGGGACCGCACTGGTGCCTATGGGGACCACGGGTGCAGAGCTTTGAAGCTCAACCCTGTAGGGGCCCGGGGTCACCGCCAGGGGGTGCCCCAATGCCTTTGGAGCCCTGGACCTCAGCACTTCCACCACACCCGGAAGTGCTAGGGGGAAGAGGAGCAGGGACACCTGGAGTGCTTCCGGTTGCACAGCCGGCACTTCCACCACACTGGGGAATGCCAGTGGAAGATTGCTGGGAGGCAACTGGAGCACATCCGGGGGACTATAAAAGGGGCCGCCTCTCTCCATTCGAGGGCTGGAGTCGGGTGGAAGAGGACAGAGCACAGAGGAGAGGAGTGGAGGTGGACCTGAGAAGAAAGAAAGGCATTGTTGAGGGCCTGGACTGAGGGTGATTGGTGCTGCGGCACTGGGTTGTGTGTGTGTTTCATAATTGTAAATAGTGTATAATAAACGTGTGCTGGGTGATAGCATCATGTCTACCTGTCTGTGTCCAGCCTGCTTACCACAGTATTAAAACGTTTGCAGTTTCCCGTTAGAATAGCTTTTGCTATGACAATTAACAAATCACAGGGACAAACATTCAAAAAAGTTTGTTTATTTGTTACAAAGAAAGAAACAATGTAAATCCAAACACGGAATCAAAATTCAATGCGATATTGACAAAACGTTAATTCCAAATATTGTCTTTACTGAAGTATTACAGTAAGTTTAAAAAGTATTTGCGTGTTAATTTCAAAGCCAAAAAGAACAAAAACATATAACGCAAAGAATATCTCTAATATAACATGAAACATAATTCTCTTTCAATTTATTACGTTTTACTATTTTTTTACTATGGTTAATTAGTCATTGTAATGTAAAATAGTTACAGTAGGTCTATTATGCATATGTAACAATTCCCATGAAAATAACAATGTTTAAATTGTACATCCGCTTCCCCATACACAAGTGGCAGAGCCGCAAACTGGCTAGTGTGTAGCACCCACCCAGGGATGGCCAGCGAAGCGGGCAGGGGGCAGAGCTTCCTAGTACTAACATTAAATTTCATATGCCACAAATCTACCTGAGCCTGTATGCTGTCCAAGTCCCTCTAATTCTAGATTATCTACCATTCCACCTAGCTTGGTATCATGTGCAAACTTAACCAGCTTGTTACTTATATTTCTATCTAAATCATTTATATATATTAAAAGTAGCAGTGTTCCTAGCACATTATTTGTGATTTATATTTGCTGGGATGGATGCAGCGGCTTTGGTCTCCTCTGAAAGGTGTTACGTTTGTTTGTTTTGTTAGCGTATTTGTCGAGCAGTGTAATTATAACTTCAGCAAAAATGACTTATAACCAGGAAGATCAACTAAAGATTGGAATTCTATGCAGAGAGAGAGATTTCAGCAACGAGAACGCATCCTAAGTGTTGTATCTGCGGATTATGATACTGGTCCAGAGACAAAGAAAGGAAACAGAAACGGGCTGCTGGGCTGACGTACAGACCAGGCTAAAGAACGTTCCTCACAAGCCAGCACTGACCAGCATTTGCATTACTAATGCCAGATCGCTCAGCAATAAAATGGAAGACCTGGATCTGATCATTTTGACAAACGATCCATGCGGGACAGCTCGGTCAAGATAATAACAGAGACTTGGCTACATACAGGGATCTCTGACAAAACAATTTTGCTAGAAAGCCACACAGCACACTGCGGCAACTAGAATAAAAAGTCCAGTAAGAGCAAAGAAGGGGGGTTGTGAATTTACTCTAGTAATAGGTAGTGCACTAATGCAACCATTATAGACATTAAGATGCCAAACTTTTTATCTACTACGGGAGTTCACTGTCATTATTATTGTGGTGGTGGTGTATATTTCACTAAATGCATACACCAAGAGAGCATTAGACATCCTGCTAACAGCAATCAGCAAGCTACACACTGCTCACCCTGATGGGATTTTTGTCATAGCTGAAGACTTCAACCAAGCAAATTTGAAAGCAATCCTCTTAAGTTTTACCAACATGTGACTTGTACAAGAGGCCAAAACACATTGGACAAGGTTTACAGCAATATTAGGAAAGGATACAGAGTCTCCACCCTTCCCCACTTTGGTCAGTCCAACTACTTACCACTTTTTCACACACCTGCATACAGACCTCTTATTAGCCAACTGTGAAAATCATCCAGACTCGGCCTTAAGGGGCTTCCATTCAACTTCAGCACTAGTTTGAGCACACAACACTGGGACTTATTTGCACAACAAGACATAGAGGAGTACACATCCACTGTCCTATTTTATATACAGATCATGTCACTGTTGGCAAGCCCATTCGATGCTTCCCAAACAGTAAACCATGTATGACCAGAGACGTCAAACTTTGGCTAAAAGAGCACAATACAGCCTTAAGGTCTAGCAATGATGAATTATATAGTGTTGCCAGATCCAATTTGAAGAAAGCCATCAAAAATGCAAAAGCAGATTACAGGCAGAAGGTTGAAGGTCATTCCAATGATGGACACTCCAGACGTGTATGGCAAGGCTTCCAGCACTTACAAACTATAAAGGCAACAAAGAGTCAACTATCATCAGCAGCAACTACCATCAGCAGCAACTTGCTCGCAGAGAAAGTCAATCACTTTTTTTGCCCATTTTGAGGTGAATGAGGTGACTAAGGCAGAGACACTGGGATGGCACTGTCATCAGCTATTAATTGTATGGCATGTAGTGTTAGCACAAATGATGTCAGAAGAGCACTCTGCAGTCTCAACCCAAGGAAAGTTGCTAGCAGAGATGGAATTCCGGGGAGGGCATTCAGAGACTGTGCAGATCAGCTGGAAGAGGTGTTCAACAGCATCTTTAAAATCTCTCTCTATCAAAATTTGCCCAAATTCCTTAAATCTGCTATAACTGTGCTTGTTCCAAAGAAGACAGTAATCAGCAGCCTTAATGACTACAGTCCTGTAGAACTCACTCTCACTATAATGAAGTGCTTCAAGAAGTTGGACCCGAGGCACATCAGATTTTCACCTCCATCCACCTTGGACCAGCACCAGTTTGCCTACAGAGCCAACAGGTCATCAGAAGATCTCATTAATACAGCTCCCCACTCTGCACTGACTCACTTGGAGCACCAGGGGGCAAAGGTGAGGATATTATTTGTGGACTTCAGTTCTGCCTTTAACACGATAGCAGGATGGTGACCAAACTGCTCAATTTGGGTGTCAATCAGCCCACATGTAGATGGATCAAGGACTTCTTAACAAACCAACCACAGACTGTTATGCTGGGGACCCACCACTCCCTGACCCTGACACTGGAGCTCCACAAGACTGTGTGCTAAGTCCTCTTCTTTATTCTTTACCTACCCACAACTGCACACCAGTACATAGCACAAATACAGTCATCAAGTTTGCAGATGACACCGCTGTGCTAGGACTGATATATAACATGCTTCCTCATAGAATTTCAGCATTTTGCCATTTTCCAGGTCTTCAGAATTTCCCCAGTGGTCAGTGACTTCCTAAAAATATGCATCAAGGGTTTATACTGTATATGTACTCACTAACCTACTTGAGAACACAAGGGTAAATATTATCTGGTCCTGGTGATTGGTTTGATTTCAGCCTACTTAATCTGAGCAGTAGTTCGCTCTCTACAATTTCCAAATCACTCAATACCCCTGTAGTACTATTAGGTGCTGAGAGAGAGAGATAGCCAATTAGAGACAGTGGGTGATTAAGGGGTCAGAATCCCTAGGCCATGGAAGGCAATTTAGCCTGGACATCGGGATACAGCCTACTCTTTACAAAGGGATGCCCAGAAATCTTTCATGACCACTGAGAGTTAGCACCTTGCTTTTATGTCAAATCCGAAGAATGATGCCATTTTACAGCACAGTGTCCCCATCTACTGCACTAGGGCTCTGGGGTCCACACACAGACCACGAGGTTAGTGCCCCCTGCTGGCCTCACCAGCACCTCTTCCAGCAGCAACGCAAGCTTTTCTTAGTTGGTCTCCCATCCAAGTCCTGGCCAACTCTGATCATACTTAGCTTCCGGTGGATAACCTGTTCTGAGGTGCCTGTGGTATGGCTGTTGGACGAAAGCAATGTTAAAAGTGAGATTTGAATCTACACCTCCATTTGGAGACCATTTGCAATGAAGGATTGCTACCTTGAGTCTGGTTCATTACCAGGGGCTCTCAATCTCAGTCCTGGGGACCCACTGTTGCTGCAGGTTTTTGTTCCAACCAAATTCTGTTTTTAATTAGACTCCTGAGCTAATTAAGTGAACTGTTATTTCCCAAATTCTGTGTTCTGGGAACAATGTGGAAATTAGAAAACTAAGTTTGGTAAAAAAAATATATTGCCACACATGTGCGCTTAGGAGGCAGTCAACAAGCTCTGAGGTGAGTGAAATATCACGAGACAAGGAGTTCATATACAGTACTAACACCTCTCTCTCTTTCGCCAGACAAAAAGAAGAAATATAACTTACCTTCCATACTTGGCTTCCAATAGTCACTTCCGCTCCTGACTCCCGATGATGATGTCACTTCTGGTGCTCTCGCTCTGATGCCACTTCTGGCTCCACCTTGACGATGTCACTTCAGCATAACCTCACTTCTGACTCCCGATGATGACATCACCTCTGTCTGACAGCTGGGACGTCATCTCCTGCCAACTCATTTCCATCAACCATTTTTCAACTGTATAAAACGCCATCATTTGTCATGTACCATTATCAACTACTGTAAAAGTATTTTGATCACGAATATTGCCTTTTTGCATTTATTGTCCATTGGACATTATACGGGGACAGTCCCTAACTTTTGTTCTTACTCGTGGAACTCTTTTTGTATCACTATATATATATATATATATATATATATATATATATATATATATATATATATATATATATATATAAAATTGTGCAGTTATATGGGAATTATATATATTTTTTTTTTCTTATTAGCAATATTTTCATCTTGACTTTCATTTTACTTTCCCAGGTTTTCTAATTGTTTAATAAAACCATTTTTTACTAATCAGTGGGTCTGACACTAAAGTGGGTGATGCCTTTCATTATTCAGTTTTGTTTGCCTGGGTGTCTGCTCTGATTGTCTTTAAATTGTCATTTAAAGATACAACGAAGGGGGAAAACTGCACAGAGAAAGGGCAAAATGTAATGAAATCAATATAACAGGGTTCAGCATTTAAAACTGTAACAAAAACAGAATTATTTCTATTTGTCTTATAAATGTAAAAATCACGTTGATGTGCTTTTCTGAATGTAGAATAAGAGAAAAAGCTAATTAAATGAAATCAATTATTATCACGGATTATGAATCTGGTTGGAATAAAAACCTGCAGCCATAGTGGGCCCCCAGGGACCGAGCTTGAGAACCCCTGCTAGATCACTCAGCCATCCTGACACTCGTACTTTATGTACAGGCTGATGACACAGTAATGTGTCATCTATAAAATTTTAATTATTCTTAAATGTAAAAAGGAGAAAAACTGTAAATAGTTATGCAGACTATCTATGCCATTTTTTGAATACTAAATGTGTTTATTTAATAGAAAGTCCATCTGTTACCCAATTCTCAAAACAGAATTTGAAAAACTGAATGAGTTTCAGACAGATTGTTCTTTAATTATATATCAATTTGGTTTTGACTAAAAAGTACTGTTAAATAGTTTTGAATGTGTTCACTTTTGAAAATAACATATTAAAGCTTTTGTTTCCTTTTTGTTTCACAAAACTAAAAGGCCACATTCATTCCATACCTTTCCCAAACCCTTTTCTGTGAGCACACACTTGCTGTGGACTTTTGTTTCTGTGTGGCCAGCTGGAGGAGGCCTGTGCTTTTACAGTAGTGATGAAACCTTGACTACAAAACCTGAAAATGCCAATTGTTCAAAACTGAAATGCCACAGCCATCAACACTAGAAGAGGCTGTTCCAGAGTATAATCTGCACATCAGTCATGAATACAGAAATGCTGAGCTTCCAGAGGGAATTACAGTGCTGAATAAAGTTATGACCTGAAAGAAAGGTTAACTTGCACTGAGATGAGCTTTTTACATACTGCAGAGTACTAAGATTATAGATCCACAGTCCCCACTCCTATTCTCTGGGAATACCAGTCCTGAAAGTGACTGTGCGAGGCCCAGCGTGCCTGCTTATATCATCCTGGCAGAGACCACTTCCTACATGCTTTTGAGATGAGTAGCTCAAGTCGAGGCAATATTATGTCTCATTATTGGCCTAAAAGGTAGGTTAGTGGAATAAAGAAAGTTGGTAAGAGTCTACTGTCTGTAAAGATGTCAGCATGACTAATAGGGGAAGGTCTGGACGCATAATAATCATTATTTAAGCAAAAAGGAAGCACAATCCCTGCCCAGAAGGTAGGACATTTTATTAGAGCCACATACCATAACTGAGTTATGGGAAATAGCGTGCTTAAATGGCAGAAGAAAAGAAAAAAAAAAGGTCAAAGATGTGAGGTTCTGATTGAGCTAGCGGTTGCATTTACTTGAACTAATTTGAAGAAATGAGTAAGTAATTTGTGTTTTCGGTCAATAGCAGCAGCTCACAAGATAGATTACTGAGATGAAAAAGTGAAGGTCAGTTATAATGTCTTACAATACTGATATTAAAAATCAACCAGTCAACAATTTTCTGACCTCTTCCTATTATAATTTTAAATTATTTAAATGTATGCCGAGGTTGCACCATAAAATGTTTAACATACTGTACCTACAACGTTTGCGCTTTTCATAGGTAAGAGTGTTAAAGCCTGAGGCTTTTTCAATAAATGGTTGATTGCGCTCATCTTGTGTCTCTTTGTGAATACTAACAAGCTTTGCAATCCCAATACAGAAAAACTGCATGCCGGCAATGGAGAACACTTTGAGTAAAGCCCTGAGCATTTTGACATCACACCGCTAATATGAATTATTGCCTGCAAAAGACCAATAAAAAATACATCAGTGTGTCTACTGATGGCAACGTAATACTCCCAAGCATCATTTCATGCATCCTGCGTCTCACTGTGCTGCCTCACACTGGTTTGGTATACACTAACAATCCCTCCTTACCTACTACATGAAAGCTAAACATATTTATTAACCAATCTTTAATTCTATACAGTTTGTTTCACAGAGAACAACAGCAGGAAACTCATTTTATGAACACAGCAAGCCAGTTGTTGGTAGACATGGAAATCCTTAGACTCTCAAGCCCACCCCTTCTGCAATCATCCCCACCACCCCTCACCCCCCTGGATCTTACAGTAATAAAATTGGACAGAAATCTCCTGGGGAAAGCCAGATCGTTCTGCTACACGACTCCAGCCCGGTAAAATTCCCTTCATTGTCAGGTTTATGACTTTCATTCCCGTCAAGACACATTTTTCACCCTGAAGCATAACCGGCCGTGCTCTGTTTTTTCCTTTTTTTTTTTTTTTTTCCTTTGCCTCTGTCATCTTTTTCCCTGATAATGCCTTTTCATGTATTTTGTTTTACTGGAACATTTTCATCTTCTTCATATCACTTCCATTTTTAATACTTTCAAGTACATGACCAGACTGTGCATGGCTTGGGAAGTTAAAAATATATTTGGTCTACAATGGCTAGCTTATTAGTAGGCCAGGTGAATAAATTAAGCTTTAAACAGTAAAACAAAATATTTATGACGCTGATAAAAAGTGTTTTGTAATGTCTTATGAAATGGCTACCATTTCTTCATTGCTTTGTAAAACACTTCAAGGTAGAGTTTACTATAAAGGAGATTATATAAAGCAACCCCTTTATTGATTGATTGATTGTTTCTGGACATTTGTGAACTAAAGTCCTTGTGATAGCCAATGGTTATATTAAACACAAGGCAATAAGATAAACTTGTGTGTATGCTGAAGAAAACATTCCAGTTCCAAAGTACAGTAGCTTTTCTGAGTCACTGAGAAAAATGCATGAGAATCAGAAAAGATCTGTCTTTGTGCCAGCAGAATATAAGTAATGTAAATACAGTCATTTCTAGATAAATAGCCTTTTCCACAGTCACACTCTCTTCACTTAAGATTTTACTATTTAAAATCCCTTAATTATATGATTGATACAATAAGTCATTTATATTAGTGATACAAAAAAACCCTCCTAAATAAACAAAACACTTTACATTCCAAAAAAGTGGCAAAAAAGAAAAATCAAGCCAGCAAACCAGCAGCAGCCTTCTGAGGGATTAGTATAGGAAGATACCCTGTGGACCGACCTTCTCCTTTTATTCCCCCCAAGGACACTGTAATATGATTACTTTTGTTGTTTGTGATCAGTCCAGTGGTTAAACACTAAGGGAAAAATGCCTGGATTCCCTCCAGGGTGAACAATGGACCCTGAGAATTTCTGAAAGAATTTTGGAATTCTGCTCTGTTGAGGACAGCTGGAACTTTTCACTAAAACAGATTCCCCTTTCTTTCCTTGTTTCTTTCTTCTTCAATAGATCCAAAGCTCCGAAGGGCAACAGTATAATCCAGCATACGGAAGACATGGCCAGCAGGTGGCCATGAGGTTAAAGAAAATAAGGCTCAAGGAAAAAATATGGGATGGTTCAAATGCAAACCTGAAACAATAAACATGGAAATTATCGGAGCGTTAGCCACTTAAAGACATTTGTTCTATTTGTTCTTGATGGACATTGATCTGTTTGCAGTAATGATTGTATTATTTATTGAAATTACTTTTTGTTAGTTTTTTTAAAAAAAAAAACTGCAATTAAATTTTGTTCAAGTATGCTTGCACTTAATTCACATGAATATGTTCTGCCATTAAATGTCTGTTTTTAAATTCTGTTATAGCGCCATCATAGCTAAAAGACATCTATTAAAGAGCTAATGCAGAGGTTCAGAATCTTTAAGTATGTGTGCACTTTTTGTATCTGTACTAATTTATATAGGTATGTGCATATAGTGTATATACATATGTTATGAATGCTTACACAAATGTATATATTTATATTTTGTATATCCTATATAGAGTGAAGCTTGGGAAAATGACTTATTTTAAATTGCTAAGACCTTCATAATAACTCTTACAATAGTAGTTATTAATAGTTACGATTGTAACAAAGTATAACAACACTTTTACTTGCTGCGTAGTATTAAATGTGTCCCCCCACTTTTTCGGATCATGCTGCATTTTACTAAATCTCATGCCACTGTCATTCCATCCAACCTTCAGTTGAGAAACCATTTGAGGCTCATTTCTTCAAACCGTTGACTTCAGTTGGTGTCAGAGTTTTACTGAGGACCACACACAGGAGGGATTAGGTTAAAATGCAAAGAATTATATCTACTGATTAATTACACCTTAATATAACAAAGATTGACCACTAACTTAGACAAGGAAAAGAAAAATAATACAAGAAAACTAGAGAAGTAGAAGAAATTCAGAATAATGAAGTAATAAATTTACAAGAAACTCGCCAAAACTAATGAAAAGTTAACAAAGTGGGGAAAAAACACTAGGAAGTTAAGGAAGGAAGGGAAGAACGTTAAATTCCAGTTAAATAACCTAAAACCAAGAATCCAAAGAGCAAGGAAAAACTGAACAGAAAACTAAAAGCCAAAGACATGAAGAAGGTAAAAAAATAATATTCAAAAACCTAAAGCTGTAATCCTGAAGACTAGATTCCATATCAAAAGCTCAAAACTAGATAAACAAAGCCAAAAAAACAAGAATTAATGTGAGCAAAATATTTTAAAAGTTTGACAGTTAAAATGGCACAAGACAATGCATCAGCAAGAGGTCCTTTCTTTAATTTGCCCTCAAATTGCTGCAGTAATAATGAGCATCAGCCTCTTAATCAGAAGCAGAGGATCCATATTAGACTTTACTCTTAGTTGTATTTGAGGGAAAAAATAACTAAAAGATCATTTTTTGTGGTCAATATTTTTATTAAAGAAATCAAAAGGAAGGCAAAATGACAGAACAATAAGCAATCAAAGAGCACCCCTCTCCTACCCAAAGGTAAAAGAAGAACCAGAACATAATATAACAGGCTTTTATTTTATAGAAATTATTTGGGTGTAAACCAGTGAACCAACCAGAGTAAAATGTACGCATTGATTGACACAGTATGTAAATTCAGTAGTTTATAAAAGTAACCTCTATTCTTTGTTTCTCTGATGTTTCTGATCATGCTGACCAGGCTGTAGCAGACTTCTTTTGAAGAATGTTCCCTCCAAGGCATTTTGCTGAGGAGGAATTCAAAGATACAATGAACAGTTTTTCTCCTGCCTTATTACTGCTTTGTCCTGTTAGAGGATGTTTCTTTCTTTAATCAGATGTTCAATTTCAACCACATAGTACAGCTGAACATTCTATATGACAAAAAAGCAGCTTTTTTACACTCCTCTCTGTGTGTTTGTATGCAGTCATATATTAAAACATTAGAACAATTAGAATGAGAACAGTTCTATTCACCTAACATTTGAAGGTCATCTGAATGCTACTTGGGAATTTATTCTAGGTGTCTGTGAGTCTCTGTAGGAAAAAAAAAAAATATTTTTTTTAAGAAATTTACCCATATCCAGTTTCCATGTTTCCTCTCTGTTCTTCTTGAAGAGTTTTTCTGACGTAACAGCGGGGATCCATCGTGCTAATTCCTTTCATAATCTGGAATACATTAATCATGTAACATCCATTTGCTTAAACTGAAAAGGTTCAGATCCTTTAGTCTCTCATCATAGCTCTCAGCCGAGTCACTCTTTGCTGAACTTTCTCAAGTGCTGTTATGTCTTTTTTAGACTATGAAGACCAAAACTGCCCACAGTATGCCAGATGTGGTTTTACAAGTATTTTAAATATCTACTTTAACATGGCCTTTTTATAACTTCATTTTAATCTTAATTTAACTTATTCCTGATACTCTATATGTTCAATTTCCTCAAAATAACTATTCATAGTGGCTCTAAAATCCGTACTGACCCGTACTCTCTTTTCTGTTTCTTTTTCCGGTTTCTTTGTGGTGGTGGCCTGCGCCACCACCACCTACTCAAAGCTTCATGATGCTCCAACAACGATGGATGGATTAAAAGGCAGAAGTCCACATGACCATCATCATCAAGCCCTTCTGTGAGAATCCTAAATCCAAAGAGGACTGTTTCATTAATGTTAGGTAGAATGCCCAGAGGGGACTGGGCGGTCTCATGGTCTGGAATCCCTACAGATTTTATATTTTTTCTCCAGCCGTCTGGAGTTTTTTTGTTTTTTCTGTCCCCCCTGGCCATTGAACCTCTTATTCGATGTTAATGTTGATTTATTTTGTTTTATAATTGTGTCTTTCATTTTTCTATTCTTTAATATGTAAAGCACTTTGAGCTACTGTTTGTATGAAAATGTGCTATATAAATAAATGTTGTTGTTGTTGTTGTTAAATAGCTAATGTATAACCTCATAACCCATATACAGTATATAATTGATAACCTTGAGAGGTGCTCCCTGTAGTGCGACAATACACTATTTTCAAGAGGTTCAGGGCAAATTATTGAAATAATCAATGCACCCTACCACAGTTTTAACTTAAAAGTAATCTGTTGTTTAAACCACAATGGAACAGTAATTTTTGTAACAGAGGAAATGTTAGGCAAATATTAATATATGGATGAAACTGAATATTAAATTTTAATTATATCCCATAATGGCCACTCTTGCCAGTGTCAGGTACAAGTCTGGAAGCAATCCTGGACCATGTGATTCTATCACAGCCTACTCTCTTTCAGTTTGGGCCAATGTAGAATTAACTGATCACTCCTGTCTTCAGTACCCGGAGAAACATCTGCACAGACACAGCAAGAATGTTCCTTGACCAAGCTAGGATTTAGACCCAGTCTCCCTTTAGCTGTGAGGCAGAAGAGGTGCAAACTGTACCACTTTGTTGTCTTGTAATGGTAGCAAATGAAAACGAAATCAGTATCAGGTCTGCTCTGAACAATGAAGCAAGTATGAGTACATACTGTCATTAGACAACTAAATGACTCAAGACTGATAAAATACTTAACTTTGTTGACAAGAACTCTGTGGTCAATGTGAACTTAAGCCTACAAACACAATGTGTCATATTGGAGGATACTAGAATATCACTAGCCATGTAAATTAACGCTGTTGATAATCAAATCATTATAAGTGTGTGTTACCTCACTGTTGCTGTGTGGTTTATCAGATATGTTGAAACAGGAATGATAGTAACTGGAACTAAAGGTCTTTTTTAGTTTTATTTTAGAAATCAGTAGTAGTTCTGTTGTCAGGCTATTTTGTACTATTTTTGTTTTTGAATTATATATGTTATGTGTTTTAATGATTTATGTTCCAGGGTTTTATACATAGAAATGATACCCCTGAACCATCTGCTATTATAAAGAGAAGTCACTGCTATTCCCCATGTGCCACTCTTGTGAAGAAACTCCTAGCCTGTTTTTTATGTTAATATAAGGTGAGTCTTAGTGCCTTTAGATAGTTTGTTTTCAATTCATTTTAGGGATCAGTAATAATAATAATAATAATTCCTTACATTTATATAGTCCTTTTCTCATTACTCATAACGCTCTGCATGCTGGGAGTGGACGCACACCCATTAGGCTGTCACTTTCTTTTTGGCTTTACTATCCAGATTTTAAAAATAAATTGGTTTTAAAATTAGGAACTTCATCTCAAGTTTGCCCAGTGTTTAGAAAACAAACTCTGCCGTAGTAAAATTGCCTCATAATTGTGTTAGTTATGAATTGGTCATCCATGACAACTGCCTTTAATTTAAAATCGCTAAGCAGTGTTGGGTTTTGAGTTAGTAATTCTATAATGAGAAGCTCACTGCTCAGAAATTCATATTATCATTGAAACTAGCATAGGAAAGAATTACAGCTCATATTATATATTTGCTGTTTGGATTATCCTTTATTAATGTATAATATTATTCAGAGAAGGGCTTAAAAGGTGTTTTCTTATATTCTTTCATATTGTAAGGCCATGCAGACTGATAAACAGGAAATTAGCTTTTTTATTATGATATAAAACAATGACAAATGAGCGCAACACAATCGAGAGTCTGTTTTTAAATAATGCTATGGTTAATAGTATGGTTAAAGAAAGGTTTATACTGTCAACAGCTGGTTGAAATAAATACCTGAACTAAATTGTGAACATTTTCCTCCTTCTTATCAACATACTTGTATGTTATAATGCAAACATTGTGAATTCCTTTTCTCTTTAACAACTTTCTCTTGGAGAAGAACAGTTCTGAGTAAAGCCAGTTTCATGAATGTGTTGTAGCTCTTTGTATGATCTCATTGAGTGAAGCAGTGAACATGTAACTGCCAGGTTAATGAAGCCTCCTTTTAGCTCCCCTGGCCAGAGTCTTCATTCTGTTCAGCAGCCAGTCTTTTTGACACAAGGACTTAGATTCTAGTCCAGTAGGATGCTAACTTATCTGTTGTGGGTGCACTGGTGTCTCAAGTGGGACAGTCTGTCACCGTGATGGAGAAGACCTGCAGAAGAGAAGCAACAGCATAATTAGGGCACTGAGTGCAGCATCTTAATCATATGCTAGTGTGGATTGGTGATCTATTCTAATTCGACAATAAAATAAAATTACAGTTGATTAATTTACTTGTTTTATATAAAGTGACTCCTAAGTAAAAAATTGCTAATATATCAAGCTCTGAAGCCCAGTCCGGTTGAATGACTTGCACAGGCTCACTCAGTGGGCAGTATGAAATCTTAGCCACTAGCCCACACTGCCATGCACAATGAAGTTGCTACTTAAGGAAACCAGGAAGTACTCATTAGTATTACAAATCTCATCACTTTTCACACATAAGAGTAGGTCAAACAATATACTGTATTATAAACATTGTCATATCAATCAATCAATCAACATTTATTTATATAGCACATATTCATACAAAAAAAATGTAGCTCAAAGTGCTTTACAAAATGAATAGAAAAATAGAAGACACAATAAAAAATAAACATAAGTCAACATTAATTAACATAGAATATATGAATATATGAGCTCAAAGCCTTATTGTCCACGATTAAAATTTTATAGAGTCGTTCTCTATTTGTAATACCTTTCTTATCCAGCCCTTTCACCCCGTTCTGTTTATTCTGATTAGCTTGTGGAAATATGTTTTCCAACGTCTACTGATCAATGAAACAAACACTGTCAAAACCAAAATCTAAATGAAGGAATTAGTGCAGTCACAGGGGTCACTTGCATAAGCACTCATTTTAAATCGAAGGTTCTTTGATGTACACAGGATAAAGAAACAATCAGGCCTAGAATGTATAAAGTTTGAAAAATTACTATGCTGAAATATATGCTTGACACCTCATACTTCTGAAACTCTAAAGTTTTGACCGCAATAATCATACATTTAAAAAAATACAAGAGACATGTTGCAAATCAAATGATCTTTGTCATGTTTAAGTTATTCCTATGAGCTTTACTTTACTGCTTGTCTGAGAATATGTTTTGTATGAATAATAAGTTTTATCATTGTTAACCTGTTTAAATCATTTGGGTGCAAAGATTCATATTCTTTCATCCATATACTCTAACATTCGTCCATTATACCTGGAAGCAATCACAGTGATGATAAAGATGATGATAATAACAATTTTTTTCTTTATTCATTCATTTATATTACCCCCCTCATTCCAGTATATGATCTCTAAGTGCTGCTGCTGATATTAATGATGCTTATCGCATAAAGTTAACGTAACATTTTCCAACACACTTAAGGCATTTCACGGCTGCAGACAGACAGAGCCTGTCCTCGGTTTTATGCGGCATTTGGCAGGACACAGACCTGTTCAGGGTGCCAAATCATCACAGTGCTTTTATTAGTAGTACTAGTATTTGGTTTTCCTTCCAGCCCCTTTAGGGTCCTGCACTGGCAATCAGAAGGTTGCCGGTTCGAATCCTGTAAATGTCAAAAGGGACTCTGCTCTGTTGGGCCCTTGAGCAAGGCCCTTAACCTGCAATTGCTCCATCTTGGGTATGACGTTCATCTGCATCCAGCCCTGCCAGTAGGCCCTCCAACCTGCAGGGAAAAACTTGGGGGGTTGGTGGCAGAATTGGCACTTCAACCACCATATAAAACCTCACACTGTTTCACTCCATCTGAACTAGTGTGGTGCTGAGGTGTCAACCATTGCATGGCTGCACTTGGGTCCTAATGTGGATCCTGAGTTGGTTTGTCGTGTGGTTGGTGCGGCAATGCGCTCTATCAGCATGTGCTCCTAACCTCCTCCTCCTCCTCTTCCTCCCTTCAGCTTATACCAGTTATGGTGGATGGCGGGGGACCCTAACCAGCTGGGATGACTGGAAAAACTGGGATAGAGACAATACCTCTTCCAGGACCTGAGAGGGCAGCCGCCCTGGTTCATTGGGGGGCCTACGGGAGCAGCGCTTGAAAGCTGAACCCTGTTGGAGCCCATGGCCACCGCCAGGGGGTGCCCAGAAAATGGCTACAGAGCCTTGGATTTCAGCACTTCTACCACAACAGGAAGTGCTTGCGGAACAGGAACTAAGTACGCTCAGAGTGCTTCAAGGTGTAAGGGCAGCACTTCTGCCACACCAGGAAGTACTGCCAGAAGATCGTCATGAAGCACATCTGGGGCATTAAAAGAGGGGATGCCTCACTCCAGTAGACAAGCCAGAGTCAGGAGGAAGTGGACAGAGCTTGCGAGGAGAGGAATGAGGGAAAAAGAAAGAGAAAGAGAAAGAGAAAGAAGGGATAGAGGATTTGGTGGTAGTGTGTATTACCAGAAGTGTAATAAACGTGTGTGTGTTTTTGGACATCTGGTGTCTGGGAGCTGGTATTCCACATAGTATTATATTTAAGCTGGGATTTAACTAGATCCTTTAGATTTTATTCTCTGAAGTCTCCAATGTTCTTCAATAAAATGTGTCTTTTGTTTCTGTGCTTTGCTAATTTTGATTGTGATGATTTTCAAAAACAGTTTGAAAGCAATTTTCAGTGTTCTTAATGGTCCAGATACAACTCATATTATTCTTGCCTGAGTGTTCCAAATATTTCTGATTTCAATCTTCAGATCTTTAAGAGATATTCTGCCCAAAAAGTATATTTTTTTTATATTTTACTTGCCCCATGTACTTTGTATTGATGGCAGAATTTTAAATCTCACATTGTTGTGCAGAATGGGGAGAGAAAAAAGTTTGACATGATAGAAATCAATAGTGACTGATGCTGTACGATGGTATATGATTTGGAAAAAAACAACCCTGGATAAAAGGAAAAAATCTGCATCTGCATAAGCTACATGTCAGTTATCGTATGCTGAAAACATACAAAATTCATAATTTCTTGGCTAAAATATTAAGTAGTTACTTCCAGAATAATCTGTGAACATCATAAATATAAAACTAAAGCCTCATGAGACTAACGTTTTGAATTAAAGAGCAGACTCCTGTTCAACAAATGAGAAGGTGGCAGGTCTTCAATTCATAAAGTCAGGTTCGTAAATCTTTAGTTTCATGTTTATGATGTTTGCAAATTATTCCCAAAGTAACTATTTAACAACATTTTAGCAAAAAAGCATGACTATTGTACATTTTGATCATACAATAGGATAACTGACATGGGGATTATGTGCCATAAGTAATGTGAGTTTTATTTTTTTCCATGGACATTTTTCACATCGTTTGCCGTTGTACGGAATTGTCTTCTATTGTGTCATAAACGTTTTTCTCATAAAAACATGACATTAAGAAATGTTTCAGTTTTTCTTTGTCACCTCTACAAAGTCCATAGGGTAGGGAACATATAATAAAAATAGTCCTTTAATTAAAAAAAAATATATATTATTTTTGTTTTGCTCACAAATTATTTATGAATATTAGTTTTTTTTTTTCATTTTGCTACTTGTCCTTATTATTGCTAACTTTAAATATTTATTGCCCATAGAAATTGCTGCTCTATTCATTGTTTAAAGTCTGTTGTGTGTTTTTTTATATTGGCATATAATTTCTATATCTAATCTGCCTCAATTTCTTAAAAATTATTGTTTAAATTTATTGTAACTGTTAGTTATTATGTACTGCTTCTCTTTTTCTGGTGTTACCATTTTGTTTATGTCTGCCAGTTTTTTTGTGGTTGTTAGTCACAATTGCTTAATATTATTACTGTGCTTCTGGTTCATTCTAAATGAAGCTGACAAACTACATAGAAAACAGAAGTCTAGATAATACAAACTTGAAAAGCCAGTAGGAAATAAAATATTTTACATTTATACAGCAGATTGAAGATGTGTTCTATGAAGTCGATAAAATGGGAGCTTTCTGTTATTCTAAATGTTGTTTGTGAAGCGCAGGAACCTCAGCACCCAACAGCTCTAATGTGATTACGCTGTTGTTTATTATCATCGCCATTGTTTTTACAGTATTGAATAATCAGGGCCCCGTTCACTGGAGGAACAATGGCCACTTCAAGCTGGGGAACTTGTGAAAGAAAGTTGATAAAATTTTGTCCCAATGGGAACAGCAGGGTGCTTGCTTTAAAGGTTTAGTGTCCATTATAAACCCCTCAATCCCTCAGACTCACGGGGCTTTTTGAAAATCAGCCAACCCTTAAAATTGGAGGACCAGGCTCTCATTAGCTGATGATATATCTGCCAAGGACTTCTGGGTAAAGAAGAAAAAGGCCAGATTTGGGACTGTGAAGTTAATGTTTATACAATCCTATTTAAAGAAGGCCTGATGCGGTAAAATTCAATATACGTGTATGTACAATACTAAATCAGCAATTGGAATGAGCAAGCAAACAGTCACTGGATTATTCTTAAACTTATTATCACACAGTTAGCTGATGGCATTAGCCAAGGCGACTTGCAAGATCAGTACATTGTAATTGTTTACAGATATTTTTTACTGCTGGTTACATGGTTTACTGAGGGAAAGTAAACCTCCGACAAAAAAGAGTGCATATTGCATTAATCATAAGTGTACTCTGTCAGAATTTAACAAATATTAACATAGCTAAGAAATACTAAAGACAGCTCTTGGAGCCCAGACAACGTTCAGTTCCAAACTTTGTTGATTTCTGCCTGGCACTTCCATGTTTCATGTTTGCCCCCCTAAGCTAGCCCCCCACACCCCTGCAGGGGGTCTCCAGTTTCCATCCACAGTCCAAAGATATGCTGTCAGGTCAATTAGCAGCTCTAAACAGACTCAGTGTGTCAGCAAAAAGCTATGATTGACTGGCAAACTGTCCACATAAGGCCCTGGCCTGTGCCCATTGTTAGTAGGATTGGAATTAGACCACTAAAGTTGACTAATCAGCAACAAAAAAATGTAAATAAAATCACAATGCAGTACTTCGGAATGATACACGTTACTCTGATGGCTTGATCTGTTCACATAGCGTCAGTGAAGTAGTGTGACTACCAGACAAAATGTTTTAAATGAAAAAAACAGGTGTAGTAAAGGCAGCTTTAAATACAATTAATTCCATTTTCATTTAAATTGCTAAATGACTTTGTATCAGTTTGCTTGAATAATGAAGAAATACCATCCACCCATCCTTGTGTTTTTATACCTGCTCAGTGCTTTATTAAGTTATCAGGAAATACTGTAAATATCAGGGAAAGTCAATTAGAATTAAAGCTAATTTATTTGTAGATTCGTAAGTACTTAATAAATTACACATTCTATTGAGTAAAAAAGTCTTCCATGTAGCAGAGTCTCATATACAGTATTTTGTTGTTTAATGCTTACTTTTGTGATAAACAGCTACTAAAAATTCTGTCAGGCACAACACTTTCCTAACATAAAGCTGTGATTTTTAGCAGCAACATACAGCAGGCCAGTATAATATTATTGTGTGGAATGAAATGAAACAATCAGATTCTGTTAAAAAATATGTGTTGTAGTTGAGGCACAAATGTGAGGAAAAATACAAACTCATGGCCTCTATAGTGTAAAATCTGCCAGAGCAATTTTGGTCATAATCGATAAGTTTCTAACATTTTACAATGTTAATAACTGTTGTGATAAGCCACAGGGACGCACAGCTCCCCAAACCCGAACACAGACAGGCACAGAGACACAAGACTGTTTATTACTTTTCCCTTGGGGGAAATGTCTTCCCTGTTCCTCACAAGTACAACACAGTCCCACAATACTGCTCAAACCCTTTTCTTTCTTCTTCTTTCTCTCTCTTTTTTTTTCTCTTCTCTGCCACCTCCACTGCTCTCCATGCAAGCTTTGTCCTCCAATTCCCGACTCTGGCACATCGACTGGGTTTAAGGAATTCCTTTATATTTTGTCCAACCTGGAAGTACTGTCAGGCCATGTGGGCGGAAGAGCAGAAGCACTTCTGGGTTGGACAATATATAAAGAAACGCCTTAAATCCAGTCAGGCAGATACCTCATGTCCCCCTGTTCATTCACAGCACCACGGTACTCAACAGGGCTGAGGTACAGAACTCCAACTCCCATGGTGCCCTTTGGGAATCTGGGGCACTGCTGTAAACTAGGGGAGCTGCCCTCTAGCTTCTTGGGGGAGGCAGTGCTCTAAATAAGCTGCTTTCCCCCCTCCTTCCATATCCAGGATGTCCTGGCCAGGTTGAGCTGCCAGCTGCCACTTTCACTATATATGGCAAAATTAATTTGGACTGAGTGATTTCTTTTTGAGTTATTTTGTCTGCAGACTTGTAGCACACTGGGAGACAGGAACACATCACCGGGAGAGTTGAAAGCATATTTACGGATGTCTGAAACATTTGAATCGCTGAAAATTCAAAGTCACAAGTTTGATCCTGTCATGATACTCTCCCTATGTATCTTAAATACTGTCAGTATATGTAGGGGGAAAACAAAAACATCACTGCTAACAAAATATGAGAGTTATGCATATATATGTAAATATGTATATCTGCATGCACAAAATACCAAGGGGGATACTGGCTAATACCCCAAGTCTTCAATGCAATGTGTGTATAACAATGCCCTCAGATCTCATAGGCCCTACATTTGAATAAGACCATATATAAGATAGGTAGATAGATTAGCTACTTTATTAATCCCAATGGAAAATTCACATACTCCAGCAGCATACAGATAAAAAACAATATTAAATTAAAGAGTGATAAAAATGCAGGTATAACAGAAAATAACTTTGTATAATGTTAATGTTTAACCCCCCCAGGTGGAATTGAAGAGTTGCATGGTGTGGGGGAGGATTGATCTCCTCAGTCTGTCAGCGGAGCAGGACGGTGACAACAGTCTGTCGCTGAAGCTGCTCCTCTGTCTGGAGATGATACTGTTCAGTGGATGCAGTGGATGCAGTGGATTCTCCATGATTGACAGGATTCTGCTCAGCGTCCGTCGCTCTGCCATGGATGTCAAACTGTACAGCTCCTTGCCTACAATAGAGCCTGCCTTCCTCACCAGTTTGTCAAGGTGTGAGGCGTCCTCCTTCTTTATGTTGTCTCCCCAGCACACCACCGCGTAGAAGATGGCACTCGCCACAACCATCTGATAGAACATCTGCAGCATCTCATTGCAGATGTTGAAAGACGCCAGCCTCCTAAGGCAGTATAGTTGGATCTGTCCTTTCTTACACAGAGCATCAGTATTGGCAGTCCAGTCCAATTTATCATCCAGCTGCACTCCCAGGTCTGTACCCTCTGCACACAGTCGCCTCTGATAATCACGAGCTCCATGAGGGGACTAATCCACCACCAGTTCCTTGGTTTTGCTGGTGTTCAGTTGTATGTGGTTTGAGTCTCACCATTTAACAAAGTTCTCGATTAGTTTCCTATACTCCTCCTCCTGCTCACTCTTGATGCAGCCTACAATAGCAGTGTCATCAGAGAACTTTTGCACGTGGCAGGACTCCAAGTTATATTGGAAGTCCGATGTATATAGCCTGAACAGGACCGTAGAAAGTGCAGTCCCCTGCAGTGCTCCTGTGTTGCTGACCACAATGTCAGACCTTCAGTTTCCGAGACGCACATACTGAGGTCTGTCGGTAAGATAGTCCACGATCCATGCCACCTGGTATGAATCTACTCCCATCTCTGTCAGCTTGTCCCTAAGGAGCAGAGGTTGGATGGTGTTGAAGGTGTTAGAGAAGTTTGAGCACAACATTTAAGGCTAGTAAAAATGTTAGAGGTAGCCCTGATAATAAAAATAACAATAATAATTTGGGAGTGTAAGATTTTAGAAAGTTAATGCTCTAAGTTAAACTCATAAGAGTGTTTGCTTAATTTGAATAGAATATTATTTTCTTTCATAGCCAAAGACAGTGGTATAGTCTTTTACCCCCGTAAGTTAATATGAGATAGAACTTCCTTGCTATAACTAAGATACAGTGTGATAATTGAGTTCGTTGTTTTTTAGAATAGGTCCCAGTGCTAGCAGGGACTGAAAGACCCATTTACAGCATGAAAATGGGATAGACATACAGTTTTTGGAAGGTTTAGAAATGGTTCAAGCAAACTTAAAAAAAATTAAACAAGATTTATAAGCTCTGAACATAACTTTTCTTAAACTAGAACCTTTCTTTTCTTTGCTGTATCAATGTTTTCTCTATTTTGTGTGAACTGTTTTAAATTGAATTTTTACTAAAGTCTTTAAGCCAAGAAATTTTGTCTGTGGAATCATTTCAACATGTCAAGCTATTACTGAATCCCATTTTGCAAACTAGAACTTTTGGTAAACACAGCTACAGAGAGGAAATTTATTACACATTTAAAATTCTGTATTTTGTATTAATTGTATTAATTGAAGAAGAGCAAATTCAGTTGTTTATATTGTAATACATGTTTAACACAGGGCGGCACGGTGGCGCAGTGGTAGCGCTGCTGCTTCGCAGTTAAGAGACTCGGGTTCGCTTCCCGGGTCCTCCCTGCGTGGAGTTTGCATGTTCTCCCCATGTCTGCGTGGGTTTCCTCCCACAGTCCAAAGACATGCCGGTTAGGTGTATTGGTGATTCTAAATTGGCCCGTTTGTGTGTGTCCTGCAGTGGGTTGGCACCCTGCCCAGGATTGGTTCCTGCCTTGTGCCCTGGGATTGGCTCCAGCGGGTTGGAAAATGGATGGATGGATGTTTAATATATGAATGGAAAATGCAAGCTGGATGGGTTAAGTGTAGCAAATGTATTATTATTTTTAACAATATTTTACTTGTTCTCTAATTCCCTTTATAATTAATACAGAGTCAAGTAATGCATTCGTTTGAAATGTGAATGGAGGTTAGAAGAGAGTGATTAAATTGTGATTTCAGTGAAGTATGTAAGGCACTCCATCTAAAAAGTGGGGGTCCATATCTGCTATTAAGGGCCTAAGTTTATTGTAGTCCTCTTTCTTTTGATAGTTTCAGCTGTCCCTTTAATTTATTCCTTCTGTATTTTTTAACAACTTTGAGTGTTCCTGAGAAGTGGCATTTTTGGCATGATAATTCTGGTTGGGCCAGAAAAAAAATCAATTAAACAATTTGATGCTTGAGTCTGGTCTGCCTTGATTGTCATCTGGTCACTGTGATACCCTGTGATGCCATCATTATGTGACATAATACAGGCCTACAGATTTAAAGGCTAAGTAAAGTGAGAACCTCACAAACACCCATTAGTTAGGAAAAGGAATTGGTTCTGGACAGCCTAAATTGAAATAACAGCACCCCAATTTTAGAACTGAATACCTTTGAGATGAAATAGGACAGGCCACATAACGTGAAAAGAATATTCAGGCTAGACACGCTGCACCACGCGATCTCCACCCTGCACATCTGGTAGCAATGCTAACTACCATTAAGCCAGATGTTCGTTGGTCAGTACAAGGCATGCAAGCAATTCATAAAATGATTTTCTACATGAATGCCTGCTCTTTCCACACTAGGAATTTGTCTTTCAAATATGACCATCATACTGCTGGCCTCTTTTCCTCTTTTTGTAAGAAGCACACATAAGTTTTCTTGGTGGCTTTTTCAGATTTAACAGTCTTCCTCAGCAGGCAATGATCATTTAAGGTGCAACATAATGTGTAAATAATGCATTCTTGAAATTAATCGCTCATTTCTTTTAATACTGTGGCTAGCTGAAGGGAAAAAATGGTATTGGACTTGTGCTAACATGTGTTGCATGACCAGGACTGGGAAAAGATCAAACCAGAAGTGCAAACACGTGATTAAGAAAAAGTAACAACAACAGGAGGTCCTTATTTTAACACAGGGTGTAAAGAACACTGCAGGGCCAATTGTTTCATCCCTCAGCTGGAAACAGGTTTGCAACATCCAGAACTTAAAATTACTACAAAAAGCAATATTTTCCTTGTAATTAATTTGAACATATAAAATGTCATGTCATTTTCCAGCTTGTTTAATGCAGACCAGGGTTCCTGAAGCCTTTCCCAGCCAGCATGAGAGTACAAGGCAGGAACAAACCATGGACAGGATGGCTATCTATTGTGGGGTGATATGATAGAAAACTGGAAAGAAAATTGATGAAGAAGACAAAGGGTTGTTCTAAATGTTTTAATAAGAAGGTAAATTGTTGAGGGATGCTTATTAATTATTTTGTACAAAATCTGGTGTAACTGTGCCCCACTGGCCTTTAATGCACCACTGTGTTTCTGAGTCATTCTGGTTTAGGGACATCTCAAGAGCAAGCCCTAAAATACTCACACACATACACACATATATTCATTCTTTAACATTAATCATTTAATTTCATTTACTCATTTTCTCTCCTTGATGAACAGCCGCTTTCCTATAAAACGTACTTTGAGAAGATTTATCCATTGCTTTATTATAAAATGACATACAATTGTAACTAAAATTGTTTCCACAGATTGTTTTCCTCCAATTGGAGTAATGGCAGGTTAAGAGGCTTACTCAAGATATCCATTAGCTGAACATAAGAAGAATAAAGTCTTGTAGATTGGCCAGCAGTAAACCTCCAGGAGGCCATCACTTAAGCCTCACCATTCTGTCAGGTTCTGAGCTAAATGGAAGTCTTTTATTACAAGAGCCCAAAAAATCTTTCACAACATATCTTTGGTGTTGAATCTAATAGATAAAAGCTATCACGGTAAAAAGTAAAAAGATTCGGGAAACATTTTTTTTTTTTACCCTAACCAGCTATTCATCAGCTTTTGACAAACGTGAATCTTTCTTTTGTAATTATCTAATTATGATCCAATTTGTAACCCACATAAATATCATGATGGCCAGAGGAGTACAATACAGAAAATAAAACCCTGGACTGGGTGCCAGTCCAGTCAGATTAAACACACACTGGGGAAAAATATTAACTCCACTCTGGTGGTAGACCAGTTAAGATCTGATTTGAATCCAGGACTCTGAGGCATTGAGGCAGCAGGACTAACTGCTGTGCCAAGCTGCCCATCACTAAACCCACTACTCACTAAAGCCCATCACTAAAACTTTAATTAAAATTGGCTACAGTCTTTACCAGTAATTTTCACACTAATTAAATTTGCATCAAGACAATGCAACTTTTCTTGCATCATACAGAAAATAAAATATTAGACTTCTTAAAGGACAAGTTGTTTCTTCATATTTACAGTATAGTATGTGTTAATTTGCCTCATGAAATGCCTTCTGAAGTGAAGACTTTTTTATATAAATTTAAAAAAAATATGTAGCCTGTTCTTTTTTCTTAGAGGTAAAGGGAACCAATTTCTAAAAGTAACAACTTAACAAATATGTTCATTTTTCAAGCAAAAGGTGTTAAGGAGTATTGATCCGCATCTTAAGATGTCATACATATTACAAAACAATGCATTGGTGTCTTTTTGGATAGGAAAAATGCAGGAGATTTTTGTGAGATTCAGCCACTTTAAAAGGAGATTAGCTGTGTGCTTCACTTCATTGCTTGTCTTCCTCCACAGCCAAGGTACAGCTCCAGGGGTCGAGTTTCACCTCCTAAAGTTGTCTCCAAGTGCTGTTGTTAACATTATTGATTGATAATGCCCAGAAGTGAATTGCTGTCTCTGTTCTGTAGACAACTAGACAAAAAAATCACTGAAAAATGTTACACTCATGGTCACTCACAGTCTTTTGTTATATATGATACTAGCCATCCCCTGTAGCTCTGCCCATGTAGTAGTAAAACAGGACAGTGTGAAGTCTCCCTACTCCTGACATCACGCTTCTTCCTGCCCTCGGCCTGCAGCCTCTGTCTCGGATTAGTGCGAATATATCACTCCTGCAAGTGAACTATGATTCTTAGTGCGATGAGAGAAGTCACAAAATCAACCGGAATATTCAAGTAGATTATTAAAAAAGGATCTAAATCTGTCAAGTAGTTCTCTCATTTGTTAGCTAAGTGGAGGTAAGATATACACCTCAGGAGTGAGGAGACTTATAGATCGTCTAATTCATGTTGCCATCAGGGAAAAGTGGTGTTTCTTCCCAATGAAGAGGTGTATCCACGAGAGTTTAAAGATTTGTTGTTTGGTGAAAGTGAAATCCACATACGCTGTCACGCTTGGGTCACAGAATTGCACAGATACACAGGAGATTATAGAGACAGAAATGTTATTCAAACACTTCAAACTAACATAAGTCTCTTTCAGGAGTGAATCAAACTCTGTGTGTAGTCGGAGGGGAGTGTTCTGTCTCTCAATTAAAAGAATAGAAAATCTTCCTCTTCATAGGGGTATGCCCAACAGGAGTAGAGGATGTCTGGGGGAGAAGAGAGACAAGGCAGTGAAACAAAAGGACAGGTGCTGCACAGGCTTTTAAATATTTAAAGCGCCACGCAAGATGCAGATCATGTAGCACAGCAGCAGCAGCAACAGCAAACCAGCAGTTATTCGAGCAAAGAGGAGGTAAAAAAAAAAACTGCATTTGTTTCCCATTGTATCACCGTTTAAGAGGGGGTTTCAGAGGAGCGAACGCGTCTACTTGGGATGCGTTCAGCCCTCCTCTCCACAACACGAGCGGCAGAGGGTTGGCGAGTGAAGCCCCCTAGTAATAATAATAATAATAATAATAATCTGCGGTGGGCTGGTGTCCTGCCCAGGGTTTGTTTCCTGCCCTGTTCCCTGTGTTGGCTGGGATTGGCTCCAGCAGACCCCCATGATCCTGTAGTTAGGATATAGTGGGTTGGATAATGAATGAATGAATGAATAATAATAATAATAATGTTATTTATATAGCACCTTATCATACATTTACATGCAACTCAAGGTGCTTTCCACAGATGAATCAACTACACAATGATATACCACATTTCCTTGGACTATTTTAATTAATTAATACTATGATAATTTCTAATAAATGTTTAAGTATGTTTAAGCACTAAAAACAAAATCAACCAGGTATTGTTAAGCAAAATGTAACCACTAGTGCAAAACGAACCTTCACTCTTATCATAAAAAGGTTTTCTAATTAAAATATTCATACATTAAGATAAACAATAGAACAACCAGATCTAATTAATATATATAAAAATAAATACTTACAGCATGTAACTACATTTTACCTAGGCATATGTACCTGGCAACCCATTAAATAGAAACAGTTGGATGTTATTAAAGTTAATGAAAAGATAAAAAAGCAAATGAAAAAGTCCATAGACATGCAGATGAAGTTCTTGATTCCTGAATGTGATTGTTTGACCAGCTGACATGGAGGAGAGGAAAATTAAAAAACTCCTATGATGGGCTATAGGAGAAAAATTAACATCTGGAGGACCACGGTTGGAAGACAGAAATGAGCAAATCAAATAGATAGGTCTGCTGCTAATCAGTTTCTGCATCATGAAAGTTAGAATGACCAAGGCCAGCTGGTCGCCACCCTTCACTGGGAACAGTTGATACAGTTGATAATTACTACGTTTAACTGAAAAGCACTTTAGGAGAGCAATAAGAAACAATCTTCACCAGAGATCAGAGTATGCTGAGTTAAAACAATGGGTCTTCAGTCTTTATTTAAATGCTGAGACTGGTGGGTTTCTCTTATATCGATAGGCAGACCCCTCTGGAGTTTGGATGTCCTATAACTAAAGGTACTGTCTCCTACACTGTGGAACAGGTCTAGTATGGAGGTGGCTTCTGCCTTGTGTGTCACTGCTGATAGAGGCTCCAGTCCTCTCTGGTCCTGGACTTGATTAAGTTGGTTTGACAGTGTTTGTTATCACAAGGCCTAAGGTCAACTCAGTGGTCTTTCAGCTTCAGAGTTCCAAATATTACTGAGGAGTATTGCTCGTGAGGATTTTGCCTGTTCTCCCCATGTCTGTGTCTGTTTTTTCTTTCACATCCCAAAGATAGGATAATTAGTGATTATAAATTGGCTCTGTGCAAGGCTTTATGGTGTGTACATATAGTGCAATATAATCCCCATAAAATGAAGACATGAATGGATGAACAGCTACTACAAGGATTGCATAGCTTGACTTAATAATGAATGTTTCTTATGCATACTACCTTTTGTTTAAAGAAAGTGAATCTCCTTGTTGTTTTTTTATTTTCATTTTACTGTAGGTTTTATGAATAGTAGAAATCTTTACAATTTTAGCATTACTCTAACCCTGCCGCCTTTCATTAGCATTCATAATTAAGGAATCTAGCTAAAAAGAAAAATTGAACAGAGTAAACAGAGAGCAATAAAGGTGAGAAAAATCTAAGAGAGAATAAAAAGAAAACCTTCAACATTAACTACAAGCATTGTGATTTACAATCATATCTGCAGGTGTTTTCAAGTAACTTCTGAATCACATTTTAAAATGACTTCACAAAGAAATGATGGAGGCACAGTAACATGGGGTAACACTCTTGCCTCGTAGTTGTAGGAGATCCTCTCTTCTCATTTCTTCTGTTAGACTTTTGACACCCTTTGTTCCAGGTAAGAATACTAAATAGAGATGTCAACCATTATATGAAGTGGATTCAGAAAGAATAAAAGACCCCTCACTTTTTTCACATTTTGCTGTGTTGCAGCTATTATTTTCCTTACATATTAAGCAACACTCAATACCCCGGAAGGACAAAGCAAAAAAACATTATTTTACAAATTCTTCCAAGTTTATGAAAAATAAAAAGCTACTATGGAGTAGTAACATGTTCTTCTGTGGTACAATACCATGCTAATTTTAGGATATTATACTATATGTGTCAACACACTTATAAATACTGATACATTACTACAGCATATGCAGTCACAACACTTTTGTTGTTTTTTCCTTCATATTGGAACTCCATCTATCTAATTATCTATTTTCTAAATGAGTTTTTTAGGAGGCTATCCCAGCAGCATTTGCCAGAAGACTGCCAGTCCATTGCAGGATATGCTTTCTTGCACTCCCACACTCCCTCATACAAGGACAGATCAACTGGAGTACTCTCAGAAAACTCATGCATAGAATATGCAAACTTCACACCACCTGGGATCCCACCAGCATTCAGCTCTTGGCCATGAAGCAGCAGCTCAAACGTCACACTGTGCCACCTAAAATTTGAATAATATTTCACCGAACAGTGGTGGCATTGCACTTTCAAAGATTCAGAGACATTTGTCCACATACATTTTCTTTGGTTGTTGTAACTTCTCCCAGTTAAGGGAGCACAAGAGAAGAAGTTAGACGTGTCAGCAATTAGAATGTTGAGGTGGATATGTGGTGTTACAAAAAATCAGAATAAGAAATTAGACAATCAGAGGTATACAAAAGTGGGAGAGATATCTAAGAAAGTACAGGAAAGTAGGCTGAAAGGGTTTGGACATGTGATGAGGAGAGACAATGAATATGTGAGCAAAAAAGTGATGGGAATGGAAGAATAGGGGAAGAGAAAGTGAGGGAGGCCAAAGAGAAGGTGATGGATAAAGTAAAAGAACATCTCAAGGAAAAAGGACTGACTGACAAGGACATGCAGGACTGAACTGTTTGGAGAAGGGTGATCAAGCACATCAACCCCACCTAGAGGAGGGAAAAGATGAAGAGGAAGAGAAGAAGAAATCCTAAATTCCTCCCAAAATATAAACGTGGGCTGATTGGCTTAACTGACAGCTCTAAAATATTTGGGTGTGACTGAGTATAGGTGGGCTTATGCCATCCAGGGCTGGCAAATGTCTCACACTTATTGGTCTCAGGTCAAGTGTGGCTTCCTGCTGACTTCTTATAACCCCTATCCTACATGCCAATCAAGAAAATGGTCATATAAGCAGTAAGTACATAATGTAGATTCACAACTCAATGCACTCTAAAACTGTTGCATCTTACAACTATACATTTTTGCTTGTTCTGTGTATAATCAAATATATTTAAAGACAACAAAAGCTAATTTAGTAATTTTGACTGTCATTGGGAATAGAATTACGCAGCTGTATTGAGACTTGTATAGAGTGAAGCATAAGGAGGTCTTTATCAAGGAGCTACACTTAAAAAATCTGCATGAACCCAGAAATCTCCATTCTCATACTTGGCTAGTGAGAATTGTCCTTTATGTACATACAATTTCATGCCAGGCTTTTCTCAACTTAAAGAAAGGAAAACGAAATTGTAATTAGTTTGTAGACATAAAACATATTTGAACATAAAAATATAAAATAGAATTTTGATGAGAACAGTCCTTTCAGCCCAAACTTAGCTTGTCAATCTCTGTTCTCCTATCATTTGCAAAAGTTTATCCTGTTGAGTTTCAAAGGTCCCACAAAGCATCACTCCCCACCACATAGGTATGCTTCATTTTGTAAAGGAAAACTATCTGACATTTATGTGAAGTTTAGCCTTTATCGGTTTTCACCTCTGCCCCTTGTAACTGTTGATGAACTCATTTTGAAGGTAAAAGCTGAAACTAACTGTACTAGTGCCCTTCATCATCATCCAGCAGCAATAATTGGATGGGAGAGCATCTTGGAAAAACCTTGGGTTGTTGCTGGAAGAGGTGTTGTCTGTGGTCTGAACCTGGATCCCAAAGCCTCAGTGAAGTGATGGGGACATAGCTGTTAAAATGGTGCCGTCCTTCAGATGAGACATAAAACCAAGGTCCTGATTGTCTGTGGTCATAAAAGGTCCCTGGGCATCCTTCGTCCTTCGATGTCCAGGCTAAATTGCCCTTGATGGCCTAGTCATTCTGGCTACCTAATCAGTCCCTGTCTCTAATTGTCTCTCTCTCTCTATCTCTCACGACTTCACCACCTAATAGCTCATAGTGTGGTGAGCGTAGTAGTGCAAAAATGGCTGCCGTTGCATTATCCAGGTGGATGCTGCACATTAGTGGTGGTTGAAGTGGCTCCCCACCCACTGTTAAAAGCACATTGAGTAGTGAGAAAAGCACTATATAAATGTGAAGAATTATTATTATTATTTCCAACACTTCTTTTACATCCCCTCCATTTGTGTAGATCAAGGCTTTGTAAAGTTGATCATGGGGGTCTGTAGTGGCTGCAGGCTTTTGTTATAACAACAGGTTCTTAATGAGAAGTCAGTTATTGCTGCTGAAGTACTTACTGCTCAAACAAAATTCTCACTCTTCATTTTTGTTGTTTTGCTTGTTAAATGGTTATGTTTGGTATTTTTCAAGTAAAAGTTATTTCTTCACAAATATGGTACATGTGTATTACTACTTAAATTTGTGTTTTAAAATTAAGTGTTTTCTATAAATTTTAAAAAGTATCTTCCCTCACTGGCGCTTTACAATAGAGGCTAATGGGGCATCACCACATTCTGCTAATTCAGAATTAGCCATTATCCTGGACTGACTGCAACTGCATCCCATTTTTTCCTTTACCATTCAAGTATGTACCATATGCACTTTCACAATGTTTGTCACATTTTAGTTGCTATACTAATTATCACTAATGTGGCTTGAAAAACTCAACAAATGACATAAATGTAGCGTTGGCTGACAGCCATAAAGTATGCTGTTTTAACAGTTCCACTAACTGCATCTCTCTGTGATTCTGCACGTCTGTTAATATATATTATAAGTCGTATCCTTAGAATATTTGTCTCATGTTTCAAAGCATTATCAGCTGAAGAATATGACTGGCTGACCAGAGTGGATGTTTTTAATTACTAACTAAATAAATTTTATTTTGGAATGAAGACATGGAGCAGCTCATTGCCACTGTTGTACACTAAACACAGGTTTGAAACTCTGCATTTGTAGCTGGCACTGCCTGAGTGGAGTTTCCTCCAGGTATTCTATGCCCAGTGCAGATGGCATAGGTATCTGCTCTTCTTGCCCCTAAATTAGATAGGTCAGGTCAGGTCAAGTTTGGGAGCATGCACTGGTATAGCATGTTGCCGCACCCACCACATGACAAAACAGCTCAGGATCATGGTTGCCAACCCCCCAGGTGGATGCGCAGTTGAGTCCTACCCTCTGGAAATGACCATCTATGAATGGAATGGAAGATTGACAGCTGTTGCATCTCAGATGTCACTTCCGTTATCCTTCCACTTGGACCCACCCCATTCTGCCTGGAAACCATATAACAAGCAGTTCTGCCATCTTGAAACAATTATATTTGGTACGCTGGTGTTGTGCCTCCTTTAACTATATATATATATACTGTATATATATATATATATATATACTGTATATATATATATATATATATATATATATATATATATATATATATATATATATATAGTAAAGATAGACAGACACAGCATGAAGGTTTGGGGTTCTTAGCCCCATATACTGTAACAGAAATTAGGTCAATCATCTTTACAAAATTTAAAAGACATAGAAGGATGGGGAGGACGGACAATTTATGGGGTCGGACCGGAAATTAAACAGTGGGATGCTAGGAAAATCGTGGTGCTGGATGGGTGACTAACGTCATCACATGGGGATCAGAGGAAAGAAAGGAACCCAGAAGTGTTGCAGCTTTTTGGATCGTCTGGGCGGTATTAGGGCCGTTGTTCCCTGGTACGACTTGTTGCAGTGCGTCTTGCGTCCTTAAACTGCTCCCCAACTGCTTGTGCGTGATATGACCCCCCCCTTCAGCAGAGGTCGTGAACCCGCGAAAGTGTATCAGTGTTGGCCTGGAGGTTACCTTGATGATAAGTGACGGTGAACTCATACGGCTGCAGGTCCAAAAACCACCTGGTAACCCGGGGATTCAAGTCCCTGTGAAGGGCCATCCATTGGAGGGTGGCATGGTCCATCACCAGGGTGAACTCCCGGCCCAGCAGGTAGTACTGGCGATGAGTTACCACCCACTTGATGACCAAGGCTTCCCGCTCCACTGCTGCATACCTTGTCTCCTGGTCCAACAGTTTCCAGCGCAGGTAAATCATGAGGTGTTCGACACCATTGATGCTTTGGCTCCCCTGGCACCTAGACCTGTGTCCGAAGCATCGGTCAGGAGGAGAAAAGGAAGTGAAAAATTAGGTGTTCTAAAAACAGGTGCTGTTGTGAGGGCCATTTTTAAGTCACTGAATGCCCATTTTGTTAAGTTGTTCCACACCACATGCACAGGGGCCCTTTTCTTTGTCAAGTCCGTAAAAGGGGCTGCCCTCTCAGAGAAACAAGGCACAAACTGGCAGTAGCCCTAAGAAAGCTTGCACCTGTTTCTTGACTATTGGACGGGGCCATTCGAGGATGTCTTTTATTTTGGAGCACTGTGGTTTCACCATCCCCCCTCCTACCAGGTAGCCCGAATATTTGGCTTTGTTTAACCCAAAGAAGCACTTCCGGGGGTTGATGCGTAGCCCGGCTTTCGCTAGCTTCAGGAGGACAGCGTAAACCTGCAATGCATGTTCCTCCCAGGTGCCAGAAAAGATGACCACATCATCGAGTTAGGTGGAACAATAGGCCTGGTGGGGCCATAGCACTCTGTCTACCAGATGTTGGAAAGTTGCTGGCGCTCCGTGCAGTCCAAATGGAAGTACCCTGTACTGCCAGTGTCCACTAGTGGTGCTAAATGCAGTCTTCTCTCTAGCAGATGCCGTTAAGGGAATTTCCCAGTAACCTTTCTTCATGTCAAGGGTAGTCAAATAACGGGCTGTTCCCAACCTCTCGAGTAGCTCGTCGACTTGGGGCATGAGATAAGCATCAAATTTGGAGACCTGATTAAGACGTCTGAAGTCGTTACAGAATCTCCAAGAGCCGTCCGGCTTAGATACGAGGACGATAGGACTGGACCAAGGGATATGGCTATCTTCAATAACACCCATGTCCAACATCCGTTGGACCTCTAATTCTACCTCAGCACGTTTCACCTCCGGGAGGTGATAGGGTCGTTCCCTGACAACCACCCCCGGGTTCGTCATGATGTCGTGCTGAATCAGCAAGGTCCAGCCCGGTGCTTCACTGACCACCTCTGGGACAGACAGGATCGCACCTTCAAGCTCCCGTCGCTGGTGGGATGTCAAATTGTGGCCAAGGTTAAGCATCAGTTTTTCGGAGTAAAGTGAGAGGACAGGGCTGGAAAGAGGCTGTTCTTCCCTAGCTTTCCATGACTTCAACAAGTTAACATGATACATCATCTCACTTGGTCGACGGTTCGGCTGGCTTACCAAATAGTCGACGAGCCCCTTTCTCTCTTTAACCTTGTACGGGCCCTGCCAATGGGCCAGCAATTTTGAGTGGGAGGTGGACATGAGCACCAGTACATGATCTCCCCGCTGATATTAGCGCAGGGAGGAGTTTTGGTTATAATTCCAGGCCTGCGCTGCTTTAGCCCAGGACATGGGTTCTTTAATCAAAGGCCAAATTTTGTCTGATCTATCACGTAACTGCGCAATATACTCTAAGATGTTTGTGGAGGGAAGTGCCTCCCCTTCCCAACCTTCTTTAAGTATGTCCAAAATACCCCGGGGTTGGCGTCCATACAGAAGCTCAAAAGGGGAAAACCCCGTGGAGGCTTGTGGCACCTCCCGATAAGCGAAAAGGACTAGGGGCAGAAGTTGGTCCCAGTTCCTACCGTCTACGCTGACTACCTTGCGGAGCATCTGCTTAAGTGTCTGGTTGAATCTCTTCACCAGTCCATCCGTCTGCCAGTGATAAACGGACGTTTTGAGATGCTTTATACGGAGTAATTTGGCAACCTCCCCGAACATATCAGAAGTAAGGGGCGTACCTTGGTCCGTAAGGACTCCTTTAGGTATACCCACTCGGCATAAAAGCCCTACCAATTCCAGTGCGATATTCTTGGCATTAGCAGCTTGCAGGGGAATCGCTTCTGGGTATCAAGTTGCATAATCTACTGTGACCAGTATGTACTTGTGGCCTCCAGGGTTCCTACAAGATCGACTCCGATCCTCTCAAAGGGGACATTAATAAGGGGAATTGGGACTACAGGAGCGCAATCCCTCCTGGGTATCTGACATAACTGACAGACTGGGCAAGTCAGGCAGAAACGCCCTACCTCCTCGTTGATCCTGGACCAATAGAACCGGAGTTTTACTGTCTTCAATGTTTTCTCGGCCCTGTGATGGGCGCCTAAGAGGTGGGCATGCGCTAACTCGCAAACCTCCCGCCAGTAGGTCTGTGGAACTAACAGCAACTTCTGTACCTCGCCTTTGTGTTCCGAAACTCGATACAACAGTTTGTTATCTAAAACAAAGTAGGGTCCCGGTGGTGTGAAATCTAGCAACGATCTGTCTTCTACGGACACAATTGCATTCTAGGCAAACTTCAGGGAATCGTCATTCTACTGTTCTCTTTTAAATGATGCCGGCATAGACTGAAATTGATAGTTTATGCTGGTGAGTGGATTGGGTGTGCTGCCTGGAGTAGCGCTCACCTGCCCTGGAACCCAACCCGACTGCACTTCCAGGTCGGGGTCTGTCGCCAAAGAGCGCTCCCCACGTCATCAATAGTTGCCGAGGAGCACAGCGTGGGAGCAGCTGGGAGGGCCCCTTGACCACCTATAGTCAGACCCAACTTAGGTATAAGATTGGTGACAGCTTTACCGCATTTACTTTTGACCAGTCTTGTCCCAATATAACTGAATAGGGGGGCTCAGGCAGCACGCGTCCAGCAGTTGTTTCAGACTCCCCTTCCAGGTTATAAAACAATTTGCAGACTTGTATGACCTGGTCTCCCCATGTACATATGTTATGCTCGTCTGTTGAGTGAGCCACTGTCGCGGTAAAACATAACGGCAAGCAAAAATGGTAATGTTGCTCCCGGAATCAAACAATGCCATGACCGAGTGCCCATTTAATAACACCACTCCCATATTAATGACCGCCAGAGGATTCGACAGATCACAGTACCTCTCTCCTCTTGTGTAGCCGCAGTCCATTGGCTCTGTGTTGAGGGGGCAGGTGGGAAGGATATGCCTCACCTTGCCACACTTGAAACAGTGCGGCGAGGCGAGCACCCGGTCTCTCGGTTTAGCCGGAGGCTCCACAGCCGCAATGGGTGGGCTCAGGGGTGGTGAAACATCCCTGTCAGATCCCGCAAGCAGGCTTCTCAGACCCCCTGAGTTGCTTCATCGCCAGTTGTCACTCCAGGACCTCCAGAAGGCCGTTCACGTCTCTAAACGGGTGTCTCCAGACCTGCTGGGTGAGGTAGTCCGGCACAGCGTAGACCAAAGCTTCACAGGCCACCTGCTCAACCACCTGGCGGGCCTGGTGGATATCTGGCTGTAGCCATCGCCACCCAAACTTGCCTCAGAACTCGAACTCCTGTATTCTGACTACCTCACATTTTATACATTTTGCTATGTTGCAGCCTTGTGCTAGAATCATTTAAATTAATTTGCTCCCATATTTACCAATTTATTTAAAGTACAAAAGTGAAATATCCCTTTGATGGAATAATTTGCTACCTTTGCTATGAAACTTGAAATTTGGCTCAGGTGCATTCCATTCTACTGATCACCATTGAGATGTTTCTGCATCTTGTTTGGAATCCACCTGTGGTGTCAATTTAATGGCTTGATCATGACTTGACATGATTAGGAAATGCACCCACCTGTCTACAGAAAGTCCCAGAGCTAACTATGTGTATCAGTGCAAAAAACAACCCATGAGATTGATGGAATTGTCTGAAGATAATTAAAGATAGGATTGTATTGAGGGAAAGATCTGGGGAAAGCTATAAAATTCCTGCAGAACAGAAAATTCCCAAGTGCACCTTTTCCTTTATAATAAAGAGAAGACATTAGGAACAACCATGACTCATCCTAGATCTGAACAAACGTGGGAGAAGGTCCATGATAAGAGAGATTGCCAAGAAGCCGATTGCCACTCTGCCTAAGCTCCAGAGGACCTGCATGGAAATAGGAGGGGGTGCTAGAAGGACAACCATTACTGTAAAACTCTAACAATGTGGGGTTTGTGACACATTGGCCAGACATAACATTTTTCTCAGTAAAACACACAAATGGAATGCACAACTTGGAATTTGCATAAAGGCACCTAAAGGAGTCTCAGTCTGTGAGAAACAAGATCCTCTGGTCTAATGAAACCAAGATTAGCATTAGGAAACCAGGCACTGTTCATCAGTTGTGCTTTACCATTCCAACTGTGTTGCATGGTGATGGCAGCATCATACTATGTAGTTGTTTTTCAGTGGCAGGGACCAGAAATCTAGACATGGTGGAGGGATTGCTGATGGGAGCAAAGTATAGAAATATCCTTAATAGAGATTCCTCTGGACCTCACACTGGGTCAAAGGTTCACGCTCCAACAACACAAAGAACATCTCTGGAGAGCCCTGAAAATAGCTGTCCACCGACAGTCTCCGTGAAACCTGTCTTATCCTAAGAGGATCTGCAGAGAATGGCAGGAAATACCCCCATGTGTGCAAACCTTGTCCTCTCATACCTAAGAAGACTCCAGGCTGTAATCATTGCCAAAGGTGCTTAAATGAAGTACTGAGGAAATGATCTGAATACTTGTGTCAATGGAATATGTCAGTTTTTTTTTTCCTTTTATTTTTATTAATTTTATTACAATCCATACAAAGCAATCAAGTTTTTACAAAAATAAAAATTAAGTTAAGAACAGATCGATTTATTCGAGTTTTTTATTTTTAGAAAGATAATTCCTAAAATCCTGTTTTTGCTGTGTTATTCTGGGGTATCGAATGTTGCTTTATGTGGGGAAACTGATTTTTTTAGCATAAAGGTAGAGCATAACAAAATGTTAGAAAAGTGAAGGGGTCTTTATATTTTCTGAATCCACTGTATTCCAATGAGGGGTTCCATATCACATTTTTACATTTGACCAGTCCTAAATTCAAAGAATTCCAATTCCATAATTGAAGATATAACCCACTCACTGACAGTCTCACAATGCTCAAAGGTGACCGCTCTTACCAGCACTAGTCCCATCTGGCCTAAAAGGCACCCCGATGTCTTATAAATTTACACACCAACATTTAAGCCTTTCATTAAACCTAATTATCTCCTAAATCTAACATGAACAGGCATGCAACAAAAGCAGAACTTCACAGCTGACCACCTTAACAGTTCTAATTCTCAGAGTACCACTAGCAATTGCAGAACTGTCAGCCTATCCTTTCTTACAGTATGTCATTTGGCTTGACATGGATAATAACAACAGAATCCATCTCTGGCCAGGAGCCTAAGCACCAAGAAGGCAACACCCACCCGTATGTGAAGCTTCATGTTGTGCGTGTGTCAATTCCCCTGTTAACTGAGTCCCTTCATATCACTACATCTCATTGATGTGTTTTAGTTTACAGCAGGATTGCCTGTGTTCTGGATCCAGTCCTTGGATCATTTCATCAATATTCAAAATGTTTTACATTTGACCTGTGATGACTGTTAGTTTTCTCAAACACTCCCTTTAATGTGGAATTCATAAAGAGAACACATCCATATATAATTTATACTTACATCTCGCACCAAAATGCATTTCCAGTATCTGTTTTTATTTGCAGTATCTGCACAGTAGCTACCTGTAGCTAGCATGGAAACTGGCTGCTTGTAATGAACAAAACAGAAAAAAACAGGTGACATGCCACACAGTCTTAAACAACTCTAGCGTTTAAGCATAATGCCAAAGACGTAACAGCCTCATGGAGATTATAGCTTGACTTCAGCCGCACAGGTGTCAGGGTTCGGCCACCCTTGCTCAGATTACCTGACTGTTACCATTGCTCCTCACAACTCTTTTGTCTTTTTCTGCTGATTTAATTGTATGTGGATAGAAAACATATTTGTATTTCTACTTGTATTAAATGTGATTCCTATCTGGTTCTGACCTACTCCAAATGTTGTCTGCATGATTCATAACCAGCATGTTTTCACCCGGTTTTCTGATTGTGACACTTGTCAATGCAGGTATAAACAGATGTACATTACTTTAGCTACAAATTCTTGCATGTGTCCTGACTGTCACTCTCACTTAACTTTATGCACTGATGAAATTTTCCTCTCAAAGCTGATTTGGGTCCCACAACTGTTGGTAGTTTTAATAACCTACTTCAATGTCCAGGAAAAGAAAAAAAACTGATAAAACAGAAGATGGGTTTAGGAGACACATGTAGCAGAATATTATGATTGTGATTAGCAGAGAGGTACCTGTATGTCATTTTGGTAAAGAAAGTGAAGCAGGAGTTGTTCATTGAGATATTTTGGCATGCCCTGGATATATAAAGTGTTATCTTTGACCCTGCATAAAGTTGAGATTGATGCCCTTGGTTTAGAGGAGCTGAACATCCCAGCCTACCACCTCACTGATATCAACATTGTCATCCAGTCTTTTAAGGTCCTGAAAACATTTGGACACCTCTAACTCTGAACCATGACCAAACTTCCTCTACCTCTAATCCCCTGTCCTCAATATATTGTTCACTAAATCTTACTAAAGACTACCTGGGTAAGGTCTTCCTAATCTGTACTACAGTCTAGGCCACCTATTTGTACTTGAGGTGCTGGATTACAAGGTCCTGAAAACATTTGGACACCTCTAACTCTGAACCATGACCAATCTCCCTCCACTTCTAGGCCCCTATCCTCACTATATTGTTCACTATATCTCTCTAAAGACCACTTTGGTAAGCTCTTTCTCCTCTCTTCTACGGTCTAAGCTACCTACTGTATCTACTCTATGTTCAGCAGATCTGTACTTGAGGTGTGGATTAGTTGTGTCAGAGAGATTTGTAATTTAAATAAAGAAGTTGAGATCATGATTAAAATATTTCCATCTGCTGGACATCCTTTATTACAGCAAGCCTGGGGAACTTGACTGTTCTCTATTATCTGTTCTCATATGTAACAAATTAATTCTGTTAAATAATTTGCATGACACAATTAAGAAACATTTCAGTTTACACCAATCAAAATACCAATAAATGGTATATTCTTCTAACACACTGTCATACACGTGTGCATGGGAATCAGCTGCAGGGCCTAAACACTAGTAATTCTACGCCAGGCCAGGGGGTGGCGGAGAGTACTGACTATCTCTCTCAGTCCCTTGCGGACGTTTTCATGGAATTCCCGCCTGTTGCCGGCCCCAAGGATGCCGTCACTTCCGGGCACAAGGACACCATTCCCAGTTCCGGCATAGATGACGTCATTTCCCTTCCAGCCCTTTAAAACTGCCATCTTGTCTCAGTACAGGCAGTTCTGTTCTGGACTCCGAACTAAGCACATCGTGCTATTTAAAACTACTTTTGCAGCCGATTCAATTATACGGGTGGCTGCCCCAAATCTTTATGATGTCTCCGACTCATTCTTATCACAACACATATGCAGTATCTAAAGGTCCCAAAATTGTTAAGTATATTAAAAGTTTTTGGCAAATATTTGGTTCACTGAATAACATCTAAATTCGTATACAGAACAGATTAAATATGTGGAAAAAAAGTTAAATGTCATATGATTTCATTTCTATAGTGATGTTCTGGGACAAATGATACAAAATGTCTTAAACGGGCAATTACAGTTGGAGGAAATTTACAGAATCATACAGTAAGTTTTTCCCTTACAGTTGGCATAACCTGCAGATTGAGACCTCCTGAAAACAGACTTATGAAAAACTCATCTTATATAAGGCAGGCTGGCATTGAATGTTGTTCATTTTTAAATTCGTTTGGGTGAAATTGTTTAACCCTTTTAAAATTAAAAGTTTAAATGTCATGTAAGTTTACAGCAACTACAGTAATTGTTTTACACCCTGTTAGCCTTTCTAAGTGTCTGTATCAACAGTTAATAATACCATCATAAGCCATGGCCTTTGCTCTGCTTCTTCTCACGCACATTTACAGCAAGCTGTGTACCTCTTTGTGCAGAAAAGAAACTTTCAAACGTTTGTAGTCCTTCAGTCACTCCCTCTGGTATTTGGATCTCTCTTGTAAACTATTGCATAAACGCAGGCGCACACACAAACTGTATTATTAATATCCAGTGTCTACATGAACTGCTGCAAGTCTCTTATCAGACTGGGATTCTAAATTTATGAAAAATTCATAAAGTGTCTATTTATCTCTGTTTTACTACTACCCATCCAGCCCAAACCTTTGGCACACTACACCCACACTTATTTAACAAGGATCAGATGCCAGTTAACCTAACATGCTTAGCTTTGGAAAGTGGATGGGGAATTTGAGCGACTGGAGAAAAATCTAAAGACAGACAGCCACAGGTTCTAGATCTGAACTAAAGACTCTGGCGCGGTGTAGGGCAGTGGTGCTAACGTCAGTGCCACTCTGCCGCCCTCTCTGTTATGTTTTAAAAAGAAAAATGAATGTTGGTGAATCAACAGAATTTTTAATCAATCTGAATTTTCATTACTTCTAAATTGAATTAAATCATGAAACATACTACAGAATGATATTTGTCTCTTAATTAAATTTTACATTAAAAGCTATTTGTGAAAGACCCATGATGAGTGATGCCATTCAAATAATGATGCATTTAAATTCAATTATAAGAAATATGTAATGCTAATATTCATACTGAAAGAAAAAAAATCTTCAGCGGGAGAAGAAACCCATGATGCTGATCTTGCTCTTTTTTTAATAATCTTGCATAGAAAGCAACAGAATGTTGATGCTTTTTCTTCTAATGTAATTGTACATTAAAATGCATTCTGAGAAATGTATGATGGTAATCTTTGATGTGTTGTTCTATTAATGGTGCGTGCAATGGCATTATCATAAATGAATAGTACTGCTGCTTTTCCTTCATGTCAAATTAAAAGAAGGAGTAAGACCAAATATGTGATTTTATTTATTATTAAAATAAATATTATTTATTTATCCATCCATCCATCCATTAACCGACCCACTATATCCTAACTACAGGGTCACGGGGGTCCGCTGGAGCCAATCCCAGCCAACACAAGGCGCAAGGCAGGAAACAAACCCCGGGCAGGGCGCCAGCCCACCGCAGTATTATTTATTTAGCAATTTATAATTGAAAAAAAAACAAACTAAAGGAAGCATATTGGCTATGTATAAGATTTTAATATTAAGGATAGGAAATGTGGTCTCTGTATTGTGCAGGCTCTCTGCTTATAATAATGTAAAAACAGACAGAAGAAAATGAAAACGATTGATATAAAGTAATGATTCGAAATTAGGGAATGCAGAACTATTCAATCAAATCTTCTTTGCATATTTTCAGTGTTGATCTCTGTTACTGAGGTCATTTAGATGCTCCTGTCATGTAAAGGAAGGGATCAGATTTTCTCTCACACATTCCATACTCTTTTCTTTCAACTTCCTAAAAACAATTTACAAGTTTCAAAAATGCATTTTTTGAAAATCGTCACATTACAATAGCATTCCGCTTATCAAGCGTAAAATAATTTCATACTAGTTACAACCTTTTACTTGAATTTAACACTATAAAAGTAAAGGAAAAATAGAAACAAAAAACACACACACACACACAGAGCAAAAAATGCCTTTTTAAATGTAGTTAAAATGTGCCCCTCACAAGCACCTTTAACTTTACCATGATTCATTCTAAGGCATCACTCATTCAGCTTGAAAATATTTGCAATGTTAGTCTTAAAGGGTTCTATTACAAGAGAAAAAAATTCCTCCTCCGTTGGAGTCCCATAATAGTGAGGTATTGTTTTGCACTGGAAATCTTGCTTGCCCATCTCATTCTTAGTGTATGTGTTTTTGTTGAGAGATGACCCTTAACCCCTAAACAAGAAATGGAATAACTTGATCAGATTTCAAACCTCAGCTGAAAGAAGCATAGCAGGGCTGTTGGTTGGGGGGGCATGGGGGGGGGGTTACTTCAGTTCCAGCTACACAAGGGTTAAAGTTCATTACAGCTCAAAAACCCAGCTGAAATTAGCTAAAGGACAACCAAGGGTGCAGATCAATTGCCACATTGTTGCTTTAAAACATGCAAGGGGTTTTGCGTTTCTGTCATTTGCTGGTGAGTCTGTGTATCATTTAAATATGTCAGCAAATGTAATGGAGCCTTCGAATCACTTAATAACATAGCTTTCAGCATTCAGTTGGAGAAAAAAACAAAAACTTTCAAGTATCTGCAAATCAAAACAAAACATGCAGAAAAATGTGAATATCTTATGAAGGTTGGCAAATGAATGAATAATAGAAAATGTGAAATAAAGCAACTTTGGAAAAAATAAAGCATAAGTAGGTTAATTAGTATTTACAGTGTGAAATAAAATAAATTGAAAAGTATGGTTTGGACATACTTGAGAAAGATGCCATATTTAGCATAAAAGAGTTCTATAGATGTAATTATATTGAAATATTTTCACATATTTTTGGGAATTTATTTAAAATTTCAGAAGATGTGGGAGTATGCCCGCAGACTCTATACTGCTTTTATGTTGTCTCTACTTCTCCAACAAGTTAGAAAATGTATGCATTGCGCAACATTCAGGCATTCTCGGGGACTTAGTTAACAGATATGAAAGTTGGAGTGTTTCAAATTTGTAGTTACTTCATCCAAAAGTCGGTTATCATGTTTTTCTTTAAAAAATATTTTTGTGATGACAGGTGTGACAGAAAATATATATAATGTGACACTGACATCCAGTAATGGGAGCTAGGGATAGAGACACTGAATATAGAGGCAGACTCCAGAAATGCAAGAACAAAAATATCAATTTATTGGCAAAAAAAAAGTCAATCAATAAATATTTGCAGGGCGGCATGGTGGCGCAGTGGTAGCGCTGCTGCCTCACAGTAAGGAGACCTGGGTTCACTTCCTGGGTCATCCCTGTGTGGAGTTTGCATGTTTCTTCCCGTGTCTGCGTGGGTTTCCTCCCACAGTCCAAAGACATACAGGTTAGGTGCATTGGTGATCCTAAATTGTCCTTGGTGTGTGTGGGTGTGCCCTACGGTGGGCTGGCTCCCTGCCGAGGATCAGTTCCTGCCTGGCGCCCTGTGTTGGCTGGGTTTGGCTCCAGCAGACCCCCGTGACCCTGTAGATAGGATATAGTGGATTGGACACTGACTGACTAAATATTTGCAATAATAAAAACAGTTTAGGTGCATTCTGACTAGCATGGGTTACATATAATTCTTCACATTACAATGCTTCACAACCCATTGTCATGTTCACACGCCACATTTCAAGTTTTGTGGAGTCAGCAAGCACATGCACCCACAACCCAGTGCCAGCCTACATCATGGAAAGCTATTCTGCACTGCTTGCTTTGTGCACGTCATGACAATTAACCACCAGTAACTCTGCTTTGAAAAACATTTGTCCCTCCACAGCACATGTGTGATTTCTTCAGATCATTGCTACCTGAAGACATAAATTCCCAAGAACAGGCACATGCACTTCCACACTATCCACAAACTCGTGGTGATTCTACTGAACCCCCTGGAATCCTGAAAAACCATTCATTTCTTGTAAGCAACTTAACAATGTATTTTTAAACTGTATAATTACCACTTTAAAAAAATGTAAAAGCAATACTGTAAAACACTTTTTCACATAATCATATTCAAAAATAACAGCGATAATGGAATGTAATTACATGTGTTAGTAGACTACATTAAATACATGCTTTCTAACAGTACAGTCCACTGTCATGTAGTAAAAAATGTTGCCAGAATAGGTTTGTGATGGCTCAGTGGCTTTCATACACCACAGATTCCAAGTCAAATGATGTAAAAATGGCATCGATTGATACGTGTTAGTGGTGGAGGGTCTGTAAAAAGCTGTTGTTTAATTTTCTTAAATATAATAGTTTGAAAGTATAGCCAAGTGTGCCCAATAACTACTAAAAGAAAAACAACTATTAATATAAAATGACCAATACAAGCACAAAACCACTGTCAATATTACCCTGTGAAAGGAAAAAAGCAACTGAAGTAAATTGCTCATCCAACTATTTATGATAGTTAAAGCCCAGTAACTCATTAAAATTCTACAGTATAAGTAACTTAGAACATACTTATTACATAACAGGAATACCAAAGGTAACAATTATCTTAAAAATGTAATTCTAGTCTGAAGATGCATGTAAGGAAAAGCAACTCTTCTGTCACAGATAAATCATAACCTATGCTCACTTTGTCGTATGTTGTACCACAAACTGTAATCCTGCCCTGTCCTTGCTGTTTGCAGTACAATCCGGCCTCTTTGTGCACCATTGAAGCTGTATATAGTACCACAGCGCGGTCCCTACTATATACCCAGCAGCTGCCATCTTCTGCCTTCTTATCAATTGCAACTCCACTTCGAACCTAGTCCAATGTTTATATTAACTAAGGGAACTGCACCCTTTCTTGTAATTGATTAACTCCAGGTTGATAACATCAGGCGTTTACAATAATAATCTGCAGATATTAGTTTAGTCAATTTAGTCTTATATTACGCTTGCATAGATGCTTGTGATTTTTCTTTGGTCATTTATAGTTAACTTACCTAAAGCTGCGGGGGAAGCTTGTTGCTGGATGAGATATCTGTGTATGTGTCCTTTCCCTGGCGTGGTATTGGGAATCTGAACAACTAGTGGATGAGTAAAAGAGGAAAACCTACAAAATATATACAAGTTGATGTAACCACTGTCGAATTTGAAACAGTAAAGTAATTCAGATCTGAAGTCACAAAGAATGTTCCTCTGTTTAAGATAGACAAGTTCACAGATTCAATAAAATGTTTCAGAGATTTTGAAATTTCAAAACTTTGTACAGCACAAGCTGTTCAAGATCTGATCTTTATTGACAAATTTCTTTGAAGAATAAGTGCAAAATTTCAACAAAAGCGTTTCATAGAGAGGCCAAGATGTTTCATGCAGGCAGACAGACAGACAGACAGATATGGCCATTGCAGTAGGTGCTTCCTGCTTATCTGGACCTTTAAGGAAGCTTTTTAAATCTCCTTGTAGCAGTGCTACATTTAATGGCCTCCATTTCCCAGCTGCCCCAGGGGTATTGCCCTGATTGGATGTCTGCAACGGCCAGAGGGGCTGCTGGGGACAAGAAAAGCCGGCAGGAACTTTAACAGAGAGCCAACTAAACAGAGAAAGGGGCACTGTTGTTTGTTTGTCAGCACTGTCGCAGTTTGCCTATGTGGATATTATGTGGTTGTCCTGCATTACTGTTGTATTGGATTCAAGTTTTGTCTCATGCACGCCTTTGTTAGAGGGAGCACTGCCACACATCTCAACACGAAACGCTTCAGAAACAGTAGGAGAAACTTTATATTCACTTGTACACTGCACAGGATCTGCCACCTCCTCCAAGCTTCATTTGCATCTACTATATGGGACGGATTCACGGACATTGTCATAGGTGTTTATTGTTGTGTGTTATATTGGTTATCACCCTAGGGGAAGGAGAGGGTTATCTGATCTGGTTATTTGTATATGGTGCATTGTAACACACTAATGTTGTAATTGCCTTCAGAAAAAGGCAGAGATTTTTCTTTGGTAATTAGGGATTGGGAAATGAAAACCTAACATCAAAGCCAAAGTCAAAAGAGGAAAACCAAAAGTCTGTAAATGGGGACAAGTGACTGAAAGTAAAGAGCAATGTACATAAAGCACGGTTATCCAAATCTTTAATTATCCAGGAATGCATGTATTGACTTTTATATGATTGCATCTTGCCTTACCGGTGACTAAGGAACCACACACATATCCCCTGCTATGATCAGTTGGTTTATACATTTTTTGCAACTCTTCCTGCTTCAGTTAATTCCACATATCAATTTAGGGGTTCTGGGACCCAAGGATTATGAATTTGGCATTGGTTTTTGCATTTAAAGTATATTTTCTATGTGTGCTGCCATTTTGTGATCCTATCATCAGGATGCAGGTGCTGGTTGCCAAGGGTGTAGGCACAAGGGCCACGTTGTCGGCCATTACTTACATGAATGTGTTTAAAATGGTCCTACTGTGGCTGTTTCCTATCTGTTTTGTGGGCAAAACCTTTCCTTTGTAATTTACAAAAAGCCTTTTATTTATTATCTTCTGTGACTGAATTTTGGGCTGTGATTACTGACTCCTGAATTCGACTTTCCCTTTTTTTCTCTGACAAAAGATCAGTTTTTTTCACGTTTTTAATCTTGGCTCGTTTCTTTGACTCTTGCAATTCGGTATAGCCCCAAACTGGTGGCTCCCATGTTCAAACAAAATGGAGCTGATAAAATAACACTAAAGAAAATTAACAGGTTCTGAATGACACTCTCTAACAAAAAACACACATTGAAAATGAAGTCTTTTGCTTAAAAAAGAGGAAAGACATATACTTTAATATAAACACAGAATGTCCATGAGCAAGTAAACAAAAACGTTGCTTACAACAATTAAATTATTGCCATGTGTATTATTCTTTTGTTTAAAACTAGTACCTTCTACTTAACACTCCATAAACAAACAAATAGCAAAAAATAAACTCTATCTATACAAATCAAGGTATGCTATAAAGTAGTCTTTAATTCCTTTTACACAGGCTGTTCCAGTAGTTTATCAGTCAACTCAGCAATTTCCCAGATTCAGACTTATTATAATTTCTAGGAATTTAAAGGTTTGCTTATGTGAGATAAACGGCAAATAAACTAATAGGTTTATTGTACAAAATGAGGTTAACACTGATGCTGAAGTAAGTGATCCAGTCAAAAGTAACCAAAAAAATGACAATGAAAGTCTACAATTAGCCCTATAATAGGTTTTTAGGGCAGCATGGTGGCGCAGTGGGTAGCGCTGCTGCCTCGCAGTTAGGAGACCTGGCTTCACTTCCCAGGTCCTCCCTGCATGGAGTTTACATGTTCTCCCCATGTCTGCATGGGTTTACTTCCACAGTCCAAAAACATGCAGGTTAGGTGCATTGACGATTCTAAATTGTCCTTGGTTTGTGTGTGTGCACCCTGACAGTGGGCTGGCACCCTGCCTGGGGTTTGTTTCCTGCCTTGTGCCCTGTATTGGCTGGGATTTGTTCCAGTAGACCCCCATGACCCTGTAGTTGGGATATAGCGGCATGGATGGAGACGTTTTTATAAATGATCATGGGAGTTTGTTTGTTTGTTTCTCAATTTTATTTTTAATAATCAAACAGGCAGTGAAATAAATGGGAACTACTTTCCATCCCATGCAAGGAGGAAAATGTTCCTGTCCAAGGCCATATCCTTTGGTGCCACTTTCATGTTATTATATTGGAAACGTTTTTCACAAGCAAAGGAAGAAGTGTTCTCAGGTAACATTGAAGCTCCAGTTTTGCATTGGGGCTTTCAGTTTTTCCAGTTTAACCATCCTGTATATTTTCATTCACTCAAGCAAGATACTTTTGTATTGAAAACAGGGCTTTTAACCAATTGAAAAAGGGGGTTGAGGTGGATCTTCATTTCAAACATACAGTATTATGTGAATGTACCTTGCACACTGAATGTTTTTAGAAGTCTTAGTAATATTTTAGCAAATGAGCATATGAATAGATAGTGGACATGTGGATTATGCAAGACAAGCTACATGAGAGTTTTTGTAATTTTTCACATCGTCTACTATTGTACAATTCACCATTACATCCCATTATTTTATAAACTGTTTTCTCTTATTGTGTATGAAAATACAAAATTGATTTCTTTTTCCAAGCTGTCATTACAAACTATGTGGGGTAAGTGATACTGTATATAACAAATGTAATGTTTGGGTGGAATATTCCTTTAATGTACATCAAGTTTTTTTGTGACCTGACATTTGCACGATAGACATATGCGCGCCGACAAAACAGCGCCGATTCAAACGCGCCGTCAAAATTGCGCAGACAAAATTGCGCCGACAAAATCGCGAAAGTTTCATTAAATATGAATTACTAGTTTAAAGTATATATAATAATGTTTATTTTAAAAGTCAATATTATGCCATCAGCACGGCATGCAGATAGTCCTTAAGATCACACCCTGCATATGTAGGAAGAATTGGCCTCTCTTGCGATTTTGTCGTGGCGATTTTGTCTGCACACATTTTATGAAAACCAGTTAGCGGGTTTGTCGGCGCTCATTTGTCGGTCGTGGTTTTGTCGGGGCGCATATGTCTATCTCGCTTCTGTCGGTGAACCAGTTTTTTTGGATTAGTAGCACTATTAGAAGTATACTAAAAATGGAATAATTTTTACTGTTTATAAAGCATAATCAACGTGAAAGAAATCAACTACATTCTCATTAAAATCTGTGACACCATTTTTACTCAGGTATTATGGTTCAGGTTTTTTGAAGTTCCCGATTTATTGCTGGTTGGGCAAAATGAAAGGCTCAAAAAAGGAGTGTTCATGCATGTTCAGGCTACATCATTGTGGCACCCTCACTTGCTGCTCATAAATGACACCATGGATAATTTTTTCTGTGTTATGTGCCTGCAGTCAGCAGGAGACAGAGAGGCACAATCAGAAATTCTCTTGGGCTGAAGTCTTCACAACTGCGAAGAGAAAAGGCAAATGGGTAAGTTGTGATGTAACCTCAAAATCCTTCCCTGGTATTCCTTTTAAGTCAGTCCCTGTAAAGCTTGCAATATGCCCATGTACTGTACATGATACAGTACATACCAACCACCTATACTGTACAAACGCTACATTAACTGGTGAAGAAACTAACTGAACCCTAACTCCAAACAATGATTATGTGAAAAAGTGCTTTACTAGATCATGCGTATTGAGACTGCCCCCAGTTTTTTATTTGGGGTGGGGGTATTTATGTTTTTATCTGATAGTGTTCTTCTCTCAATTATCCTTAATCCTTTAATGGTCAGATGAATGGACACCTGCACAGCTCAAGATTGTAAAGCACTGCAGAGCGCGGTGAAGGCAACGCACAATATTACAGGCACCCAGCTGCCCTCTATTCAGGACATATATAACACTTGCTGCGTTAGAAAGGCAAACAGTATAATTAACGTCCACAGCCATCATTCACAGCCTCTCCTCTCACTCCTTTCTTCTGGCATATGGTACAGGACCATCGGCACTCACACCAGTAAACTAAGAGACACTTTCTACTCACAAGCTGTAAGGCTGCTGAACAGTCAATAATAAGAACAAATATTGCAAAATAACAAACAGTGTGTGTAAATATGTAACACTTGCTAATAAAAAATATAAATATTGTATATACAAGTATGGGTGTATATTGTTGTATGTAATTATTCATTTACTCTATATTTTTTTCAATTGGTCTGAGAAGAAAAGCAAGTTAAGAACATACTGTAATTGTACTATGTACACATGACAATAAACTTGACTTGACCTGATTCTGGTGTTATTATCATTCAAAATAAGCAAGCTCAAGCTTTTCAATGTATATTTTTGCCTCATGAATATCCACAGCAGTTAAACCCAATCATGTCAGTTTTATTGATTAGCCAATAAATAGTGTTCAAAATTTACGTTGCAAGTAACCAATCAAAATGAGTTAGCGATTAAAAAAGTGTTTGTCAAAATGTCTTAAGAGTAATATTCATACAGAGGATCATCATTTCCATGATAAATGGACTGAACAGTATGTCTCTATGATGCCTTCACAGGTTCATTAACTCAACATGAACTGGCAACAGGTACATGGATACTGAATAAACATAACAAAGCTTTTGCCTATTTAGTAAAAGAGTGATTTACAGATATTTTATCACAGCTTGGTGTTGATAAATCAATGGATAAAGTTATAGAATCAGTGACTCTGTCAACTACAGTGTGTTGGCAGAAAATATCCAAATTGAGTTAATAGAGTTTGTTAGTCCGGCTGAACATACAATATATCTCTAGCAATTGATGAAATAACAGACAATACAGATGTGGCCCAACTGTGTGTTTATTGCCATTACTTTGATAGAAACAAATTCAGAGAGTAATGAAGGAGTGCCTCTCTCTAGCTTTGCATTTGAAGGGCTTACGCTTTTAGGCACCAACTTTATAATTGATGTGGCAAAGACATTTATTTAATTATCTCATTCTGAATTGTAAGGTGCAGACTGTGAAATCAAAGCAGCAACTATGGAGTGCAATATTTCATTTGATTATGAATTCTTTCCTGGGCTTTATATGTCTTGTTAACATGAATTTAACTTTCTGCTTGTACTGGATTTTATGGATTCATTTATAGATTCAGCTAAATCTTGTATATAAACATCTACGCGTGGAAGTCTGCGTGTTTCTTTGTGGCCTGGAAGTGAGAGGTTGAGTCGGGGTAAGAGCTCCACCTCCGAAGATACGCAAGTGAGGCCAGCATTTCGGGAAAAACGGTATCCCTTTTACTTTTCCTCCCGCTGTCAATACAGAAGCAAGGGGAGCACAATGGCAAAACAAAACCTCAGAAGAAAGAGAAAGTCGCTTAGCTGCTGATGCACAAGCAATGTGAGCACATCGGCAAAACGAAACCTCCTAGGAGAGAGATGCCCAGAGAAGTTCCTTTCAGTTACCTGACATCTCTATATTTCAATTTTTTTCTGACGATTTCAATAATTTCTAGGACCCCGTGCTTATTACAGCACATGCTTACACAGCTGGTTTTAATATAATTGAAAAAAAAAATGTGTTGGAGGATGACGTAGAACTGGAGAGAACTTGTTGGGTGGATTTGATTCACTTGTCACTAATTCATGGTTCCGACATTAATGACATTGTTTGGTGAAATACTGTATGGGATAAGATTATATAATGATAAATTCATTCTGATTTCTAACACTGTATTATTACTAAATGCACAAATCATCGGCCTTCCTTATATATGTCAATGGAAAAGAGATGTAAAAATCTGTGAAAAATTGTTTAGAATTTAGTAAAATAATTTCTGTGCTAAAATAAGCTTGCCGAACTGCTGCCTCTGTTTCGATATTTTAATAAATGTGACATGGCTCTTCAAATGGAGTAGGTGAGTCTTCAAGTGTTGGTTATGATTTAATGCCTCTTAGCTCTGTTTTGGAAATGTAGCATTGTTTGTATCTTTGAAAAAAATGGTGTTTTGCTTATTGTAATATGATCTTTAAGTTCACTAAAATTAAAAAAAACAAACAAAAACATGAATGGTATGCAATGGCTCTTGTCTGTAAAGCAAAACGAACCATCTAGGACAACACATTCAGTCACATAGCACATTGCAGATCTTAAAATAAAATCCAAATAATGAATAATTTATTCACAGTAAATAAACACATTCTTCCTTCACCAAAATAAATTAGAATTTCTTACTTTTTACAGTGCTAAATTACACGTCGATTTTAACCTGAAAATACAGTACAATAAGGCTCTTTTACATGCTGCTAGAACAGCTGCCATTTTCTAGCTATTCAGAGTTCTGAATGCATGATCTGAATTTAATTTATGTGATTAATCAAAGTGACAGCACTTCTGTTGTAGTTCACTTTACCATTAGCTATCAATGAAACAGCTTTTTTCTGATCTTATACAGCTTCTCTCTCTCGTGCATTCTACTTGTTTGTTCTGTTCGTCTAATGGGGATAGCAAAGCAGAAGGACTTGGTTCTCAGAGCACAAACTCTACTGATCTTTGTGATCCTGAAACTACTCTTTTAAACTGAGAATACACTAGTTTGTTCATGCTAGTTTATATGAAATATTTTCAGGAAATGTTCAGTGGTATTAAGAAAATAATTAAATTGATACAACCTCAAAATGTTGATACAATAGTTTATTTGGAGAAAAAAATGTTTAAAAAGTGAATATACTACAATTTTGGGGGTAAACATATCAAAATACACTTTTTTAATCTTTGAAACACTACAATTATTGAAAATGTGCCAGAAATTTCAAATGGAACAAAGGCATATTTCAACAAAATTTTTAGAAGTAACAAATTCAAGCAAAAGTAAAATACATTTTTAAGGATTTAAAATAGAACATTCAGTTGTCTGATAAAAAGTAACCAATTCTCAATGGCAAATATGTTATTATGAATAATGCTGAAAAAAAGACCTTATAAATCATAAGTAAATATATTCTGGCAGTCAGTTTACTTGAGACATGTGCCTGGTAAAAGCTACAGATATGACTTTAATCCTTAAGAAGATGTGCAAAGTAGAATATACTGTAGTAACAGTAGAAAAATACCTGAGCCTCCTCTCCTTTCCAGGTTAAACAATATCGATTACAGATAAAAAATAAGATTAAAAAACCCTATGTTTTAAATGGCAGCAAACATGGGTTTAGGAGCTCCTCTGTCGTTTTTTTCATTTTCTAAATTACTTAACTCAGAGTTGCAGGAGACTACAACACAATGTGCCAGCATTGGGAAGAATGCAAGAATCAAATGTAAGTGGGGTGCCAATTCACTGCAGGGCCCTCACAGAAACACACTTGTCTCCTGATTGTTTCACGATTGTAAATTAGACCTCTGTGAGTGGGCACTGCAATGGACTGCTTTCCTGTACATGGATGGTTCCTGCCTTGTCCTTGTCTGCCTTGGCATAAGCTATAGCCTCCTGTGAGCCTGAATTGGATTAACCAAAGTTGTGAATGTTATGTTATGTTATGTTATGTTATGTTATGTTATGTTATGTTATGTTATGTTATGTTATGTTATGTTATGTCAACCTAGGAATGGATTTTTTTGGAAGTGTAGCTTAGCTTGTGTTTTGCTCTGAGCTCTTCAGTTATGATGATCAATTTTGTAACCTTGTTTTGTGCCACTTGTTCTTAAACTGTTCCCCAGATTATGATGACCTTTTTGTTAAATCGCTTTGGATAAAAAAAACCTGCTAAGCAAATAAATATAAATGTGAACATGACATCCACCTATTTGGAAGGTTGTGGAGCATGCACTGATACAGCATGTTGTTGCACCCACCACATGACGAACCACAAGGGCCCGAGGGCATTCATGCAGTGGGTGAGCCCTCAGCACCACACTAGCTAGAACAGTATGGAACAGTGTGAGGTTTTTTATAGTGGCTGGAGTGTCAATCCATATTTAGAACATAGGAGGAAAATTGGACACAAAAATAAAAATGCAAACTCATTTGCATATGATAAATTAGTTGGATATCTTTGAATGAGCAAGCGGAGCAACAGATGCACAACAAGCATATTTCATGATTTCAGTAAGTCTTACATATTGTTCTATTCCAAGAATGAAACCTGAAGCTAGAAACTGTTCACATTAGTGGCAACTTATGAAATTGGATTTTGAGCTGGTTAATGGGCAGAAGAAAAATATATAAGGTGAATGATTCAAGTTGGGAGATGTCTTTGGTAGAATCGGTTCTGGGCCCATTACTTGTGCAAAATTATTTTAATATCACTGACTCCGATATAGCCTCTTTGACCCTGTATTGGATAAGCATATTTAAGTTTTCTTTAGCAAAATTGTGACTTTGGAGATAAGCAAAAAAAAAAGCAAAGGAAGCAACAAAATCAAATCAAAAAGATGAGGACAACATTCAAAATTAGACAGACACTGTAAGAGTTGTACCTAGACAAGTGTAAAGTGCTACATGCATGTACATTTATTAAACATATACTGTAATGTTAAAAAGCTAATATGGGTGGCGCTGACATACAAGGATTATCCAAGAAGTATGCAAAAGTTAATTCTGCCACAGCAGGTACGTCCTCCTCAAAATGTGCAAATGTAATTAAAAAGGGTCTATAATGTGCCCCTCAGATCTGATCTTCAGCACTGTGCCCACTTCTGGTCTCCAGACTACACTGAAAACCAGTTGTCTTATTAGGCGTTACACACAGAAGACTAATCAAGGGCATCTCTGGAATTAATATTCTTTACTGTTGAGGCGGCATGGGGGGTGGCTCATCCCTCCATTCCTCTCACCTTTCCAGTTGAGAACTGGGGGGACTTGGTGCCTGCTGTGGTTCCTTTGGGTGCAATCTGAAAAGCATATCCAGAGGAACTGAGAAAATGAATCCAGTAGGATTTTTTAAGTTAAATGGATCAGTGGAAATTAAGAGAAAGACCATTAAAGATGAAAAAAACCTTACTGAACTGAATCAGAGTTTTAGTTTTTTCTTTTCTTGTAACTTTCTCATTGACATCTTGTAAAGTACTTTGAGCTAAACTGTTTGTATGAAAAGGCGCTCTACAAATAAATGTTTTTATAAGTCTCAGTTTTCTTCACACTGTGCATATGTACTGTACATATTTGCATTGTATTTTGTATTTTACTTTAAATACATTTTAACTGTAAATGAACTTGTTCAATAGGAAATGAGTGGGGCAAAGCCAAGACAGAGCCTGCGATTCACCCACTAGCAGCTTAGAAATCACAAGCCTACTTGTTCAGCCGAGGAGAGTAAAGTTCCCCATTGCTTAACTAAATAAGTATTCAGTTCTGACTAGTTTATGGTGTGAGGAATGAGAAATGGAGACGGGCGAGATCCTGATGCCTCACTAATGACATTTTATCCAAATTCTCTGCAAAAATACGTTGACTTTTTGCCCATGTGGTCTTTGCACATTCTCCATGTATTTGCATGACTCCACAGATAGACTTATCAGATTGATTGCCAACTCTAGACTGGCCCCATGTGGGTGAACACATGAGTTGGATTTGCACCCTGTAAACCTGGTACTGCACTGGTTAGTGCCATCTGGTGCCCTGCCCACTGCTGGCTCCTGCCTTGCATAATGCTGCCATGATAGGCCCTGGCCTATTAAACCCTGAATTGAAATAAACTGAGTTTAGAATGTCATGTCATGTTATAAAGTTTAATGTGTCTACTGGAGTTAACTGCCTAAATAACAAATTGTTGTGCTAGTTAAATATTTTGTTATAAGTATTGTGAAATTTACAGACAAGACAGTAAAGGCCTCAATGTCTGCTAGCTTACACAGTATATCAACCCACCTCTGCTGTCATTATCTGGTGGACAGTTATCTATTGACCAGTGTGCTATTATCCTTCTGCTACCTCTCTTTATGTTCTCAGACTCTTGTGAGACAATTCTTTAGATATTCCCTGTGGGGTCACATTAGTTGTCACTTTAAATGGCCTTAGGTTGTTCTATGGTGCTGCTTCCTGTTGCCTCCAGCTGTTATTTTAGCATCAGGCTCCAAACCCATTGAAAGAACCAAAAGCCCAGGACACTATTTCTGCTGACTGTCAAGTTCTTCATTGAATAAATTGATGGACATTTACAAGGGTTAGAGAGCAGAGTTTTCAGACTAGCAGTATAAGCAGTTTCACAGAAAGAAACAGAAACTTGCTCTAACATTTCCAATAACTCAAGTGACCTTCAGTACTAGAATGAATGTAAGGTTGACGGTAGGCTTTAAACTGACTCTGTGGGAGCGGGTTTGGCTGTGTGCACGTGCCTTCCAGTATAGATTGTAGATTTTTGCTCTGTATGTCCCTAAATCAGACTAGGTCATTTCAGAAAATGAACAAAAGAATATTCATATATGTTTACAAGTAGACTAAAATGAAAAATTAAATCTTGTTACGTTACCTACAAGCAATGAAATAACATATTCTGTATAAGGAAAATGGAAGTGATGAGCTAAAATTTATACTTAAGTCCTGAAACTGGAAGCCCCAAAATTAGGTTTCTGTCTATAGCAAGGTTCTGCTAAAGTCGCCTCTGATGAATATGTGATATCCACCCTGATATATCATTGCATACCATTTTTGGTGTTAATGCACTTTGACTTTTAATTTCTTGTTGTATAGTCTACTGCCAGGGAAGCACATTTGCACAGTTTTAGCAAGATTGTCTCACAACTGCAGAGTACTGAATTCAGAATCAGTTCACATTGCCCCTCATGGCTGTGCCTGTCTCGTTATGGTTGTGTGGCAGCCCTGATCACTCAGCAACATCTCAAAGATATGCAAGATGATGAATCTAAATTGTAAGGGGAGGGGCGTTTGTGCCCTGCGATGATTTCTGCTGCCTGAATTGGTTCTAACCTCTAAGCTGGACTGACCATATTTGAAGATGGATGGATGGATGTTTCATACCTGCTGCTATTCATGATTTTAGCATAGAACATGAGAACATCTGCACTGAAGAATTGCATATGACGTTTATATCAGGAACCATGAAGATCATTGGCTAGCTAACTGCTTAAAGATTAAAATATTTATTAAATCAGTTCTTATAAACTGATGAGATATTTTCTTCATTAACAGTGATGAGCAAAACAATTTGCTCAAAACTCTGTGTTTTGCCTTACAAAAAATAATTGAAACATGCTGCATTTCTCCTCAAGTGAAATTTATGCCATTGACACAAGACAAAAGAATGATTAGTCCTGTCTGGAAGCATTTACATGCTTTCATTCCATATGCATTTACCTGCCTGTCATTTAATATTTTAAAAAACGATTTTAAAAACTCATCAGACTCATTTCCTGTCATATTATTGAGCAGTTACTGTAGATATGTTCTGGTACAATGTTTCCCAACCTTGCCAATTATGATAACTACCTTGCCGAACACAATCCTAAAGATGCATAGGAGACAGAAAAGAAAGTTGAAGCTCTATGGCACATTAATAGTGCATATTCTCAACCTCTTGAGCAGAAATCAAGACACACTAACAGGCAATGAAGAGTTTGGCTTTTCTGGGCTTCCCATGTAGTGAGAGTTTCCTGTGTAGAAAGCAAAGTGATGTGCAGGACGGTTCATTTTAGTGAGACTTCATGTTGAAAATATGCAGCTCATAATATTTTTTTAAATGCTATGTGTTTCTCCATGGTATTGTGAATGAAAGGTATACATTGAATTGATATTACTGATGGGCAAAAGATTACATGAATTATGTAGATACAAAAAAGAATACAGGTACACACTGAAATGTCAATGAGGCTTCAGGAAGCAATATTCCATGTTTTCCACCCAAAAAACCTTTAAAAGCTATTTTTAGTTCATTTTGTATTTTGCAATTATGAAATTGCCTGCAACACTAACTTTAGTGTCAGTTCTCAAAACTGTATGTAAAACAAAACTTGTCTGTTTCACTCATCACGATTCGCTAACCTCGCCAGTTTGCATACTTCGTGTTAAGTAGTCTCCACTCAAGACTGAAACAACTAACTCCTTTTAAACATTTATGAGTAAGACAAGCTATTTAAACAAGATGTTCGAGGGGGTCTGTTTGAACTTCATCAGTTTTGTTAGTTATCTAACATTTATTAGTCTGAACTCAAATGGTAAACCCAAAGCCTTCTTCTTTATACCATGTCACTGGCAGTAGAATGGCCAGTATTAGGGAGGCAGCTTGTTGCCTGCGGTGTCCAGGACTCTGACTTTGTCTGGTTTGTCTCTGACTTCTTTTCTACAACCTGGCTGTGGTTTTACAGTTAACCAATGGGCAGATATTGTTGTTGTTCATTTATTTTAATTAGTTTCTTTACTTTTGATCTGAATCCTTATATGTGCTAGGTCTTTATTTTGTGAATGGTATAATCTATTCTTGCGTTTTGCATTGGGTGTTGTCATGGCACTCTGCGCCTGCACTTGGTGAGTAGCGCTGTGCAAGAACAAAGTAGTTTCTCCTATTGTATTGTATTTTGAGGTGGCAATGATAGACTGGACATCTAGCTCTGTGAAGAGGATTACTTGTATTCTGTTTTGTGTGTTGAATTTTTTCCATTTTTGACACCCATTGCACACCCAACCTACCTGGCAATTCTATGAATTACCCTTTTCAAGATTTCTTCCATGTTGGTTCCTACATGTTTTTTTGGGAGTTCTTCTTTCTCTTGTTAGAGAGTCAAGGTTGGGGTGCTGTCGCCAACAGGCCCTGTTAAAGCCCATTAAGATATTCCTTGTATGATTTGGGGCTATACAATAAATAAATTGTTGCTGTCGCTGGTTCTGGGTCCTTCTTCAATAATTAAGTCCATCCTTTTCCATCCAAATGCTCTTCTTAGTCTCAAGCTGTACATTTAGCTCTCTGCATTTTTTTTAGGAATAGAGACCTCAATAATTTAATTAAACAATGAGAAAAATCATGAAATTCTTATCTGGTATTAAGAGTGTATACCCCAGTGTACATACAAAGTTATACAAATTACTGTGTGCCCCTTCTACTAGTACAGGAGGACATAACAACTATCAGAAAGCCATCTCCACAGTATACTGGGTGCACAGTTTAAATTTAGCCTTGTTGTCATTTACAAAAAGTCAAGGGGTCACAATTTGTTATGCATTAAGGCATCTGCAATCTAAAACCAATATCCACTTTGGCCCACTTGGAGCAACTGCCCTCTTCAAAAAAAAAGGATATTATTTGCCTTGAACAAATTGCTGTAGCAGATGGGCCACTGGAAAAAAATACATCTTTTGGCTGACATTTGAGGTAAATGACCCGGGGCGAAAAAACAAGCAGTCTAGTTAATTGGGTTAAAGACCTCTGTCATTTTCACAGTCACTTAAAACACTGAATACAAAAATGACCAGGAGTGAAACAGCTCTTCAGTGTATTTCACTGTTTAGAACAGAACACACGGGCAGAAAGCGAAGGCTTTGGCTGTCTGAAACTCCAGTTTAGTTGTACATGATATACCAGTTCATTTGAATTCCAGGTTGAATGAGACTAGATGTGGAGCCAGGCCTTTTGATAACACTGCTCCACAGCCTAAGGTTAATCTCGAGGCCACAGTCAGGGTTACAGGATTTAGATGCTTTCCCAAGTTCCTGAGGAGGCTGCCCTTCATACTCTCACATGGAGAAAATTAGGAAGCCTCTAAGTGACCTGTTAGCCATGGAAGGAAAAGAGGGTGCAGTATGAATTGTGTCCAGTCACTTTACAAAGAATTTATCAATCTAGGGGTGGAATGACAGCAGCATTCTCTGGAGTCCCTGGAAGGGGGATTAATGACAGCCAATTACACTTGTATAAATAAAATATGGAAGACTGAATAAGTGTTTTGCAACATGTGTAAGAAGCCAAACATTTGAAAAATACTTTGATTATACTTGTGAAAATGTTATATGTATTTGTAATAAAATTAGATGTAAATACAAAATATCTGGTAACACTTCGTATACTTGTCCATTATGAGCAGTTATTAGCAGTCTGCATGTTCTAAAAATATTACAAGCACTTTTAACATATGAAACATACAAAAATGACACTAAGATATTTCAAGACTCATTAATTTTAGTGATAATTTATTAATAGCTAATAGCATAGTTTGTACAATATTTATAAACTCTTAATAGCTGATTTAGGGAGGCACGGTGGCGCAGTGGTAGCGCTGCTGCCTCCCAGTTAGGGGACCCAGGTTCGCTTCCTGAGTCCTCCCTGCATGGAGTTTGCATGTTCTTCCTGTGTCTGTGTGGGTTTCCTCCCACAGTCCAAAGACATGCAGGTTAGGTGGATTGGCAATTCTAAATTGGCCCTAAGGTGTAATTTGTGTGTGTCCTGCAGTTGGTTGGCACCCTGCCTGGGATTGGCTCCAGCGTGACCCTGTGTTTGGATTCAGTGGGTTGGAAAATGGATGGATAGTTGATTTATAATGAACACATAAACTAAAGTGTGACCAAATATCTTTAAATTACTTTTATATAACTACAGTATGTTTTCCTACCACAGTTTTGACTTTAAAGTCATTCATTGTTTTAATACATTGGAACAGTTATTTTCATAATAGAGCAAATACTAGTTAGTTTTCCAGGCACATATTAGGTCCACATGCACACTACTACATTTTCATTTAAAATGCAGACACTGGTCTCCACCTTTCATCCACACTACCCCAGCTTTTTTCATTCCCAAAAACTGGACACTTAAAAATGCTACCTAGCGCTGTAGACCTTTGAAATCACCAGACCAGCGTTGCAGAGAGGATGCGTAGAAGTAGAACATTCTGAAAATGCAGACTCTGATTGTGATCTGATTGGTTCATGCTTATTATACAATCCCTCTTTGATTACACTGTCCCATTCCATGATTGGTCATCCTTCACTTAATCAAACAGTTATTCCAACATGGTAGAGAAGTTGCTTAGAGTTTCATACGTGTTATGCATGTGAATTGTGTTTTGTACGGTTCACAAAAGGCAAATAATTTCTCTTCTTTACCCTCTGCACAGCTCTCTCTGCTTCAGGAAAGCGGAAAATATCTTAAAAGACTGCTCACACCTCGCTCATGACATGTTGCAACTGTTGCCATCAGGCAAAAGATATAGGAACATCAAAACAATGACTAATAGACTGAATAATAGTTTCTACCCTGTTGCTATTACTGAATACCACCTAATCACCTCCAATGCAGCAGTGCAATAGATGACATCTTGTGCAATAGCGTTTTATGTGCAATAAAGGTCTTATGTTGAATGTTTGTGTTCTACCTTATTTCTTCTTATCCTTTCCTATCCTTTTGTAATTATATGTATTTATATTTTGACACTGCAGGGACTGCACCTAATTTCGTTGTATTTGTTACAATGACAATAAAGATATTCTGCTTCTGATTCTAATAATTTACTGGTCACTACAGTTTTCTAATACATCCTGTGGCCGATGGTGTTACCATCCTCTTAAGGATTTTTATGCTGATGCACGAATGCCCAGTGCAGGTGAACAGCTAATCATATGCATTTCCTGTTGTTATAGTGTGGACAGAGATGCTTTCATAAATTATGTGAAAACACTAGTGTGGAAGAAGATAATTTTTGTTTAAAAACAACATAGTGTCACTGATCACTTTAAGTTGTGTCAGACAGGGCATTGTAGTATGCTGGTATAGTGGTCAGCGCAGCTGCCTCGTGGCTCCAGGAGACTGGCTTGTCTCACACTCTAGTCAGTTTTTATAAAGAGTTTAGAAGATGTCTCACTGATTAATTTTTTTTCTCCCCAAGATATGTGTGTGAATAAGTTAGGTTAACTGGTGACTTTAAACTCGCCTAGCATAAGGGAATTTGCTTGAGTGTACCCAAAAAGAATTGGTGCTCCATCCAGAGATGGATCCTACCTTGTAGTCAGTGCTGCAGGGAAGTGTTCTGATTTTCATGAACTGGATTAAGTGGATTTGAAACTGGAAGAATGGTTGTTGCACATTAAAACTAGGATTAAAGAGCTCTCTTTTTAGTTCCACTGTATCTTAAAAAAATGTTTTAAATATCTCACTTAGAACTGTGGCCAGATGGCTGAATAGTCGACTAAAGAACAAAAATTTGCACGGTGTACCACTAACACCCTGTGTGACACTGCGTTGCTCACTTATCTTTTTTCTTTTCAGATAAATGTATATTTATGATAAACTGCACATGTGAAATGGACTGCATGGGGGCAGAATGCTTAGCTTCACTACTATTACTAGCTCTTCTATTACTGTGTTCAGCTGCAGGCCGGGTCACTAACTGCATTGTGGTTTCACATTCTCCTCATATTTTCCCAGACTGCACTGGATGTGCTACGTGTGGGTGTGTGCGAGAGTGTGGCCTGTAATGGACTCGCATCCCAACCAAGTATGATTCCTTTCACAAGCTGCTAATACCCTGCTGCTCTTTTTGTCTTTATAATTAAAAAAAAAACAATTCAGAAAATGAGTTGTTGTATATTTCGTACTCTTAAAGTACAAATAATCCAAAGCTGCTGTATAAAATAAAGACTAACGATTCATTAAAATATAAGGGGCATGCACTTTAATATTTTCACTGGGAACAGTGAAGATGGAGTAATAATTGAGCATTAAAAAGTTGGTATCATGCTGGGAAAATTGCATAACAAAGGAAAGTGACTATGTAGACAAATGATCGTAATTTGTTTTTGAAATTCTTAATAAATAGAATTAAAAAATAAAGTGTGGAAACGTTTTGAACATCCCTTGTATATAATGCTGCACAGAACTAACTGCCTATCCTAGCTAACTTAGGCACTAATTAATTAACATATTTTTTCATTTATAATTTTTAGATTTAAACTTTTACACATTTTCAGCTTTGATTTCCACTGTAAAAAAGTGAAAGAAAATCTGCCCACTTCTTCAGCAGTGTTGAGTCCTGCAGAAAGACATTGAGTAGTTTAGGAAGCTATGCAACTACTTCTTTCATGGAATAACATTGCCTTTTCATGACAGGGTTAAAATATTTTTAACATGAGGATAATTGATTTAAGATGTGACCTAGAGCACAAGTCCCTGGCCAGAAGAGGGTCAAAATAATAGAGTGATTGTCTTGGAGAAATGAGGCCAATATGGTCACTTAAGGCAATAATAAAAGACGAAGAAAAGCTTTCTTAACCAGCGTACAGGGCCAGGCCTTGTGTCCAGAATGGAATCCCCCAAGGTCAAAGGTAGGGGTGAAAGAGCACTAAAATGGGCCTGACACCTGAGCCACCCCTGAGGACCATCCAGGTGAAAAGACTCCATTCACCATCTATCTGCAGTGGATATTCACATAGTGCTTCTGCTTACTGTGGCATGCAGGCCATACTTGATAATTGCACACAGTTGAAGGGACACATGGAATGGAGATGTATTTATCCTTTTTTAGTTAACAAAATAAACAAATCTTTAAATCTTCACTGAATAGCAATGGTGCAAAATGTAAACTGGTTTATGTTAAATGGGAAATAAGAACTACAGTATATCCTGAAATAAAGATACCACTGTGACAGCTCCGCAGTCCTGGGTTCAAGTCTTCTCTTCTTGACTGTCTTTGCCGAGTTTGGATATTGTCTGTGTGAGTTTTTCTTTGGGTACTTCTTTTCCCCACACACATTCATTAGCACCTGAAAATTGTCCCTAAATGAGTGAATAAAGGGGAAAATATGATTGTGTGTATAGGTGTGTTCAGTAATGGATTGGTATATTGCCTCCAATGCTGCTGCAAGACTCTAGATTTGTAACCCTGGACTAGGTTAAAGTGCCTTGAACAGGAATAGATGGATGGAGAAGCTTCTGTACTCACATTTATATGCAACCTGGAAGAGCGGCCAGACAGAAGCCTATCTTCAGTAAAAAACACAACAAAGCTTGCTTGAAGTTTGCATGAAGGCACCTAAAGGACTCTTAGACTATGAGAAACAAGATTCTGTGGTCTAATGAAAGAAAGAGCATGCTTGGAGGAAGCCATGTTGTATTCATCATCTGAAAAATACAACTACAATGATGAGCCATGGTGGTAGCAGAATTGTACTATGGGGTTTTAGTGGCAGGGACTGGGAAAAGTGACAGTCCGACCGGGACGTCCCTCAACAAAAGAAGACAGCCTTTTTTGTGCACTACATCCCCCTGGGATGCTAGATGGCAGCTCCCCTGGATGGAAATGGTTCCATGGATTCCCGCAGGGCAGCATGGGACATAGAGTCCGTCTCTTCAACCCTTTTGGGTGCCGTAGGTGCAGCCAGAGGAACTCACCAAGAACCCGAGGACTTTTACAATTACGCCACCCTGGAAGTACTTCGGGGTTAAGAGGACGGAAGGCTGCAGTACTTGCGGGACACTTGATGAAGAAAGATGTGGTGTTGACTCAGAGAAGAAATACTTCCGGGTCATGGACTTTAAAGGACTTTGTGAAATCCCAGCAGATGGAGCCGGAGTTGGGAGGGTGTGTGATGGAGCTGCTGGGAGTGGAGGATTGTTATTGAGATTATTGTTATTAATTATTGAAGAATTGTGGAGAGTGCAGTGCTTTGGGCACTTTATTGAAGAATTATTATTAAAGGATATTCTTGTGCTTTTACAAGTGTGTCTGGGACATCTGTCTGGTGGGTTCAACGGGGCAACAGCGCCTCTAGTGTCCACAACAGATATTCTTAATCAGAACTTGCTCTGGAACTCAGTGTGCTCTTGAACTCAATCTGGGCCAAAGGTTCACCTTCCAACAGAACAATGACCATAAGCACAAAGAAAAGGCATAGGGACAAATTAGGGAATGTCATCAAGTTGCCCAGCCAGAATCTGGACTTGAACCCAACTGAAAATCTCTGGAGAAACTGAACAATGGCTGTCCACTGACAATCTCCATACAACCCTATAAAGCTTAAGAGGATCTGCAGAAAATAATGGCAGAAAATCTTCAAATCCAGGCATGTAAAGCTTCTTGCGTCATATTCAAGAAGACCCAGGCTGTAATTTCTGCCAAAGGTGCTTCAACAAAGTACCAAGTAAAAGGGCTGAATTATTGTGTCAATGTGATACTTTCTGAATCCATTGTATGTGTATAATTTTAGATCCTGGTCATCACCATTTTATTTTTAAGTGACCGTGGCCATCTTGTTGATAGTAATGATGTCATCCATCCATTTTCTAACCCGCTGAATCCGAATACAGGGTCACGGGGGTCTGCTGGAGCCAATCCCAGCCAACTCAGGGCAGGAACCAATCCTGGGCAGGGTGCCAACCCACCGCAGGACACACACAAACACAACCACACACTAGGGCCAATTTAGAATCACCAATCCACCTAACCTGCATGTCTTTGGATCGTGGGAGGAAACCCACGCAAACACGGGGAGAACATGCAAACTCCACTCAGGGAGGACCTGGGAAGCAAACCCAGGTCCCCTAACTGTGAGGCAGCAGCGCTACCACTGCGCCACCGTGCCGCCCTAATGATGTCATGTTTCTGCCATTTTTCTATATCTAGGGTCACAACCCTGACTCAAGTTTATTTCTAGCTTGTTTTGGTATAATCGTGGACTTTTAGGTGTAATCATGATCTAAGCTTCAAATTGCATATTAGCCATATTCCAAACACTGCATTTTTCCATTTAAGGAACACTGAAAATTTCAGACCTCTTATAATACTGCAAGATGCTGAGAAATTAATTCACGCTTTTGCTTTTAGTTGGTGAGATTACTGTAATGCACTCATAACTGGACTACCTAAAAAAGACAGCAATTGCTTGCAGTTAGTTTGGAGTACAGCAGCAAGAATCCTAGCCAGAAAAAGAAAAATTTTAGCATTGTTACATTGGTTACACTTGTCCTTTAGATATGACTTTAAAATGCCGCTAATGGTGTATAAAGCTTTAAATAATCTTGTTCCATCCTATATTTTGGCATCCCTTATCCCCTACATTTCAAGTTGTACCTTTAGATCTTCTAATAGCAGTCTACTTATTTTTCCAAGAACCAAGCATTAAAAAAGTGGTGAGACAGCCTTTTGCTTTTATGCATCCAAAATTTGGAATACCTTACCAAAGAAGACACACTAGGCTAACATCGTGGATCACTTTAAAAAACTCATAAAAACTCACTTTTTTAATTTGCCTTTTTTATAGCTGTATTTTAGTTTTACCCTTAGTAAACTAGATATGCAGAGAATTATCATATTCTTCATTGGATCTTCAATCTTTATTAATGTTTTCTTTTTTCTATTTTCTTTTCCAATTCTTTTGTGGTGGTATTTTGTGTCACTGCTACCTGATCAAAGTCCTGTGCACCTGAATATGTTGTTTAAATGAAAGCAGATACCCTAATGTGCCATGAGACTCACTGAGTCGAATCCTCTAAGACAGAAGCCTAAAAATAACAGTAAAGAACTGCTTAAGAACATTTATGTTAGGTAGGATTGCCAATGGGGGCTGGCTGGTCTTTTGGCCTGGAAGATTTTTTTTTCTGCCCACCTGGCTAACAACCCAACTCTATATTTAAGGACTATACTTCTCTTAATTATCTATCTTATGTACAATAACTGTGCATAATTTATTTTTGTATTCTATTTATTATTTTTCTATTTTTTTCTTAGCTTGTAACTATTTCTTTGACATCTTCAAAAGCACTTTGAGCTACATATTTTGTATGAAAATGTTCTGTAGAAATATGAAAATGTGCTATAAATACAGACATAAAAATGTGCTATCCGCTAATATGTTGTTGTTGTAGTCTTTCTTTTTTAATACATGTTTTCATATGGTTATTAATTCTGTTGTTGGTATATTAATGTAATATTATGTCTTTTATTTATTTGGTATTGACTGTTATTTTTTTAAATTTTTGTTGTATCAGGATTATTGTGTTAGTGTTATTTGTCTTCTGCCATGTTCCCTTAAGATTTATTTTGAAGGGCTAGGGCCACCTGATTATGCAAATGGGCTAAAAAATGAGAAACTGAATAGCTGTGGTTAGTTTCAATAACTATTACTTGTGTTTACCGTGTGCATAACAGTGGGAAGGTGATTCTTATATAGCAGCTGTGGATCATTCATTACTAAATAAACATGTCCAATATCCGGCTTTACTCTCATTTGGTTTGTGTATGTCAGTCTTTCCATCTTGGTGCTTGTTAAACTATTACTCTTTGTTTTGCATAGAAATGGCAATAATTATGTGCAGTTTAGCTCTCTGTTTTCCTTCTTCTACTACTACTACTACATTTATTATTATTATTATTATTATTATTATTATTATTATTATTATTATTTTGTGGTGAAGTCATAATGTTAGTATCAGAAAACTATAAAACATCATTATGATTTCCAAGGAAACATTTTGTGGCTAGGAGAGTCGTAAAATCACGACGTCATTCATTCTCAAATGTGACCTTGTACTCCTAGCTGGGAGTAGGTGTAGGATGCTTCATAAATAGTTCTCATGTCCTACTCTGAGGTAGCTCAAATTCCTAACCCAGTCAGACTTTTTGTGAAATTCCATAGAGTAAGTCTGAGATGCTTGATAAATATAGGTGTGGACTCTATAGGATATTAACATTGGTGTTTTTAAATTGTTCCTGTGTGTCTTTGCTTTTATGGTTGACTTCATTGTCTTGATGGAAAACAAATCTTCTACCATTGTGCAGGTTTCTATGTCAGGTTTTCCTTCAGGGTTTCTCTATATTTTTCTGAATCTATTTTACTCTTTACCCTCACCAGCCTGCTAGTGCCTTCTGTAGAGTAACATCCCCTCAGACTGAAGCTACCACCACCGTGCTTTACGGTAGGGAAGATGTGTTTTAAATAATGTGCAGTGTTTGCTATTGTTTAGTCTAATGGCCAAAAAGCTCAATTTTGGTCTAATCAGGCTATATAACTGTTTTCCAGCTGAAAACACAGTCTCCTGTGTGCCTACAAATGCATTCGTTTCCAGCTATAATGTACTTTTTTTTTTTAACAGTCGCTTTCTCTTTGACACTTTCCAATAAACCTGTGACTGATGAAGCACCTGGCCAACAGTTGTTGTCTGCACAGTCTTCCAATCTCATGCTCTTTAACTTGAAACTTCTTCAGAGTTACCTTAACCAAATTGATGGCTTCACTCAGTGGTCTTCTTCATTCATGATCACTCAGTTTTTTGGACAGCCCGATCAGGGCATATTTACCGGTGTGCAATACTCTTTCCATTTCTTAATGATCTATTTAAATGGACTCCAAGGGATATTCAGTGACTTAGATATTTTCTTGTCCCCATCCTCTGACTTGTACTTTTCAGTCACCTTTTCACTTGCTGAGTTGCTTGCAGTGTTCTTTTGTCTTTTTCGTGTAAGTCTGGCCACGATACTGACAAACCATAAGCTGGACCTCCACATAAGGTGCATTTATACTACAATCAATTGAAACCTCTTGACTACAAACAGGTGATAATGTGACTTCCAAAATCAGTATTACAGAGGCTGAATACTTATGCAAGCAATAATTTTGTGTGTTATGTTTTAATTCATTTAGACCATTTTGCAGTAGTCTGACATTATAGAGCCTTTTTCTGCCGATCATTGTTAAAAAATGTATATTAAATCCATTGTGATTCTGTATAACAACAAAATGTGAAAACTTTTGAGTTTGTAAATACTTTTTGCTAAAGGTTGTTGCATCCTACTGTACATATACTGTCAATGAAACCAGTCTTAGACAAAGGTCTCAGATAATCCAACGTTAGATGTTTGTTTCTCTCATTGGCAACTGCAATGATAGCCACTTTTGGCCAAGCAGCCTCAGAGAAATTTTCCTTCTTCTCTTTGACTCTTATTCAATCACTGTGTTAGAAAATAAATACAATCACAATACTTTTTTACAAAGTAGATTCTGCCATTTCTTATTAGTGAGTTAGTGAAATATTTCAAACATTACATTATGAAACATGAAAGTCTTACCAATTTAAATTAAATGTTATTTATTATTGTGGTGTAATAATGAGAGATTTGGCAATAAATTCATTGTTTTCAATTTTTAGAACATTAGCACAATCTAGACGAGAACAGGCCATTCAGCACAAGAAAGCTTGCCGATCATGTTCACTTAATTCTTCTAAAATAGCATTAAGTCTAGTTCTGAAAGTCCTTAAAGTTCTTCTGACTACCACAGTACTTGGTAACTTATTCCATGTGTCTATGGTTCTCTGTGTAAAGAAAAACCTCTGAATTTTTGTGAGAAATTTACTCAGTAAGTTTCCAACTGTGATTCCATGTTGATGAACTTATTTTTAAGAAGATGTCTGCCATTGTCTTTTGACAACAGTAGTGCTGTCTTCTAGTTCTGAGGCCCATCATCTATTGGAGGTTTATTTTCATTTTACAGAAGATAAAATGTCAAATGCTGTATTCCACATGTTATTATTAACCACTTGCTAAAATTATGGAGATTAGGTATCACAAAGTCGTTTTAATCTTGCCAGGTCATTGAATGACAATTTATTGTACACCAAAAAGTGGTTGAGTGTGGCCAGTTAATCTAATCTGGAACCATTAATAGGAGGGGAGTGAAAAGGTGGACTAAAAAAAACCATGTTCTTGGTTAAAATGTGCAAACCCCATACAGAGAGCATCCAAAGTGGGTTTTGGTCAATGTATTTCTGATGCAGCAGCAGCAGCACAAGCCACTGGACCAACCACATTATTGAAACCAAAGCATTGTAAATTGCAAAATTAAAATGCAAGAATAGATAGATAGATAGATAGATAGATAGATAGATAGATAGATAGATAGATAGATAGATAGATAGATAGATAGATAGATAGATAGATAGATAGATAGATAGATACCATATGAAGAATGGATACACTGGCATCCCAGCAGGAATCAATGGAGGAACATTAACCACTTAAAGGAAGGGCAAGGGGAGCTTGATTATTACGTGTTCCCCCGAAATGCTAGATGGCAGCATCCTTGAAGGCAGATACAACAATGGACACCTTCAGAGCACGCTAAGAGTTGTAGTGCTGTAGAGCAGTCCTGTGGTGATCCCTGAGTTTGGAGTACTATTAGAAGCTGTGCTATGTGGTCTTCAGGACTTCCAACCGAGTGGAAATGACTTCCATTGGGCTATGCCCTGACACCAGAAGTATTCCCTGATCAGAGATTAAAGGAACCACCCTGGCTTATCCGGGTAAGTCGGAGTCAGGAGGAAGGAGGACAGTGCTTGCCTGGAGGTGTGGAGGAGAGGGAAAAGAAAAGAGGTATTATATGTGAATCGGAGACTTGTGAAGAATTTGTGTTAATAAATCACTTATTTGAACCTGGAACTGGTGTTTGTTGTGTACTGACCACAGTACATAAATATAAATCATTTTTGGATAGTGCTGAAAATATCAAAGTATTTGTTTGTGAGACCTTCTATTTCCATTTAAAAGTTGAAGTAAGTCAAAGCTTTTCTCAACAGCATTACTCAGACAAGCATCGAAACTCAGCCACAAATGAAACTAACATGCATGTCTTAGGGGCATATAAAGATACCAGAAATCCCAGAGAAATCAGTCTGAGAAGGTACCATCTCAGATAGTGAATTGAACCCAAGTCTCTAGAGTTGTAAAGCAGCAGCACAAACATCTTCATCAATATCATGGCCAACTCACCAATGTAGTTTTCGGTAAGAAGTTAATAATGGATTTTTGAGATTAACTGGAATAAAGAACAGACCAGAAACATAAGTTTTCCGTTATAGAAATGTCTACGATCCCAAGATGGTCAGGGACTAAATGAGACAATGTACTGCAAATTGATATGTACAAAAGCTATCCAATTTGTTTTTTTTTGTTGTTGAATATAAGGCACTGTATATAACCTTCATCTGTCTTCTATTTCACTACTAACACCAATACACAAAACAGTTTGTACAAAACTATCAAAGCCTTTTTGGTCTGATTAGAGGCTTTATTGGCCCTCAGCATGTGTTATCTGTCTGGCATGCAAACTGTCTGAGTCAGGGTAGCCCATCACTTATAACGAAAACTGGCAACCTGCCAAAAAAAGAGCGTCCTGCCTTGCACTTCTTAAACTTGCGAATTAATCTCATTTTAACAGCATTAACCTGTTTCCTTACTTTCAAAGCAGGAGTTGATCGCAGCAAAAGACAGCTTTCTCCGCAGTGAGAATGCTGAGATCTCCTGGCCTTGAGCAATTGTTTCAGGTTGTTTTCAAAGTCTGTACCCCCTCCCCTCTTTTTTCTTCTGTTGAATAGAGGATTAATTGAAGATTACAGACTCTTTTCTTGCCGAGTCCTCAGCAAGGCTCCATGTTCCACGATGCCAGGGTCAATGACTGACTTCCAGCCTTCTAGTAATCTTGATTTATTCGAGCAAACCTGAAGAATTAAGTAAAACTGAGTACCACCTGAGCCAGCTTTCCCACTTTAAGCCTTTTTGTCTGCTGACAAATGGCAGTTTCTAAGGACAATGACATTCATGTCCATTCTTGGAACACTGTGGGAATACAGATTCAGATTCACCTCTTAGCTTCCTGTAGTAGGCGCAGATATCTTTGTTTTCTGGTGTTGTATTCAAGCAGAGCAATGTAGTGGATTAGGATATGTTTATCATGCCACTCCCTTGGGCCCACAGACTTACCACAACCGTGGCCACATGACTTGCTTACAATTTGTTACTGACAATGCCTCCCATTTGCAGCATGCCTCTCAGAAAGTTAGCAAATGCAATTATATGGAATTCCCCTGTAGCTTATTTAAGTGCATCTACATCATTAATTAAATAGATAGCTTGTCTTATTTTCATTTAAGCCAATGGTTCCTATCTTCTGCTTGTTACATTAACACCTCTAACCTTTAATAAATGTTGACAACCAATTTAGTCTTCAGAAATGCTTAGGTGGTTTCACACTACAATAAGAGGATTAACCCACTCAACTGCAGAAGCATATTTATGCACCACCTCAAAGCCTGTACAGCAGCATCTACTGGGGAACAAAAGAACTGCAAACTGTTTCAATATGCGCTGGGCAGGTTCACTGCTATAATATACTCTAATAGGTACAGGAGCCAAAGTGGAAAACTGAATCAAATCATTTTTAAAATTGCATTGGTCAACAAACATTTTCATTATAAGTTAAGTTTGAAAGTGATAGGTCTGAATTCTCATGGGTTAAGCTGTTCCCATTATGCATATAGAATTAGCCATATGACACTCCACAGCGAGCGCAGTTGGTGTTATATTGTATATTCCATGGCATTGCTCATATTCTCACTACGTCAGCTATTGCACCCCTCAAATGAAAATACTGCAATTTCTTTTTTTCTTTTTAAACGAGTTGGAGTACTGATCTGGTTGTGACATCACACATGCATGAAGCAGATTGGTAACGATCTCACAGTACGCATGAGTGAAAGATCTAAACATGTCTGCTATTAGCGCTGTGACATCAAGCTGGCATAGCAAATCATCGTGGGGTGGTGGGAAAAAATGTTCATCTAAGCCGGCCGCATAGCACATTTCCAGGAACATATTTATTCACTCAGCATTATTTTAATGCTTTATGTATTGGATTTATTTATGGAAGACATTCAACTGCATAGTACTATGACACTGTTTCATTGTTTCTTTTTGCTTTCTAATAAAAATACACTTTGCACTGTTTGCACCTTAAACATGTGGTTGTGCCCATACATGCCCTACTCTATCATCGGTTACAAACTACAGGATGCCCGAAAGGCAGAGAGTGCCAATGGCCTGTGGGCATGGTGCATCACACTGCATTATTGAGTCATATTGTTTAATCTGTTTCAGATTAAACTTTCTTTCTCCTTCATATGATTTTCATTTCTGGATTTCCAGCTTTTCCTCTGTGACATGGTGTTATAATAAGGGCAACCTTTCTCTTGTGTGTTATAAAAGGCATCGGTAAGGGCATACAGCCATAATCTCTGTTCCAGTACCCCTCTGGAGAATGGCAAATTGGCTTGTATTGGTGAATGCAGAAAATGCCTGTTAAACCAGCAGGGACTTACAACTTCATCTTTGCTAAGCCCTTTTGTGGTTAGTATTAACTGTTTGCTGTTTTGACGTTATGCCCATATTTTCAATTATATTTTCAGGTGCACCCTGTTTTAAAATGACTGGTTTACTGATCATTTCCATGTGCATTTTGTGTTTGTATTATGATCTTGAAATTAGCTCTTAACAATGTCAGCACAGGTGCCTTTAATACTGGAATAAGGTCCCCATATCTATGAAATGCTACTTGCCAAATGGTTGACCAACAGTAGATTCCATACAGCTGCACTTCAAATTGGTTTAACAGTTAGAATATTACAAATGGAAAATAAATTCATTCTATGAAAAAAAGTTGTACCAAGAAAGAAAAGTTTGAAAACTGACACCAGGGATAATTATGGATATGTATGTAGATGATTAAGTTTGTTTGGCCATTAAGCTTAAGACAATCATTAGAGAGCTACATATAGATCTTTGTTTCTTGGTGCAGCAATAAAAGTCTACATCTTAACATCAGCAAAACCAAAGAACTGGTTATTGAATTTCATTGTATGCACCCAACAGCCTCTACATCTAGTCAATATTCAGGGAGTGAATAAAGAGGTGGTCCACGCCTACAAGTACATCAATGGCAGGTTGGACTGGTCATGTGAAACAGAGGAACATATAAGAAAGGGTAGAGCAGGGTCTTTTTCCTTAGAAGACTGCATTCCTTAAAATTAAGTAGTCACATCTTTCAAATCTTCTATAACTTTTTGATAGCCAATGTGATTTTCTAAGCTGTGGTGTGTTGGGCTGCTAACATCACTTCCTGAAGGACCACCAAATTAACAAGTTAATTAAAAGAATTACCTTAGTTATGAAATGCATGCTGGAGACTCTCTGAAGGTAGCAGAGGGTCGAGTAGGTAGGAGAGAATTAAAACAAAACTAACAATCATTATGAACAATGCTGCATATCTTCTCTCTCGATACACTAACATTGAGGACTTTCAGCCAATGAATCATTCAGCAGAAGTGTGTCAAAAAAATGCTACTGGGGCTCCTATATAATAGCGCCTATATAATAACTCACTGTGACTGTGACAGCCAAGTCAGAAGTTTTCTTTCTTTTTAAATTTTTTCTTTTTATTCATTCTGGTGTGTGTCCAGACCATAGTGTGTGTGTGTGTGTGTGTGTGTGTGTGTGTGTGTGTGTATACTGTATCTACTCTATATATATAAAATCCTAAGCCTAAAAGTGCAACGATTTTGTGCAACAATTTTATATCACGTTTTTTGTCACGCTTTAAATCAGGCTTATTTTAAAACCTACATATATATGTTTGGTATCATTCTTTTCAGAATTTATCGAACTTTAATGTGATGTTCTTAGGTTTTCAGATTCTTATTCTGTTTTTAAATTATAAACTAAAAAATATCAAGATCTTACATCCTGTGAGATGAGACTTTGCGGCAAGAGATTTAACCACACCGGGGGCCGGAAATAAAAGACAAAGAATAGGACAGCTGCTGTACAGGCTTTTAAATGTCAGAAGCGCCATGCAAGATATAGATCATGTGGCTCTGTAGCAGCAGTATGCCAGCAGCTGATCGAGCAAAGAGGAGGTAAAAAAAAAACTTTGTTTCCCATTATATCACCGTTTAAGATGGGGTTTCGGAGGAGCAACCGCGCTCAGCCCCTCTTCATAGCGCAAGTGACAAAGACGCTGTGGCTGGCGTGTAGTGCAGGCTGGTGGGGTTGGTGAGCAAAGCGAGCAGGGGGTGAACCCCTTAGTACATATATATATACTGTGACACATGAGTCATTGTCTTGCACCCCAAAAAGTAGTCTGAGCCTGAGCAAACAAGCTTTATTTAACTTGAAATAGGAACAGCACATTATTTATTGTATTGAGATCTACCACCCTCCGATACACAGACACAGCAAATGGTCAGGGTGGCGGCCAGGTCAGTGGGCAAGTTATACTGTTCCATGCATTTATAATATTCCTTGCATCACCCATCAGCGACAGGCGCTTATAGCACTGTCTCGATCGGCTTGTAGTTGTTTCTGCGGTGCTATGTGACCTGCGACCCTAAATATATATATTCATTTCTGCATCTATATATGTATTTATTTATTTAAACAGATTCTGTAAAAAGTCAAATTCCTCCTGGTGACAAATAAAGTGCAATCAATCAATTAATCTATCTATCTATCTATCTATCTATCTATCTATCTATCTATCTATCTATCTATCTATCTATCTATCTATCTATCTATCTATCTATCTATCTATCTATCTCTGTTCTGGTACTCTGTAAGGCCTAATCAGATTAGATAAGATCATGACAACCTACTGCAGGAATGACTGAACTGGTACTACAGTGCAACTCAAGAATGTCTCAGCGGTTCTTTTGTTTATTTATTTACTTATTTTTATCTCCCCTATAAATTTTTCACTTCTATATTCTTTTATTTTTTATTTTTCTTGATCTGTAGCTGTTATATGTTTGAGTTGATTAATTTTGTACAATTTTTTAAATTTGATTAAACAGCTTTCTGGCTGAATTAATTCTAATATGCAACTGGAATAATATGTGCCAGTGTAACAGAGATATTCATTCAAGGGTAGCACACACTACACACGTGAGGGAAGTATTGATTAGATTACAATCAAACAGCATGAAGAAATTTTACAGTTACTGGAGAAGAACAAAAGTTACTGTACGACAGTTGAAAAAGAACTTCTTTATGTAATTTATTTTAATCATTTCTATTAGTTATCTATTAGGTAATAGTTATCTTTTTGGACCATTTCAATAAATGCATATTTCAGCTGCTGCAGTTACACAAAAAAAATGGTGGTGTGGATGTAGCACAGCAATAAAAAGACTGCGGTTCCCATTCTGTATGCTCCCTGTGTGGAGTCTGTATTTTCTCCTCTGTCTCCATGTCAGTTTCTTCCCTAAGACATGCAGGGTAGATGTACTAGCATTGCTAAATTGGCCACAGTATATATGTGTGCTCATGGCCTGGCAACCTTATCCAGGTGTTACTTCTGTCTTCAAACCAAATTGGTTTGAATCCTACCTGACAGGGAGAAAATTCTTTGTTAGTTGTGGGAATTACAACTCGAAGACACATGATATCCGATATGGTGTTCCACAAGGCTCTATCCTGGGTCCACTGTTATTCTCAATCTATATGCTTCCGTTAGGTCAGATTATCTCAGGGCACAACATAAGCTACGACAGCTATGCTGATGACACACAGCTGTACTTATCAATAGCTCCTGATGACCCCGATTCTCTTGATTCACTAACACAATGTCTGACTTGTATCTCAGAATGGATGAATAGCAACTTTCTCAAGTTAAATAAAGAGAAAACTGAAATCTTAGTGATTGGCAATAATGGATACAATGAGGCTATTAGAAATAAACTGGATACATTGGAATTAAAAGTCAAGACGGAGGTAAAAAGCTTAGGGGTAATTGTTGACTGTAATCTGAATTTTAAATCGCATATTAATCAGATCATTAGGATAGCATTTTTTCACCTAAGAAACATAAGTAAAGTTAGACCTCTTATATCTTTGAAAGATGCTGAGAAATTAGTTTACGCGTTTGTTTTCAGTCGACTAGATTACTGTAACGCACTCCTCTCAGGACTACCCAAAAAAGACATAAATCGTTTGCAACGAGTGCAGAATGCAGCTGCTAGAATCCTAACTAGGAAAAGAAAATCCGAACACATTTCTCCAGTTTTGATGTGACTACATAGGTTACCTGTGTCATTCAGGATTGACTTTAAAATTCTGCTTATGTTTTATAAAGCCTTAAATAATCTCACCCCATCTTAATATATCAGAATGTCTGACCACTTATATTCCAAATCGTAACCTTAGATCCTCAAATGAGTGTCTCCTTAGAATTCCAAGAACAAAACTTAAAAGAAGTGGTGAGGCGGCCTTCTGCTGTTATGCACCTAAAATCTGGAATAGCCTGCCAATAGGAATTCGCCAGGCTGATACAGTAGAGCACTTTGAAACACTGCTGAAAACACATTACTTTAACATGGCCTTTCTATAACTTCAATTTAATCTTAATTTAACTTAATCCTGATACTCTGTATGTTCAATTCTTCGTAATAACTATTCATGGTGGCTCTAAAATCCGTACTGACCCCTACTCTCTCTTCTGTTTCTTTTTCCGGTTTCTTTGTGGTGGTGGCCTGCGCCACCTCCACCTACTCAAAGCTTCATGATGCTCCAACAATGATGGATGGATTAAAAGGCAGAAGTCTACGTGACCATCATCATCATCAAGTCCTTCCGTGAGAACCCTAAATCCAAAGAGGACTGTTTCATTTATGTTAGGTAGAATGCCCAGAGGGGACTGGGAGGTCTCATGGTCTGGAATCCCTACAGATTTTATTTTTTTCTCCAGCCGTCTGGAGTTTTGTTTTTGTTTTTTCTCTCCACCCTGGCCATTGGACCTTGCTTTTACTCTAAGTTAATTAATGTTGACTTATTTTGTTTTCTTATTGTGTCTTTTATTTTTCTATTCTTTATTATGTAAAGCACTTTCAACTACTGTTTGTATGAAAATGTGCTATATAAATAAATGTTGTTGTTGTATGTTGTTCTGTCTTGCACCCGATGATTGCTGGGTTAGGCTTCAAATTCCCCACAACCCTGGAAAAGCAGGTAGGAAAATAGATGGATGGTAATGCTGTTGTTAGTAAAAACTCATATGACTTTATTTGTTAAATGAATTCTTGTTTTCTATTTTTAAATGCTCTCAAATGTATTCCCTATGGTTTTTATTGTTATTAGCTAAAGAATTCAATTTCATATTTGATTTCTTCAGTGTATTCTTTGTTTAATTTAACCTAACAAATTATTTAAAAATTATTTTGTGCTTAATTTAAATTTAGTATGTTTTTTATTGCCATTTTGGAAATAAATCTTAACAGTGATTACATCACAATTTAAAATGGTACAAAATGGAAAATCCTGCAGAAAATATTGAATCATCTGTAATACTTTATCAACATTCATCCATTTTCAGATGCATTTTCAATGGCTGGTAAATATTGCAGTCCTGCAGTTGGATATCTTAGGCACAGAGCTACCTCTCCATCACAGTTAAGGGTCCGCCCCCAAGTCCTATGAAGGCAAGCTGAGAACTGAAGTCCAGAGTACATCATAAATGTGCTCTGGTGGATTTTGATGGTACTTGTTAGTATTGTGATTGTGTTTGATTTTTGCTCTGATTCTCGAGTTTTTTTCAGTGTTTCTTGGATTGCTCTTGAGGATTTTGATTGAACTCGTTTGCCTTGAATTGTCTTTTTTTCAAGTCCTTTTTTGATTTTATTCTTCTTTTGTTTTTTCCTTTTTATTAATTTTATTGCATTCCATACAAATCAATCAAGTTTTTACAAAAAGAAAAAATGAGTTAAGAACAAATCAATCCCCACCCCTGAGAGAGAGAACAAGCCAAACAGCATGAAATTTAAGACCTGGAACCTGGAAGTTAAGTAGAGCCATGCCACCTTCTGCCTTTTGTCTTTGTAGGATCGCTCTTTGGATGCGTGGATGTTTTGAATTCTAAATAAAGGAGGTTATTGTTGAATCTAATTGCTTAAAGAATGATTTATTAATTTATATTGGAATGTTTTGAAATAAAAAAGGAGCTTAGGAAGAATATTCATCTTAACAGTGTTAATTCTTCCAGCTAGTGTGAGATGAAGGGTTGACCATCTATGCAAGTCTTGCTTGATTTTTTCCATGTAGGCGGCGAAATTTTGCTGATAAAGAGCTTTATGTTTACTTGTGATGTTTACCCCTAGGTATTTAAACTGTTCTGCAATGATAAAAGGTAGGGTGTCTAATCTAATATTATATGCTTGAGAATTCACTGGAAAGAGTACACTTTTATTCAGATTAATTCTGAGACCAGAGATCTTATTTTCTTCTTTTTTTAACCTTATATTGTATTTCTCTGTCAGTCAATAAATCCTTCTTTATAATGGTTTCTTGTGGCTTTACACTATGCAAGCCGTGGTTGACAGTGATCCTCTGCTTTGTGGGGCATTTTCAGGTGTGTGTCAGATATACTGTAAAAGAATATATGTTTGAATTTTGAGAATAAAGGGCATTTTTGCCCAGTGTAGGCCAAAGCCTAGGCAATTTTTTGGTGTACCTTCTCTAGGAAGGCTGATACGATTCTGGGCTACTTCCCTGGGTTTTTTGAATTACAACATGGTAATAGTTTGGAGAATATCCATGTGGGGAACCTTGTGATTCGATGTCTGTGGCTGGTGTACGATTTTCTTCTTTTGGTCTCATTTGCCTAACTTGATCTTTAGCACATTTGTCATAACTCTGAATAACAATTTTTCTCAAAAGTTTTGCTTCCTAAAAAAATGTAGTTTTTATGATGAAAATTTTAAGCTGAACACAAATATAATTTCACATTGACTGCATCACATAGGAATTTGGAGAAACATAAAATTAACATTTATTCAATCTAGCTTATTGAATCTCTAATGATCCTAACATGTTCTATTAGTTCAATTGAACTAAACAAGGCTTACTATGGTTTTTCACTTGCAACTGATTTTCTCATTACAGTATTCAACAAGAGTTCCACTTGCTCTGATATCGCTTTACAATCATTTCAATGTTCTGCTGAACACTTTTCACCATGATTCATGAAATAAAACAAAAGTAATTGGCATATTCAAGCTGCATTCCTAGTAGCATTGCCGCTACTTTTAGATGACCATAGATATTCCAGAAGTAGTTCTTATGTGTAAATGTACTTATAATACATGAGGAAATCACCAAAATAAAAAGGTGCATTAAAGGAAAGTTTAAAAGGGATTTTTGTGATCAACAGGCCAAGGTCCATGACACACAATCAAAAATATTCAGCAAGAAAAATATTTGTTGTCTAGTATAATATGGTAATGCCACTGCCCTAGTGACGTCATTAACATCTAACACTTCTTAAGATATTTGCAATAGTGAAACTACAAATATTAATATATGTATGCTTTCTCTGTCTTTACCAGAAAAAAGACAACAGTCCCACAATCTCCTTTAAATAAACAATTGTTAGAGTGAGTCAGATTCCAAAAATATCTGAAGACACAGGTCGAAGATCAGCTGAAATTGTCTACTACATTACTACATTTAAACAAATTTCAACAAAGTCTGTACCTAACTGATGAACAGTGTTTTATTCCATGAAATCTGTTTTGTAGAATGTTATATCCTGTGATCTGATTTTGTATACAGTATATTGAGAGAATTTATTTTTACTTTACTATGTGTTTTCTATGTTCACCTTAATTTCTCAATTAGGGATAACAAAAGTCATTTTGATTTGAGTAGTTGAATGAATTTAATGGAACTGGCATCCATGAGACCAGGAAGTCAGCTCAATGTATTGTGGCATAAACAGGTTGTGTAGATGTCATAAATGTTGAATATTAGTGATGATGGTTGCATGAAGGCTTTGTTAAACCATGTACAAGAGTTCTGGGGATCCAGAGAGGCAGGTGTATTATGCAAAAACCTATCATAACAACAATTACCACTATTTACAGAGGTGTTTCATGTATCACTGTGTACAGTATAGCTTTGGACTAAGGGCCAGTGACTCACAGAGGTGGAACACAGTTCAATGTTTCCATTACAATATTCCCAAATAACCTCTCACTATCGACATCTGCATCATGCGTTGTTTGAGACTCGAACATTTAACACTAATCTGGCCTGGAAATGAGTGCCACTTCTCCCTTGGAGCTGAGCAAACGATATTCTCATGAAGACAATGCTGTCAGCAGTGATCATTTTGGTAAACTTCTTGAATAGAACACTGTCAGAATAGTAGATGTTGTGATGTGGTGAGCCATCCCCTACTGTATGTCTTCTCAGATGGATTGCTACCTTGTTTTGGTTGAGGGATTTGTTTGTTTTAATGACCTGGAGAGTTGTCCTGGCTGGAGTGTTGTGTTTATGGTATGGCTAGATAGGTTAGAGATCAGACTAATAGGGATTCCTTGGTCCTGCAGGTTTGAGTTTTAAGATCAAGTCTAACAATCCTGACTTATAAAACAGATAATTTGAAATTGGCTACTATCATCATTGATACCCAAAATCTTGTATGAATGAAAGTAGTAAAAACCATAAGGAGACAACTTTTATGACAAAGCAAGCACTGAACACTTCCAAAAAAAGACAGGAATTTGATTCTGGAGTGTATGTACCATGTATGAGGCAGACAAGCTGGCACAGATTACATTCTGGGAGTCTGAAACTGTAGATAGACTGAATCAGGAAGAGTTATACCAGAAAAACGTACATTTATGAAGAAATTATTAAGGCATGTACATTATCATATTGCAAAGATAATAGAGATGGACTGGACATGTGATAAGGCATAATGCAGACTCAGTCACCAAGATTGTCCTACACTGTAGACCAGATAAAAATGTAAGAGAAGTCAGATTAAAATACTATTGTGATGTAGAATGGAAGCAGAGCTCAAGAACTAAAGTCATATGTAGGTAAGAGATGCAAAATTAGCCAAAGACAACGACATTAAATTCTATAGCACATTTTCCTACAAATGATGTTGCTCAAAGTGATTTACAACATGTCAACAACTTTCTAAATTACAGACTGATGATACGGTCAGATGGCTAGGGTGGACAGAAAAAAAAAAAACTGTAGTTAAGATGGAGAAAAAAAAAATGAAATCTGTAGTTCTTCCAGGCCAAAGCACCACCCAGTCTCCCCAGGGTATCTATCTAACATAAATGTTCTTCAATAGTTATATATATTGTCACAAGAATGAGACATACTCAGATAAAGATTTGGGGCAGCCACCCGTATAATCTGGTATCCTGGCTGCAAAGTCGTTCTTTTCTAGAAATACACAGCACTGAAGTACATACAAACGAGTCCAAAACAAGACTGAGGGAAAAGGGAAAAGGGGCAGGCTCGGGCACATGGTCTTCAATCATTGGATTACACCTGGACGTGACATCAGAGTGGCTGGAGCTGGTAAGGCCTACTTCCATTGGCTCAGTCCCGGAAGTGACGTCAAGAGAGCCAGGTGGAATCTCCTGGGAATGGTCTACAGGAAAGGGAGAAAAAGAGTCAGTGCACTCTGACACATCCTGGCATGCCTCAGAACTTCCTTCACTCAAGCCCTTTAGCTGCCTCCCATGTGCACGTGTGACAATATATATATATATATATATATATATATATATATATATATATATATATATATATATATATATATTTTAGGCTTCGTCAGAGGATTCAAAGCATGGGTCTTCTGACAAGTTGGGGTATCCTCTTTCTATCAGCCATTACAGGCAGCTGCTCAGAACTTTAATCAGGTGGTGGTGGCACCATGGAGGAACCAGGAAATAAAACAAAATGAAGTAAAGATTAATAATGATTGCATATTCACTGAAGATCTAGGTTATTAAGAGAAGAACTAAATTGAAGAAAAATGAAAAAAGTGGGACTCTAGGAGTTTCTTAAAATGTTCCACTGTATTAGACTGGCATATTTCTATTGCTGCGTTGGGCTGGTGCCCTGCCTTGCGCCCTGTGTTGGCTGGGATTGGCTCCAACAGACCCCCATGACCCTGTAGTTAGGATATAGCAGGTTGGATACTGGATGGATGGATATCTCTATTGATAAAGTATTCCAGATTTTTGGTGCACAATAGCAAAAGGCCACCTCACCACTTCCTTTAGGTCTTGCTCTTGGGTTGTAGGGGAACATGTTCTTCAAGATATTGGAATGAGTAAGATTATTTAAGGCCTTAAGACAAGACGTGAAGACTGACGGTCCTATGGTGTTACATGATAGGACAACTTGTATAATAATCAATAATAATGATCTACATTTTTTGGGAGCAGAATTGTGAAATATCCTGTCATCATTTATAAATGGCTGCTGTCTTTCAGTAATGCCGACATGACATTATCATACTTCAGTGACCAACTATATCCCCCAACCCATCTCAAATAAAGCAAATATGGAACATTGTAGGAAGTCATCTACATTCTGCTTGGCTATATCAGAATGAAAAAATAACATACAGTATACAATACCACTGATAGAAAAACATATTTTTAAAAGTGTAAATAATACTAAAAAAGCCTTTTATTTTCTTGTTTAATAGTACAGTCCCACCAATCGTCTTTTTGAATAAGCAGCAGCATTAAGTGTCCCAAGGGTTTTTCTACAGTTTTCTTTTTTTGGCACATTATAATCATCCTGCGCCTTCAAACTTCTTAAATTTCATCTTCTTAGCTTCCATCAACCTGTTCATCATTCTACCTAATTTCTTTTCTGTCAGTTCTTGTTATACACTTCATGTACCTTATTAAGGTGATATGCTATGGTTGAATTTTCCAGATAATTTCTATATTCCAGGCTAATGTTTACATTCCTTTTTTGTTATTCTCCCTTCCATTAAGAAAATGATAACATATTATTAAAATATATGTCTATTATAAAGGTAATGAACATAAAATTGCCTGAAGTATTTTATGAAACACCTTGTTATTTTTTTTGTTCTAATGATTAAAAGTATGTCATATTCAGATTTTTGAAATATATTTAGACAAGGAAATCACAAACAATTTAGCTGTAAATAACAGTTTTTCTAAACATCTAGTATGGAAAGTTGAATGAACAACAAAAAGAAGAAAACATTCACTAATACAGATATTGACGTTAACACAAAGAAACAAAACTGTAGGGTGATATATATACTGTAGACAAAAAAAAGTGGAGCACTCAGGTTAAAAATCAGAATAACAGCATGCCGGTATAGTTTGATAAGTTGAACAATACATGTACAGCAGAAAACTAAGCACATGTGTATACTGACTGCGCATATTCAGTTAAAGTATTCATCAGCAATGGTAGAGCACGGGCAATGCCTCAGGAGACCTTCATGTAAAGCCAGCAAGGGCCTGCTTCTCTCATCCTACTCTAAGTGGTCAGAAGTGAGTTGCTTTTTAAATAAACCAACTTCTAGTTTGCAAAATAGTTATGCTGAACAAAATTTGTTCCAACATGGATAGTTTAAGAATATTTTTGCCCCATGAGAAATGTTGGAAAATATGGCGTTGTTAAAATGGACAGTTGAAAAACTGTATACATTTATAAAAACAATTGGAAAAATTGGAGTCCTCAAAAAAACAATACCCTTAAAAGGACATGAATAAATCAGGAGCGGGAAGTCAGTAAGCCCAAACAAGTTTGAAACCATTCTTTCATCCATCCATTCATCCATCCATCCATTTTCAAACATGCTTATCCTGAGCAGGGTAGACCATAAAACAACAAAACATAAATATTATAAAATGCAAAAACAAACAAAAATGCTCTCAAATGAATGTTGGTCCTAATAATTTATCTTTTATTGAACCAGCTGTTAAGACTAAAGGCTAACTTGAAACATTCTCTGATTTTGCTTATACAGTATATTACTATCTATGAACACCTAGGGTTCACAAAGTGTATAAACCCCCTTTACATTCACTCATTTGAAGTAGGGATTTGGCCACACTTTATTCTATGTATGTATTAACCAGTGTATACATATTTTACTCCTGCTTATACGTTTTTTAGAGTAAAAACGCATGTAACTATTAGTATAGATAATAACTTAAAAGCATCTCTCTCACTCATTGTGGCCACTCTTGTGGTGGAACTGAAGCAAATGTAGGGCATATATTTGTTCTTGAGAAATGCTGCAGGATTTCATTATCCAACTTTTACTAAAACAGATAACCAACCGATAATGACTTCATTAACAAATTACTTGAAGGATAAAAATGTAACAATTCTTAACAGCTTGGACAACTTTATAATAAACAATAATTCAGTAACCCCAGTTCATTATTCCTCAAAAAATATGGCTCAGTAATCCTTTTATCTGTTCAACCATCATTTGCTATCTTACTCTAAAGAGAAGTACAGGATGGGGCATAAAGATCTCTCACATTTTGCAGGCTGTAGTTTTGGGTAGAGAGGTCGGGTAGGTCTCATTTGGCACGCTAGGCCCTACTGTTTTCAGTACCCATAATAGATTGGACTGGTGAACATCGGGGCTTTGTTAATCAAGCGTATTATGAGAACAACCATTCTGTGATAGTGACACAGAGAGCGTTCCATACATGCTTCGTGCTTGGTTGAATTGCACCTGTACCAGATCAGAAAACGATTTTGCTATGGATTTATAACCTTTGGGCAACTGGGTCCACAATGAAAAGAAAATCACCTGGCAGACCTAGGACAGAACATGTGTGATTTCAAAATGACGGGGTTATAGCTCACACAGCACAACATTTGCTCAGAGTGTTGAGGAAACTGTTCCTTGGGCATTTGATCTCTTTAAGGGGAGATGTGGGGTGGCCGGCACAGTCATCAGATTTAAGCCCATGTGGATTTTTCCCTTGGGGATACCTAAAGGAAAAGGTTTTCAAACATCATCCTCAATGTCTTGAGGATTTGAAGGAAAGGATCTGACAGGAAATCAACGCCATTCAATCTGAGATGACCTGGATAGTGATGGAGAACTTCAGGGAACATCTTTAGCAATGTATTGCCAATGATGGCTGCCATTTGTCAGATATGATTTTAAAAACCCATTAAAACAAAACTGTTTTGTATGTACTTTTCAGAAATATGCACAATTTTTTGAGATAGTTTCATTCATTTTTTATACCACTTCAAAATGTGAAAGATCTTTATACCCCACCCTGTACGTCTTTAATTTTCTGTTCTCTTAGTTTTTCTCCCAAAATTTTCTTTTTTTAATTTTTTGCTATTGCTTAGTTTCCACTTTTTGTATGGGTCATTGAACACATTTGTTTTTTGACAGAACAGTTTGACAAATAAGTGTTAAGCCCTAGTAGTTACTATCTATAAAATAAAACAAATACATTTATTCAAGTTTAATATATCATCATTGAACAAATTAAACTTCTGTTTACAGTCACCAAATTGATTAACTGAACGTTTAGGCTTCAGCATCGATATTACTGGTCTAAACCGTTAAAATTCATACAAGGTTATGTATTTTTTGCTTCTAAATACTGTCCAACTCTAATCACACTTTACCAGTCATAGTGCAAGTATGGAATTTGCATCAATTTTAACAGTTTTCCTTTAATTAACCTTACTTACTTTACATAATTCGTCATGTTGTAGTTGAGAGAAAAAGAGTTGGCAAGCCAAAAGCAGTTTGGGATGCCAACACAGCCCTCCCCGTTTACTACCAGTTCATAAACAAAATAAATGTACAATAGAATAAAAACAATAACAGAATTGTTGCCACGTAGCAAAGTGGCCTTGATCATCAGGGTTCTGCCAGAGACATAAACTCAGAGTAAGGAGGTTCTGTCTTTGTATAATCAAAAGATGCCTCCATTTTGGCTGTCATCCCTGTTAAAGTCCTTGGATCAGAAGGGACTCACCACCCTTATCGGATGTTTTCTCTGGACTATGGAGGAAGAACATGACAAGGCTGTTAGTAGCAGTGCCTCCTCTCAGCCAGAGGTAATATTACATACCTGGGAAGAGTTTGGATGGTGATTCTCAGATGCGCATGTATAACGTTTACTACATTTTTTTTTATTTAACATTATTCACTTGATTTAAAACTGCCTATTACATGCAGCTTATATCTGGTCAATTGGTTGTTGTTCCTTCTGCTGTTAATTGCAAATTAATTTTACAGAGTCTGTTCTTGCTGTACACTCTCTTTATCAGGGGTTAAATAATAATAGATTTATTTATATGTACCTTCATTGTTCATGCACATCAGCGGAATTTCATAATTTTGCATTTTTGTCTAATTCATTAAAGTTGATTGATGATCAGCACCTGCTTGAAACTGCCCTTTCTTTCTCCATCAGGTTCATAATGTTGGGACCTCCAGTGAATTAAATTATTCTTATTCATTATGATTTTTCCATGTTTGATTTTCTGGAAATCTATTTTTGATTTTGAATATGTTTTTTGTCGCCTCCTTTTGATGGCCTCATTGCGCACATCTTCCTTTGTCTACTAGTATTCTCCCATTGCTGCAGTGCCATTGAGCTTGTGAATATTATGACATGTTGACAGCATCTTGCTTAAGGACTTTAGTAATCTCATCTCTGTGTTATGTAAAAAAGTGAAGACTCTTGTAATCTAAAAGGATGGAAATCTATCTAGATCTTCTGATTAAACTTCTTTACTTCCTTGAGTACAATTTCTGTTTTTATCCCAATGGAAGAATGTTATTTCCATCAATTGACCTTTGCTGTATTACAATTGCTATTTCAATGTCTTGTGTTCAGACCTTTTCCACCTAGGTAATAGAATGTAAATACCATCAGCATGCTCTTGTTGGTTACTCTGGGAATCTGTATTTCCTTGCAATTTTTCAAATTTGTCATTATTATTTATCAGTTTTTCAACATACTCTCTTGGTGTTTTTTGTTTTTATCTTTTTACCTTTCTTTTAATTGCATAGTGTCTGGTTTTCAGTATTTTAGTATTAGTGTTTTATAAACTCCCATGCCTGAGTTTTTGCCTCTGCAACAGCCGATGCCGCCACATGTTTGGCCCGCTGGTACCCCTCAGCTGCCTCTGGAGTCCCACTGGTCAGCCAGACCCGATAGGACTCTTTCTTCAACTTGACGGCCTCTCGAATCTTAGGTGTCCACCACTGGGTTCGTGGATTGCCGCCACGAGAGGCACCGACAACCTTGCGGCCACAGCTCCATTCTGCTGCTTCGACAATGGAGGCATTTTTTCAGAATGTTTTATAAATAATAGCACCACTCACTAGCCTGATTCTTTTGATCACCAACATTGGTAGCTTATTTGGTTCACTTCCTTATTTCCCTTTAGAATTTGTATCGCTCCTCTTTATTTTATTAATGTTTTAGAAGCATATATTATTTGGGAACACAAATAAAAATGCTGGGAAATACTTCCATTTTCCTTGCATTTCTTTTTAAACATGTACAAATCAAACTTGCTTTAAATTTGTCATGTTCAATGTATTCAATGATCCCTCTAGTTATTAAGTATAATACTGACATTAAAAAAAACTTCACAATAAGAACCTAAAATTTTTTTTCTGAAATTCCTCATTTTTTTCAAGGGCAAAAAAATAATTACAGCTTTGGCAACATACCTGCATGGAAGCTTTCTCATCTGACCCATAATTATAACTCCATGTTGTCACAGTTGTGAGTATCTGAAGCAGATCTGCTGGACCACACGATACACAGAGTCCACTTGCCTTTTTCGCTTCAGCCAATGTCCCTGAATTGTCTGCTGGCAGGATGGGATTTCAGCAACTGCAAGAACCATGTAAACTGTACTAGGAGAAGAGTGTGCGTTTGAGAAACTGTAATAAGTGTCAATGTCTAAAACTCGAGAGGCCACTGAGCAAAAATTGAAGAGATAAACTGTAAGTGTAGTTGAAATAAGGATTGCCAAGAGTTGTCATCAAAAATGTAGACACTAAAACTGTAAAGTCAACAAGCAGAATGTGACGAATTGTGAACCCAAAAAAATAAAATACTAAGAACGCAAGGAATGAAGTTCTTAGTGGGATGAATCTGTAATAACAGTGTAGAGCATCTGTGATGTGCTGAATAGTGCCTTCAAGGAGAAGCTGCTAGCAGTACTGTAGCATGACCTTGCAACACAGCTACACAATGCTAAAGCTACAAAATGGTGATGTGACCCACATGAAATTAAACAATGTTATATTTATTCTTAAATTTACACTTGATCATAATAAAAATTATTAATACATAACACACATGCAGTATACTAATGTTCCTTTCAGTTAATACCTTTTAAAGACCCACAATAGAGCAACAAGGGTGGCACCGTGGTGCAGTGGTAGTGCTGCTGCCTCGCAGTTAGGAGACCCGGGTTCGCTTCCTGGGTCCTTCCTGCATGGAGTTTGCATGTTCTCCTTGTGTCTGCGTGGGTTTCCTCCCACAGTCCAAAGACATGCTGGTTAGGTGGATTGGCAATTCTAAACTGTCCTGTGGTGGGTTGGCACCCTGCCCTGGGATTGGCTCCAGCAGACCCCTGTGTTCGGATTCAGTGGGTTGGAAAATGGATGGATGGATGGACAATAGAGCAACAAGTAAAATGTATTTAAAACAAGAAAAACATTTACTGTAACAGGGCTTACAAATTCATAACAGCTCACAGCTGGAAACAATCATAATATTATTATACAGACAAGCCAAATAATTTACATTTTAACATACAACTAAGATATAAAAATTCAAATAAATACCTGATTTGTGACTTGCTATACAGGAAATCCTCAATAAAATGTCATGTGGCTGTACCAGTATTTCAGGTATAATTTCAGCTTTCTACACCCTTCTCTGTGCTGCAGTAGCTGTCTTAGCAGCTGTAGCCTGTAGTAACCTGTAGTTTTCCAATTTAATCATGTCTTGCAGCAGTTCCCATGAAATACTGTAAATGTAGAGGACAGTCTGTCTTCATGATTTATCCATTTAAATTATACAGCTTCTTACTCCAGCAAATATGAATCTGAGACTCTGACTAGTATTAAATCTCAACTCAACACCACTTTTTTATGGTGGCTTTCTCTTCAGTTTTTAAGTATTAAGTCCCAATGAGAAACTGATCTTTTACGGTAATGCTGAGCATTTTTCTTCAAAAGTTTTGATTAATGAAACATTTTGGTGATCGCAATAGACAGCTTCAAGCTGAACACAAATATAACTTCAAATTAACTGTATCATGTAGGACATAAAGTTAACCTTTATGGAATGTATTGTGTTTACTGGCTTAATGATGGTAAAATACTACATTAGGTCAATTGAACTAAAAATGTTTTAATTTGTATACACGATCTGATGCATCTCATTTCAGTGTCTAACAGTTGTCAGCCACCATTGATGGATTCCGCTTTTCCATCGTTGCAATGTCCTGGTGAACCCTTCACCTTGTTCATCACTGACTGCAACATGATTAGCAAGGAAGAAGTCCAGTTGTGAATTCAGAAATAAACCTTTAGCAACATATTGTACTTCATGGTTTTGTATGCTTGAAGCATTTGGTCAACCAGCTGGATATAGTTGGGCGCTTTGTAGCTGTCAAGTAAATTCTCAACAACATCCTTAAATGCCTTCCATGCAATTTCCTCTATCCAAATCTTCGAACTGCATGTCATTTATGACGTGTTTGATTTGTGGAATAACAAAAATGCTTTCCTTAATCTTGGAATTCATGGAAATATCTGTGTCAAATAGGAAAATCTTTTAACTTCATTGTTTATCACTTTTACTACAGTTTTCATCACTCCAAGTTTTATATGAAGAGCAGACAAAAATCTCTTTGTTGGATCAACAAGTGCTTTGTGTGCCACACTGTGCCCTGGAAAAAATGCTGACAGAGATCCAGTTCTTTTCAGTGTAATGAGACTCTTTAGCATGGCTCTCCTATACACAAATGAAACAACAGGACTTGGTATAGCTGAGCTGCTGTGCCACAACTTTTAGATCACCACTGATGTTCCAGTTGTAGTTGTTGTACTACATATATTTGAACAACCATTACTTGTTTTTGTAAATTTCCTTCATGTGTACTCTATAGCCAGCGGGTTTTGAAGGGTTACTATTGCCAGTGTGTAGCAGGACAGCTTTTAGGCTTGGCAATGACAAATGCTCATGCTCATAGCCATGCCTGGACTAAACAAATCAGCTTAGTTTGTAGGCAACATATTAGTAGACTTAAAAATATGACAGGAAACCACAAAAACTGGTGATTGCAATAAAATAGTATGTGATAGGAAAATTTAAAAGCGATTTTTGTGATCAGAAGCAGAATCTTCATTGTCCAGTGTAATTGTTTCATTTTCTTTGTTTCAGATATGTATTAAATTATTTTTATTTAATTGTAATGATACCAGTTTTACTTGTGATATTTTAATTGTTGTTAGACTTCATGTACTGAAAGCAGCACTCCACGTTGCTTGAAGGGTGTCTTGTCTAAGTCCATTTTTTCCACATCTTTAAATTGAAACTCTTCCAAACTGCAAAGAAATATAACAGATAATGAAAACATATGGCTAATTACTGTTTTAGTCATTTGGCTCCTACAAGTATTTTGCAACCCACTAGACTTTTTTGCCCGTATCAGACAAGCTTGTTTTGCCTCACCATACCTTTGATATTTCTTTTAAACACGTTCATTGTTAGTGTTCAACATGATCACTGCTTGTCTTTCTAGATTCAAGCATTGCTATAAAAACATATACTGTATGTATTTACAGTACTATACTGTTAGGATTAGTTCACAGCTTTTAAACACAGCCAAAATGTGTTAAAAATCAAGGAGCTGTCATTAATTTCATTTTAAAAATAGTTTAATTATGAGAAGATATTTTTTCTAGGAGGCAATGTTTTCTGTAGAATATCTATATTGATTGGTTTTATTAATGTCTGCTTTATAGATATATTTTTCCTGTTGTAGTACAGTTCAGCATAAATTCTCTAAATGACTTCTTTTTAACACTTTACCAAAGGGGAGATAAGTACAAAAGCAGGTTCCCTTAAGTAGATCTTTCATGTTACTTATTGTACCAATATGCCTTAACCCCCAGCTTTCCTCCCAACTGTAGGCTTAATTAAACCTTTAACCTGTCTTTTGCTAGGCCTGACCAGAAGCACTTGGACTTTTAAGAAAAGAAGTTTTATTTGGAATAAGAGATAGCAAGGAATGGTAGACATCAAACTCTTATAGTTAGGCTGAATTAGCAGTTTCAACCTAAAGTAACTGTGTAGTTAACTATTGATCTATTTCTATAACAGTTGAGTGGAAAAGACAAAATCACCATTAGTGGAGATGCAGTAATTCATAACCCAGGAAGTCAGAGAAAATGAGGAAAACTTAAAGTCAGAAACAAAAGAAATTTTCAGCCAACACAATCTTTATCCACTTGGTTTCTTTCCCTGAATTGCTCTAACAAATGTAGCACTTTTGTATGAAACTTTAATTCAACACTAAGTTAATAACAGATGTGTGACACCATCTTTTATATACAGTATATATCACATGACTAGCAACAGACATAGTAACTATCAGAAACATGGCCACTGCCATGCAGAGGCAGTCACATATTGGTGGCATCTATCCAAAAAGTCAAAACCTTAATTCATTGACATTTTCCAGGGTCACGTCTGGCCAAGACCTGGACCAGAAATTCCCTAGCAGTTCCTGGTGTTCCTGCATTTGAGAGTCTTCTTCTTCTATCACTCTGTTTTTTCTCTTATCCGGGGCTGTTGCAATGCGGGTGTATCACTCTTTTCCATTACATTCTATTTTTGGCCATCTCCTTATTACACCAAATCTTCTGCATATCCTTCTCTACCACATATTTCCATTAGTTTTTTTGTCTTCCTCTAATTCTTTCAGTTGGCAACTTCATTTCTAATGTAATCTTTCCTTAAAAAACTGCATTTTTCTTGTCTCCATACATGTTGTAAGTTATCCACTTTTAAGCATTGCCTAATATTTCTATTTTCAGCTTAATCCGTTTTGTTCACCTCACATATACATCACAGCATGTTCATCTCTTCAACATCGTTATTTATTTAGTCTACCTTCTAGGTATTGCTCAAGTTTCTCAGCTACACAAAACTGTTGGTCCTAGTACCATCTTGTATAGTTTTCCTTTAATCTTTTGTCACAGACTATTCTGCTACACATTGTCTTAATTTGCTCCAGTCTTCTCCTTAACTTCTGCTTCTGGTCCTCTGTCCCTTTGAATCACTGATCCTAAATACAAACAGGTGGCCTCTTCTCCTAAGTCATCTTCTTCCACTTTCACTTTTCCATTCTTAACCTCTCCACTATAGTTCAAGAATATATATTGAGTTTCCCATCTTTTTTTATTTATCCCACAATTGACCACAGATAGTGAAGAACACTTGACCCACAGAAATCACTCCATTTGCTCAAAGAAATCTCACTACGGCGTTTTGTTCAATAATGGTGCGATTCCACAGTGCAGCATCCATGTTCATTTGTTCTTGGCTTCAACTAGACTAACGACAAAGCTCTGCAAAGCTCTTATGTGTTCAAACTAATCAACTAATCATATGATATTGTGAACATCTTGTATTGCATCACCTTCTGTCTGTTGTGGTTACTGCGGAATTTTCAAATTGCCTTTACTTACTGATTTACCCTTCTACTTGACATTGAAAAAAAAAACTCTATTTCCAGTTCTAAGCTAAGTATTCTCTTTGTCACGAGGTAATTTTAAACTGCATCTCAAGGTCACTTCCATCCAAACCTTGGTTTAGGGCAATTGTCATACATTCTTTGGCTACATGGCCAAAACCCCCTCCAATGGCTTTCTCTGAACCAGCGAACATCCAACAATCTGTGACTATATGCCTTCTAAACTACTTGCACGCTACTTATTTCTCCTTTAGAAAAGTAAGCTGTTTTGGCTTGACTTGTTCTAACCTCATGTGATGACAGAGGTGTGTGTAGGTTTATTGTTTTTATTCTAATGAGATTTTCCTGTGTTAAATGGACAAGAAAGGCTCCACTTAGGGTTTTTTATTTATTTGTTTTTTTTAATTCTAGATAAAGAAAGATTTATGATTCCTCTCATTTTTTGTGATATATATATATATATATATATATATATATATATTGTGAACGCTGGCCCCAGCACAGACAGACGGACGACATGTTTTTGCCCAACACACTGTTTAATATATACACTATTTACAAGTTAGGTTCGTGCACTCACAAACCCCAGTGCCTCCAGCACTGATTCCCCCAAGTCCAGGGCCCACAGTTCTGTGCCTTTCTTCCTGGCCGCCTCCTGTCCTCGCTCTCCAGCTCAGTCCGCTTCCTCCCGACTTCCACCCATGACTGGAGGGAGGCGGCCTTAAATAAGGCTCCCCGGATGAGCCCCAGGTGTTCCGTCCTTAGCCACGCCCCAGCGTGGCGGAAGTGTCGGCTGTCTTCCTGGCAGCTCTCCGGTGCCACACAAGTCTTCCCCGCACTTCCTGGTGTGGCGGAAGTGCCGGGCTCCCGGATAATTAGGCACCGGGCGCCGCCTGGCGGTGGCCACGGGTCCCTACAGGGCTGGGCTTGAAGCCCTGTACCCGAGGCCCCCTGCCTAACCAGGACGGATGCCCCCACTCTGTCTGGAGGAGGCACTCGCCCTCCTCCAGTCCTCCAAGGCGTCCCGGCCGGGCTCCAGCCCCGACCGGCAACCTCACGGGATAAACCGGCATCGGGGCGCCGCCTGGCGGTGTCCACGGGTCCCTACAGGGCTGGGCTTCCAAGCCCTGTACCCGTGGTCCCCTACACAACCAAGACGGACGCCCCCTCGCGGTCTGGAGGAGGCACAAGCCCTCCTCTCCTCCTCCTGGGAGCCGGCCGGGGGCCACAATATATATATATATATATATATATATATATATATATATATATATATATATAGTTTATGAAGCAGTTAGAACATTCCCTATTGGTAATGGTGTGTACATATCACACCTTATTGGTTATTTAGGGGAGCGAGTTAATATAAAAGTCTAAGTTACAGAAAGAAGAAAAAAATGACATTGAGGTTAAAGAAGTTTCCCTCTTTTCTTTAATTGTTCAAGAAAGGTTGCAGTGGGGTTTTAAATTCCTTTTTCTAGTGTCTTAGAGGTTCTTAATGATAAGGATCAGAAGATGAAACGGAGTCAGGGAACAAGTCATATTACAACCAAAAGTCAAGCCAATCAGTTATCTAGTTTAAATCACTAACCAAAAATTGAGATACCAAATCAAGACCATAGTTCTAAAGCCAGGAAACCCCAAAAACTACATGCTAGTACAGGTATAATCCTCAAAATCAGATTAGAAATGGATGCCAGTGTCAATCTTTTAACTTGTTGCATCGATGACATCAGAGGCTACAACCTCCACGACCATACTCCCCCAGCCATCAGGAACCACACCTTGGTAGCAGGACATGTGAAATAGCACTGCCCATATAAAAAACAAGATGTCATTGTAGCGTAATGGTATAAAATTTCAACTTTCTCAAAATGTCATTTCCAAAATAAGTTTACAGTTGGGTTCCAAAGCCCCTAAATATACTTATACTTCAGTAAGAATAGTTCAGAGGAACACACAAAAATGTACAAAATCTGCCGATCATAACATTTAATCATATTATTTAATTTTCTCTAGGTCCTTGTAAATTAAATAGATGTGAAAGACCTTGTAAATTATTATTTTCCACTGGCTTTACATTATTAGATTTTCCCAGCCATCCATTTTTTTTGCCCTGATTGACTATTTATTTTTCCTTTTTATTAATATTGATTAGTGTTGCTCTACAAATTCGCCAAAGTGTTTTTCATATTGAAATTGCTAGGTTTGCCAGTGACATAGTTCAACAAATTTTTCCCTGACAATTTTCTGTTCGACTGGCTTAGAGAAACTTTTTTTTTCCCAGTACCCCATGATGCTTTGTGAGGTTAGTGTGACATCACAGAGGTGTAGAACTTGAAAGCAATGTTGCATAAAGCATGCATACTGTAAGCATACTCCACCTCATATTTTATGCTTCACTTGATCTACTTCCTTCAAGCACAAATGATCTGCGTCATATACACAGTCCTCCAGATGGATTTGCACCCTGCATGCTTTAAAAAAAAACAACAAGAAAAAAAACACAGCTTCATTCTGGATTACACTTTAAAGAATGGCCTGATCTGAACTGCTCATGTAGATACACAACACTTTTCAGCAGAGGGGAACATTATCAGACTATAATGAGAATATTATGAAAATTCATCATTGTTCTGCATAGGTTAATTTGTACATTATGTCTGCTGGATTAACTGTGTTATGCTCCTCGCTATGTAGCGCAGACTGAGAATTGACAGGGACATTCCCCAAGTATATAACATTGATTCCTTGCATCACAGGCTCTGTGGGTGTTAGTTAATCTTAGTGATAGGAGCTCAGGAGATGCAGACAGTTATAAAAGTCTCAGAGTATTGTGGACTTGGAGCATAAATTTATTTCAGGCAAGTACAGTGGTTAGCACTGCTGCTTCAAAGCTCAGGTCACATTTTCGGTCATAATAATCAGTCCAGCATAGTTGACAGACACTACTCTGGCCCAAAGACCATTGCACCATTACAATCCACTCAAAAAGAGCTTACATTCTCCTTCCACATTGACTTCAATGAATATTGTCAAGTTTTCTAAAACTCCCAAATGATGAGGTGCAGCAAATGTAAAGGAGTTCATTCATCCATACTGTTGATTCATTTTTGTTTTTTGTGAATAAAAACCTGTGTTACCTTAATGTAACCTTGGTGATATGGAAGGAGATCTCAGAGGAAGACAGGAATAGTTCAATTAATCAGTCTTTATTCAGTCACAGATGAGTACATGGATTCCACGTTGCAAGGCAGAAGAGCAAAGTTCCCCTGTTTCAATCGGTTTTTAATAATAATTTTCTTCCCACCCCTTACTTATGAAACAGCATCTAAGCATTTCATCTTATATTACACAAATCAACCAACCGTTTCTTTTTTTGTGTACGCGTCAAGAGGGGCCCCAAAGAAGGAAAGGTCATCTTTCCTGTGTTTAACAGATGTGTTCCTAAAAAAGGAAGTTGTCTTATGTCATCTTACTGCAACCTGTCTTATGACAGACGCCTGTATGAATAACCTGCCGTTATAGCAAAACAGCTTTTAACCCTTAATAACCTGCAAGCAGTTCAATTTTCTTTCACAGTGTGTGCTTCCTCATTTGTATCCACTACTGCCCTGTAATATAAGTAAGGTTTGGTCTAAATTGAGAATTTGCTTTGTGACACTCTTCATGAGAAATAAGCCTTTGCTGCCACAAAGTGCCAGAAGGACTTACTACCTCTTCCTATACCTCATCCACCCAAAGTGATAGAAGAACCTCATTTCCACTAATTCATCCACTTTCTCTTGTTTTGATCCTTTTGGTTGCACTAAACAGAGATTACTACTTCCTACCTTGTCATAGTGTCATGCAATGTTGCTGTCCTCTGATAGTGTTGGTTTCTTTTGGAGATTTGTTGTATATAATTTCTGGAGAGCAATACAAAATTAAAACCCAACAGTGAAAAGTTCCCAGGGAAAAGTGAGAAGTAAATGTTTGTTAACTGCATGAAAAGACCTTTTAGTTCAACTATAGAATGAGAAGAAATAGTAAGGGTGAGTGTCACTGAAACATTTTATAAGAATAAGAATGTCCTATCTTTGTGGTGGTGCTCTTTGGGCTAGACAAATTTTGTATTTAGTACTAATCCTTGCGTCAGCTAGTGTATTTCTACATTAAAAGCAGAACTGTATTTCTCAATTACTTCAGAAACTCAAAGCAGGTCATAACTGTCCACAGCTCCCAGCAAGGGCTCCTTCAATTTTCTGTTGCCAAGTCAACTGAAGTGAAGCCATTTTTCTTCAATTTATCCATCCATCCATCCATCCTCTTCTGCTTATTCGGGGTCGGGTTGCGGGGGCAGCAGCTTAAGCAGAGAGGCCCAGACTTCCCTCTCCATGGCCACTTCTTCCAGCACTTCCGGGAGAATCCCAAGGTGTTCCCAGGCCAGCCGGGAGACACAGTCCCTCCAGCGTGTCCTCGGTCTTCCCCGGGGCCTCCTCCCGGTTGGACATGCCTGGAACACCTCACCAGGGAGGCGTCCAGGAGGCATCTGATCAGATGCCCGAGCCACCTCATCTGACTCCTCTCGATGCGGAGGAGTAGCGGCTCTACTCTGAGCCCCTCCCGGATGACTGAGCTTCTCACTCTATCTTTAAGGGAAAGCCCAGACACCCTCTGGAGGAAACTCATTTCAGCCGCTTGTATTCGCAATCTCGTTCTTTTGGTCACTACCCATAGCTCATGACCATAGGTGAGGGTAGGAACGTAGATCGACTGGTAAATTGAGAGCTTTGCCTTACGACTCAGCTCTTTTTTCACCACGACAGACCGATGCAGAGCCCGCATCACTGCGGATGCCGCACCGATCCGTCTGTCGATTTTCTTCAATTTACTTTTGGTTTATATCTTTCTATTTGATTTAAATTTTCAGAGTGAAAGACAACTTGATAGCTAGCAATCAAATATCAATATGACTCGTGGATGTCATGGAAGTAGAAGTTCCAGGTTTATAAATGCTTCTAAAGAATCAATATTTTCATGTTGGAAGCTATAGCAAAATATTCCAATGAATGTTATCAGACAGCTCCTCCTCGAAACACAACCTTATCATGGTGGAGGGGTTTGAGTGTCCCAATGATCCTAGGAGCTCTGTTGTCCAGGGCTTTATGCCCTTGGTAGGGTCACCCAAGGCAAACTGGTCCTAGGTGAGGGATGAGACAAAGAGCGGTTCAGAAAACCTACCATGAAGAATATAAACTTTGGACAGTATTTTCACTCGCCCAGACGTGGGTCACCGGGCCCCCCTGTGGAGCCAGGCGTGGAGATGGGGCTCGATGGCAAGCACCTGGTGGCTCGGCCTGCACTCATGGGGCTGGGCTGGGCACAGCCCAAAGAGGCAATGTGGGTCCCCCATCCTATGGGCTCACTACCTGTAGGAGAGGCCAAGGAGTTTGGGTGCAGTGTGAGTTGGGTGGTGGTAGAAGGCGGGGACCTTGGCGGTCTGATCCTCAGCTATATAAGCTGGCTCTTGAGACGTGGAATGTCACCTCTCTGAAGGGGAAGAAGCCTGAGTTAGTGTGTGAGGTTGAGAGGTTCTGACTAGATATAGTTGGGCTCACCTCGATGCACAGCTTAAACTCTGGAACCAATCTCCTTGAGAGGGGCTGGACTCTCTACCACTCTGGAGTTGCCACCGGTGAGAGGCACCGAGCAGGTGTGGGCATACTTATTGCCCCCGACATGGAGCTTGTTCATTAGGGTTTACCCCAGTAGACGAGAGGGTAGCCTCCCTTCGCCTTCAGATGGGGGGATGGGTCCTAACTGTTGTTTGTGCATATGCGCCAAACAGCAGTCTGGAGTACCCACTCTTTTTGGAGTCCCTGGAGGGGGTGCAAGAGGGCATACCTTCTGGGGACTCCCTTGTTCTGCTAGGAGACATCAATGCTCACGTGGGCAATGACAGTGAGACCTGGAAGGGCGTGATTGGGAGGAATGGCCCCCCCGATCTGAACCCGAGCTGTATTTTGTTATTGGACTTCTGTGTTTGTCACGGATTGTCCATAACGAACAACATTTTCAAGCATAGGGGCGTTCATATGTGCACCTGGCACCAGGACACCCTAGGCCTCAGTTCGATGATCGACTTTGTGGTTGTGTCGTCAGACTTACGGCCACATATCTTGGACACTTGGGTGAAGAGAGGGCCAGAGCTGTCAACTGATCACCACCTGGTGGTGATTTGGCTTCGATGGTGGGGGAGGATGCCGGTCAGGCCTGGTAGGCCCAAATGTATTGTGAGTGTCTGCTGGGAACGTCTGGCAGAGTCCCCTGTAGTAGCTTCAACTCCCACCTCCGGTAGAACTTCGACCACATCCCGAGGGAGGTGGAGGACATTTAAGTCCGAATGGGCCATGTTCTGTGCCTCTTCTGTGAGGCGGCTGACAGGAGCTGTGGCCATAAGGTGCTTGGTGCCTGTCGTGGTTGCAATCCCCGAACCCATTGGTGGACACCGGCGGTGAGGGATGCTGTCAAGCTGAAGAAGGAATCCTACAGGACCCTTTTGTCCTGTGGGACTCTGAAGGCAGCCAATAGGTACCGGTAGGCCAAGCAGAATGCGGCTTCGGTGGTTGCTGAGGCAAAAACTCAGGCATGGGAGGAGTTTGGGGAGGCTATGGAGAACGATTTCCAGAAGGCTTTGAGGAGATTCTGGTCCACCATCCGGCGTCTCATGGAGGGGGAAGCAGTGCAGTGTCAACACTGTATACTGCTTATGGTTTATAAAGCCTTAAATAATCTCGCTCCATCTTATATATCGGAATGCCTGACGCATTATATTCCAAATCGTAACCTTAGATCTACAAATGAGTGTCTCCTTATAATTCCAAAAGCTAAACTTAAAAGAAGTGGTGAGGCGGCCTTCAGCAGTTATGCACCCAAAATCTGGAATAGCCTGCCAATAGGAATTCATCAGGCTAATACAGTGGAGCACTTTAAAACACTGCTGAAAACACATTACTTTAACATGGCCTTTTTATAATTTCACTTTAACTTAATACTGATACTCTGTATGTTCAATTCTTCATAATAATTATTCAGTGGCTCCAAAATCCATACTGACCCCTACTCTGGCCTGCGCCACCACCACCTACTCAAAGCATCATGATGCACCAACATTGATGGACTGAAAGCCAGAAGTCTATGTGACCATCATCATCAGGTCCTTCCATGAAAACCCTAAATACAAAGAGGACTGTTTGACTTATGTTAGGTAGATTGCCCAGAGGGGACTGGGCGGTCTCTTGGTCTGGAACCCCTACAGATTTTATTTTTTTCTCCAGCCTTTGGAGTTTTTTTGTTTTTTCTGTCCACCCTGGCCATCGGACCTTACTCTTATTCTATGTTAATTAATGTTGACTTATGTTTATCTTTTATTGTGTCTTCTATTTCTCTATTCATTTTGTAAAGCACTTTGAGCTACATTTATTTGTATGAATATGTGCTATATAAATAAATGTTGCTTGATTGATTGGTGAGGATGGTGCGCGGCTGACCTCGACTCGGGATGTTGTGGGTCGGTGGGGGGAGTACTTCGAAGACCTCCTCAATCCCACTAACATGACTTCCAATGAGGAAGCAGAGCCTGGGTACTCGGAGGTGGGCTCTCCTATCTCTGGGACTGAGGTCACCGAGGTGGTCAAAAAACTCCTTGGTGGCAGGACCCCGGGGTGGATGAAATACGCCCGGAGTTCCTCAAGGGTTTGGATGTTGTAGGACTGTCTTGGTTGACACGCCTCTGCAACATCGCATGGACATCAGGGACAGTGCCTGGTGGTGGTCCCCCTCTTTAAGAAAGGGGACCGGAGGGTGTGTTCCAACTACAAAGGGATCACACTCCTCAGCCTCCCTGGAAAAGTCTATTTGGGTATCTTGGAGAGGAGGGTCTGTCAGATAGTCGAACCTCAGATTCAGGAGGAACAGTGTGGTTTTCATCCAAGTCGCGGAACGGTGGACCAGCTATACACCCTTGGCAGGTTACTGGAGGGTGCATGGGAGTTTGCCCAACCAGTCTACACATTTTGTGGACTTGGAAAAGGCATTCGACCGTGTCCCTTGGGGAATCCTGTAGGGGGTGCTCCGAGAGTATGGGGTACCGGACTCCCTGATAAGGGATGTTCGGTCCCTTTACAACTGGTGTCAGAGCTTGGTCTACATTGCCGGCAGTAAGTCGAACCCTTTTCCGGTGAGAGTTGGACTCTGCCAGGGCTGCCCTTTGTCACTGATTCTGTTCATAACTTTTATGGACAGAATTTCTAGGTGCAGCCAGGGCGTTGAGGGGGTCACTGCTTTTTGCAAATTATGTTGTCCTGTTTGCTTCATCAGGCTGTGATCTTCAGTTCTCTCTGGATCGGTTTGCAGCCGAGTGTGAAGCAGGTGGGATGGGAATCAGCACCTCCAAATCCGAGACCATGGTCCTCAGCCAGAAAATGGTGGAGTGCCCTCAGGGTTGGGAGGGAGATCCTGCCCTGAGTGGAGGAGTTCAAGTATCTCGGGGTCTTGTTCATGAGTGAGGGAAGAATGGAGCAGGAGATCGACAGGCGGATCAGTGCGGTGTCCGCAGTGATGCGGGCTCTGCATTGGTCTGTCATGGTGAAAAAGGAGCTGAGTCGTAAGGCAAAGCTCTCAGTTTACCAGTCGATCTATGTTCCTACCCTCACCTATGGTCATGAGCTATGGGTAGTGACCAAAAGAATGAGATTGCGAATACAAGCGGCTGAAATGAGTTTCTTCCGCAGAGTGTCTGGGCTTTCCCTTAAAGATAGGGTGAGAAGCTCAGTCACCCGGAAGGAGCTCAGAGTAGAGCCACTGCTCATCCGCATCGAGAGGAGTCAGAAGAGGTGGCTCAGGCATCTGATCAGGATGCCTCCTGGATGCTTCCCTGGTTAGGTGTTCCGGGCACATCTAACCGGGAGGAGGCCCCGGGGAAGACCCAGTACACGCTGGAGGAAATATGGCTGCCCTGGGAATGCCTCGGGATTCCCCTGGAAGAGCTAGAAGAACAGGCTGGGGAGAGGAAAGTCTGGGCATCTCTGCTCAAGCTGCTGCACCTGCGACCGGATCTCGGATAAGCGGAAGAGGATGGATGGTTATCAGACAGAAGAATGTCTGATAACAGTTTAGCAAAGCTCACTCTAGCTCACACATTACATCTAACTTTAAAACAAATAATTGATATGAGACTTTAAAGACTCCAGGGGTCTCTAACATTAATGGTAAATTTATAAATCTTTACCATCTGCATAAATAAACAATAGCTTCATCTAGTGTTTTCTTTGCATTTACACTGGTATTCTCTGGATATTCTGGTTTTCTCTGTTTAGCAAAAATATACTGTATTGTTAAGACTGATTTGCACATTCAGTCTGCCTATTTATTGTATGCATATATGTGAACATGAATGCTTCTGTTAAAATTAGTCCATTCAAATACATTTTCTGCTTTATGGTATTTGTTTCAGAGAAGGTCTGCCATGTGCCAAAGTGGAAAAAAGACATTTTTGATTGAAGTCAATATTTACTTTGTGCTTGAAACAAATTTAGCATTTTCAAAATAAATAAAAGTAATGGTCATTCCTATGCTGAAAAAAGAAGCAAAGGTTAGAGATACAATGTTTTGGTTATGTACACTTTTACAGCCTTCATCTCTAACCCTCTTTTTTGTTGGAGTGGGAATAACTTTACAATGTACACTGATACACACCAAGTCCACTTATATAGTCACACATGCAATCCAAGGGAGCATCTTCCTGACTTTGAGCAGGTAAATACAGGAAGGTATAATGGTGAAACACAATCACTAACTACTGTACTTATGTGTTGTTTCCCCTAGAGTGGCGTAGGACATTTTGAGCGAACAATGACATCACTTCTGCACCACAGAATGAAGCCTGTTCTGTCTGTTCAGTCTGGACCCTGATCCCATAGATGACAACTCACCCAATTTAAAAGCATCCGAACTGCATAGTTGAAGGACTGTTGTTCCCTCTATTTTTGTCATATTTTTTTCCTCTGCTGAAGAAACATTCAGTTATTATGTGGGGCTTGCACCTTGTCCCCCAACACCTTGACACTGTCTCTGATTTCTTTCCTAAGTTATATACAAATATAGTAAACACACGCATATATAAGCCTGGATATGTTGCAGTTACCCTGACACTAAGCAAGCGTAATGGCAGTTGTGTTTGTCACAGTGTAGAACCTTTTTTGTTGGTTCTCATAATTAATTATGTCACTGTGCAAGTTTTCTTTCCAACCAAATTCTTACTCTGCCTCCAATTGAATGACTTGTTCGACCTAATATATTTATTATTCATTTGAAATGTAATTCAACATATCAAAATTTTTATGTCGGTGTACAACTGCAATAAAGGCAAACATATCAAAGTCAAAGTGAACTTTATTGTCATCTCAACCATATACAAGTATACATATTATTATTATATATTGTCACGCACGCGCGCATGGGAGGCAGCTAAAGGGCTCGAGTCAGTTCTGAGGCATGCCGGGATGTGGCAGAGTACACTAACTCTCTTTCTCACTTCCCTGTAGACCAAACCCGGGAGGCTCCACCTGGCTCTCTTGACATCACTTCTGGGAGCAAACCAATGGAAACAGACCTTACCAGCTCCGGCCCCCCTGATGTCACATCCGGGCCTGATCCAATGAATAATGAACACGAGCCCGATCCTTATGACCTTACTTCCTGTCTTCCCCTTTAAAAGCCTACCCTTTTCCCTTCTCCCGCAGTTTGGTTTTGGACTCCATTGTATGCACTTCAGTGCTAGTTGCTTTAAAAAAACGACTTTTGCAGCCAGGATACCAAATTATATGGGTGGCTGCCCCAAACCTTTATCTGTCTTTGCCTCGTTTTGTGACAATATATATTACAATATATCATATTATTATTATTATTATTATTACTATAAACTTAGATGAAACACCCAGGAAAATGATTATTATTTTTGTAATTTATTCATTAATGAATAGTTTGCTTTATTAAATAATTTGTTAATAATTTTTCTTTTAAGTGTACAATTGAAAAGAATAATAAAATCTTTACAAAAACAACAAATTGCACAAACAGCAATTAAAAAACAATTTGCCTTTTACGTAAAACCACAGAAATTATATGTTTAAAAATACAAAAATACACCCTTGGACAGTATAAAAATATGCAATCACTGAGAAAATTATTAGGAACCTCCTTATATACTGTACCTCCTTATCCATGCAGTTATTTATTCAGCCAATCACGTGGCTGCACAATCCATACAATCATGTACACACAGGTCAGGAGCTCTAGTTAATATTCACAATAAATAGCAGAATGGGGAAAAATGTGATGTCAGTGATTTCAACCATGGCATGATTGACGGTGCCCAACTTGCTGATCTTCTAGAACTTTTACACACAATCTCTAGAGTTTATTCACAATGTGCAAAAATCAAAAGATATCCAGTGAGTAGAAGTTTTGTGGATGGAACAACCTTGTTGATGAGAATGGTTAGAGAAGAATAGTCAGACTGGTTAGACCTGACAGAAAGGCTACAGTAACTCAGATAACCACTCTGTACAAATGTGGTGAGCAGAAAAGCATCTCCAAATGTACAACACATCGATCCTTGAGGCAGATGGAATACAACAACAGAAGACCATGTGCAGTTACATTCAGTCAGCCCTAAATAGAAAGCTGAGACTCCAGTGGGCACAAGCTCATCAAGATTAGCCTGCTGAATACTGGAAAAACTTAACCTGGTCTGATGAATCTCAATTTATGCTAAAGTACATAGATAGCAGGGTATGAATTTGATGAATCCATGCACCCAACCTGTCTTGTATCAACATTCCAGTCTGGTGGTGGTGGCGTAATGGTGTAGGGAAAGTTTTCTGGCACACTATGGGCTCATTAATGCCAATCAATTACACTTGAATGTCATGGCCTATTTGAGTGTTGTTGCTAACCAAGTGCATCCATTAAAGGCCATAACTTATTCATTTTCTAATGTCTATCTCCAGCATGATAGTACACCATGTCACAAAGCAAAAGTCATCTCAAACTGATTTCATGAACATGACAATGAGTTTTATGTTTTTCAGTGGCCTTCCCTGTCACTGGATCTGGATCCAACAGAACACCTGTGGTAGAATAGGAGATTCACAACATAAATGTAATATATGTAATTATGTCAACATGGACCAGAATCTCAAAGGAATGTTTTAACTATCCTATGGAATTTATGCCACGAAGAGCTGAGCAAAATGAAGCCTAATAATTTCCTAATAATTTGCTCAGTAAGTGTACATACCTTTTGAGACTTTCAGGAAAGGAAACATGTACTATCAATTATTTCTGAAACAGCAGAATAAAAAAAGAAAAGTAAAACTATTTGCCTTGTGAAAAGTAAGAGTTCATTTCAAATGAAGGTATTGGCTGAGAAAAATATAGCAGCAACCATAATGGATCTGGGGATCATGTATAGAAGATCCTTGCTTTGATATCTGGAAGTGTCTTGTTCGTTGTTTTCAGATAGTGTAGGTAGCTAACCAGCAATAAAAATGCAAATAAATATCAAATTTTCTAAAGTCATCAGCAATCAAAATGTTTGTAACAGAGAAATACCTATAGAGCTTTTGTAATTATTAACATTGTAGGCTTTTCATTTAATTAAGTATTTTGTTACACTCAGTCCTCTTGAAGGTTTAAAAACCATTTATGAGAGCTGTATTTTTAATCATATAGTGTTGTTTGAAATCAAAGTCTGTAGCAAGCGATTTACATTTAGTCATTATGAAGAAAATGTAAGATTAATTAATTAAATTGAAAAAGTTAAAAGTGATAACAACTGAATGCAGTAAGCATTAAGAAGATTAAAAAAAACAATGTTACACAATATTTGCACTACAAAACAGATTCGTAAAGAAGTGTGTGTGTGTACAGCGATACAACTGTGCTCTCTGTAGGTTTTTAAAACTTTTTTTTTAATTAAAAATTCATTTGTTTCATGTTCATCACCCTATGTTAGTTTGGAGTGGGGGGGAGGGGCTAAATAATGGTTAGCTATGTGTTAGCTATATGTAAAACAATGGAATTAAATAAGTGTTTGTTTCTTTATATCACTGTGTGCAAAGGGCCTTGAAAAATCATTCATCTTCAACACATTTTCTATTACCTTGATTTAGATTTTTTAAGATATTTACTTAATTTTTCCCTTAAAAATAAACACCCATAAACATTTTACACACATGAAAAATGTAAAGCATCTGCCCCTCTTTATTGCAAGCCTAATTTTACTGAGATAAAATTTATTACCTCAACAAGTCACACACAATTTGTTGATAACCTCTATCTAATCATACAGTATATTTTCTTGTTCTCTCTTGTCTACATGGGTTATCCTCCATGTACTCCAGTTTCCTTGCCATATCCCATGAGATGTGCTGCTGAGTTAAGTGGACTGTTGGCTTTTCATAAAAATGTGATAGCATGAAACGGTTGAGTTATGGTAACCTCAGGATGCTTGTAGAGCCAATACAATACAATGAAAAATGAGTTGGCTATACTATACAAAATCTGTCATGAAATTGATTAGAGTGATTAAAAATATCTCAAGTGTTTTAAATGAAGTAATGATGGACCTCAGAGATGACAATTTTAAACAATGCTTTCATGTCGGAAGGAATAACATATTACATGTAGTAATTTTTACAATAAAATTCTTCTTAATTTCAGCCTTATGCATTTCACGACTGATGTTATACAGTATGTTTACCAGAAGAACACAGAATTGAATGAAATTTATTGATTTTAGATCCTTAGTCTTACTTTGGTAAGACAGTACAATACTTTAAACTGTCTACAGAGATGTGGCCCTTTCCATAGACCACAAAATGGCTTAGGACATAGGCCAATGATTTGCCCGCAGCACAATACATAACGTCTAGTAGGAAGGGATGTCAGACTTGACAACCACAGTAACTAGGAATCTCAGGGGATGATAATTTACACATTTCTGTGTCGATTTTCCAGGTCAGTTACCAGTGCCTGTACAAAGGCTTTACAGGTGGTTCAGATGTAGTCTTGCGCCCTTAATGATCCTTTTTTCATTCATACCATGACAAATATTGGACATTAGACAGATGAGGCTCTCATTTGTTTGAATATTCTAAAACACCTGCATTCCTTGCTTCTTGTGGCTGCCTTCTACACGCTGTACTTCTGTGTTCTGGGGGAATATTCATTGGTTGTCAGTTCTGGCACAGACACAGACCATGGCCCATGACTTACTGATTCAGTTGGAACAAGTTGCACAGTGGTCTGCCTGCATCATTGGGGTATCATTATATGACTGGTGATCATGGGAAAGTGCAGCAACTATTCCCATCTCACTAAGATTATATACAGTAAATGTAGGCTGCAACTGAAAATCACTGGTAAATTTGTGTGGAATAACAGGGTCTTTTTTGGGACTCAGAGGTACTGAGATGCCAGTGCCGGCCACGCAACAAGCTCTGGAGGGAAGACCCAAGAATATTAAGAAGGCTTTCATGACCTCAGATTTTTTTTCCCAGGGATTGTCCTTGAAGTAACATTGGGATGCATTTTAGAAGGTTTCACTCTGCCAGTTTACCATTCCTTAAAAATGGAGGAACCAAACCACCAGACAGACAGGGATATCACAGCGTTGCTGAGAGGCCCGGAGAGAGGCTGTGTGTTTACTGTTTCCATTTTACTTAGTTGCTATTTTATGTTTCACTTAGTTCAACCACTCCTTGTTTGTTTTGCTGTATCATAAATATTGCAGTTTGTTATTTTTTTTATATATGTGGCCTTCTTGGTATCATTGTTAGTGCAGTAAAGCTCAGAGTGTACTCTAGTGTTCACAATAAAGAATACACAAATTATAATCAATTATAATGGGAAAAATGTCACTAGAATGGCTGGAGGCTATGCGCTATTGATCCTTTAAAAAATAGGATGGTGGAAAACTATTTGAGAGATCCAACATTTTAACAACATTTAAACCGAGCTGGACCTGCTTTGACATCAGATGTGTCATTAGATGAGTCTGGAGTCTTGATGAGGTGGAGAGTTTGGAGTGAAGACTCAGTGGTGACAGGAAAAGACCAGAGTTATATGAGAGAAATAGAGACCAGAGGACAACAAAGAGTGCTTTTGCACCTCTGCAGGGGTTGGCATGTAGTCAGTTTTCCTCTTCTTGGATACTACAGTTCAACATGTGCAGACAGACCCAGTTGGACAGTTGGGGTTTCTTCCATCTTTTCATTGTGTTTTTTTCTTGTGTGTTGTAGTTTAGTAAGTTTAACATTTTTTGGCACGTTTGAATATAATGCACAATCTGTTTGTACACATGAAACAACTTAGCTCCGTGTGGAAAAATTTGCTGAAATATGGAAGGTTATTCATCAAGAAAATTTGATAAGTTAGTTCAGTTTTTGTTCAGATATCTAAAATGGACTGTGCTGCACAAAGTTTTTAAATGTCAAAATCTCCCATTGAAAAGCACTGGAGAATTTGGAAACATTTGCTCTTATTATCACTGGTGACCCATTCAGGTTGTGTTTCTGTTTTGCACCGGATGCTGGTAGGATAAGCTCCAGCTACTCCTGACTCAGTTCTTATGAACTTGCAGAGGTGGATGGATCTCCTCATAAGTTCTGAAAGAGAGGTAGCACGCCCCAAATTTACTCAATGCATTCATCCATCCATTATCCAACATGCTATATCCTAACTACAGGGTTATGGGGGTCTGCTGGAGCCAATCCCAGCCAACACAGGGCGCAAGGCAGGAAACAAACCCCGGGCAGGGCACCAGCCCACCTCAGTACTCAATGCACATCTCCTCTAAATATAATGAAGTGAGGGTAGGTCACTTAATTTCTGGAGGTTAGTCACATTTAGAAACTATGACAGTAAAATCACTTTAGCCTCTTCAGCATCAAAAATCTCCACAGGCACGCTCATGCTCTGCCAAGTGAAACCACTTAGTACCTAACTCAACCCAATGTATGCCTTGCAACACAATTTCTTGACTAGATTGTGATTAAAACCACTGTAACCCTGTCATTGACCCTTTGTGGAAACTGATGTTGATGGGTAGCCTATAAGAATCAGTTGGCAGACAATGTCATACAATGGTCAAACAGCTGAATAGGACTGCCTGTCTAGACTTTTATCAGGAGCCATATTTAAAATCCTAACACAGTTACTTCACCTGTTGTTAAGGTAGCCTGGTTGTGAAAAATCTCAGCAAGATAGTGTCTTATGTCGAGGACCCGCTGGTGTAACTTTCATCTATCTTTAGGCAACCGGAAAGTGAATGAATTACAGGTAGACCTTATGATAATAGTATATTGAGTCTGGTTTAGAACACAAGTTTCTACTGCTGGTAGTTAGAGTAAGGTCCATAAATATTTGGACAGAGACAACTTTTTTCTCATTTTGGTTCTGTACATTACCACAATGAATTTTAAATGAAACAACTCAGATGCAGTTGGAAGTGCAGGCTTTCAGCTTTAATTCAGTGGGTTGAACAAAAAGTTTGCATAAAAATGTGAGACAAGTAAATCATTTTTTTTAAAACAATCCCTTCATTTCAGGGGCTCAAAAGTAATTGGACAATTGACTCAAAGGCTATTTCATGGGCAGGTGTGGGTAAGTCTGTCGTTATGTCATTATCAATTAAGCAGATAAAAGGCCTGGAGTTGATTTGGAGTGTGGTGCTTGCATGTGGAAGATTTTGCTGTGAACAGACAACATGCAGTCAAAGGAGCTCTCCATGCAGATGAAAGAAGCCATCCTTAAGCTGCAAAAACAGAAAAAACTCATCCGAGAAATTGCTACAATATTACGAGTGGCAAAATCTACAGTTTGGTAAATCCTGGGAAAGAAAGCAAGCACTGGTGAACTCAGCAATGCAAAAAGACCTGGGTGTCCATGGAAAACAACAGTGGTGGACGATCGCAGAATCATTTCCATGGTGAAGAGAAACCCATTCACAACAGCCAACCAAGAGAACAACACTCTCCATGGGGTAGGCATATCAACATCCAAGTCTACCATAAAGAGAAGACTGCATGAAAGTAAATACAGACGGTGCACTGCAAGGTGCAAGCCACTCATAAGCCTCAAGAATAGAAAGGATAGATTGGACTTTGCTAAAGAACATCTAAAAAAGCCAGCACAGTTCTGTAAAAACATTCTTTGGACAGATGAAACCAAGATCAACCTCTACCAGAATGATGGCAAGAAAAAAGTATGGAGAAGGCGTGGAACAGCTCATTATCCAAAGCATACCACATCATCTGTAAAACACGGTGGAGGCAGTGTGATGGCTTGGGTGTGCATGGCTGCCAGTGGCACTGGGACACTAGTGTTTATTGATGATGTGACACAGGACAGAAGCAGCCGAATGAATTCTGAGGTGTTCAGAGACATACTGTCTGCTCAAATACAGCTAAATGCAGTCAAATTGATTGGGCGTTTCATGATACAGATGGACAATGACCCAAAACATACAGCCAAAGCAACCAAGGAGTTTATTAAAGCAAAGAAGTGGAAAATTCTTGAATGGCCAAGTCAGTCACTTGATCTTAGCCCAATTAAGCATGCATTTCACTTGTTGAAGACTAAAATTCGGACAGAAAGGCCCACAAACAAACAGTAACTGAAAGCCGCTACAGTAAAGGCCTGGCAGAGCATTAAAAAGGAGGAAACCCAGCATCTGGTGATGCCCATGAGTTCAAGACTTCAGGCTGTCATTGCCAGCAAAGGGTTTTCAACCAAGTATTAGAAATGAACATTTTATTTCCAGGTATTTAATTTGTCCAATTACTTTTGAGCCCCTGAAATAAAGGGATTGTGTTAAAAAAATGCTTTAGTTGCCTCACATTTTTATACAATATTTTTGTTCAACCCACTGAATTAAAGCTGATTGTCTGCACTTCAACTGCATCTGAGTTGTTTCATTTAAAATTCATTATGGTAATGTACAGAACCAAAATTAGAAAAAATTTGTCTCTGTCCAAATATTTATGGACCTAACTGTACTTGCCAGACATATTAATAGACTAGCAAAATACCCGCGCTTCACAGCCGAGAAGTAGTGTGTTAAAGAATTAATGAAAAAGAAAAGAAAACATTTTAAAAATAACGTAACATGATTGTCAATGTAATTGTTTTGTCACAGTTATGAGTGTTGCTGTCATATATATATATATATATATATACACACACACACATAAACATATATATATATATATACACATATATATATACATATATATACACACACATACATCCACATATATATATACATATATAAATATCTACATATATATGTCAAATAATGCAAAGAGTACGCGACACATGTTTCGCCCTAATTCTGGGCTCATCAGGCGTACATACTCACTGCACTCCATCTCGGGAATCGAACCTCGGATGTCAGCATAAGAGGCGAAGCCTCTTACGTTGCGCCACGGCATGTGGTTCATTTATTTGACAGTATGTAGATCGGCGTAATTACATTTAAGGCATTCATTGTCTGAATCACAATCTGATTGTATGGGTTGTCACCTACCAGGTAATGCTTGTGGTTGGTCAGCAAGTCGGCTAACGTCCGCCACGGTGCCCTCTTTCAGTTGCGAGAAGCAGATCATAGAATGTTTGAAATAGTTTTTACTGTCAAATAATGTAAAAGAGTACGTGACACGTGTTTCGCCCTAATTCTGGGCTCATCAGGCGTACACACTCACTGCACTCCCTCTTGGGAATCGAACCTCGGGCGTCAGCGTCAGAGGTGAAGCCTCCTACTTTGCGCCACGGTGTGTGGTTCGTTTATTTGACAGTATGTAGATCGGGGTAATTACATTCAAGGCATTCATAGTCTGAATCACAATCCGATTGTATAGGTGGTTACCTACCAGATAACGCTTGTGGTTGGTCAGCAAGTTGGTTAACGTCCGCCACGGTGCCCTCTTTCAGTTGCGAGAAGACAGATCATAGAATGGTTGAAATAGTTTTTACTGTCAAAATAATGCAAAAGAATACGCAACACGTGTTCGCCCTATTTCTGGGCTCATCAGGCGTACACACTCACTGCACTGCCTCTTGGGAATCGAACCTCAGGCGTCAGCGGCGAAGCCTCTTACTTTGCGCCACAGCATGTGGTGTTATTTATTTGACAGTATGTAGATCGGGGTAATTATATTTAAGGCATTCGTAGTCTGAATCACAATCTGACTGTATGGGTGTTTACCTTATGATAATATTCCCGCATGGAGGATTTAGAGAGACGCACTGGGAGTAGTATAATCTGAACCTCTCTGCAGTTTTGTTTATTTTCGGGTTGTAATGTTCATCAAATTTATGTATCATCTGGTCCAGTGGCAGACCTTGCATTTCACACTTAGGCCTTCAGTAGTGCTCCGTCTGAATCAACCCATCCCTCAAAAACTATCTATACTAATAAAAGGCAAAGCCCTCACTGACTGACTGACTGACTGACTGACTTGCTGACTCACTCACTGACTCATCACTAATTCTCCAAGTTCCCGTGTAGGTAGAAGGCTGAAAGTCGGCAGGCCCATTCCTTACAGCTAACTTACAACAATTAAGCAGGTTTCATTTCAAAATTCTACGCGTAATGGTCATAACGGTCAACAACCTCCACCATGTTGAACTTTCTTATTTACAGCCCCATCTTCATGAAATTTGGTAGGTAACTTCCCTGAGCTAACCGAAACCAATGAACGTACTTATTTCGGTGGTATGATGCCACTGTCAGCCGCCATATTGAATTTTCCAACATCACTAATTCTCCAACTTCCCGTATAGGTAGAAGGCTGAAATTTGGCAGGCTCATTTCTTACAGCTTACTTACAAAGGTTAAGCAGGTTTCACTTTGAAATTCTACGCGTAATGGTCATAACGGTCAACAAAGTCCGCCATGTTGAACTTTTTATTTATGGCCCCATCTTCTCGAAATTTGGTAGGCGGCTTCCCTGCACTAACCGAAACCAATGTACGTACTTATTTCGGTGGTATGATGCCACTGTCGGCCGCCAAATTGAACTTTTCAACAGTCTTTGTTACTTATGGGCCCATCTTCAAGAAATTTGGTACACGGGTTCCCAAAGCTAACTGAATCCTACTTACGTACATATATACGTCCATAGCCTGCAGCTCGGTCACCGTGTGAGGCGGCGTTGGGTCTCCCATCCCAACGCCTCCCATGTTGTTGGCTGCCTGCCTATATAAGGCCATCTGTCGCTCCAGTCTCTACATTCCCTTCCTTGCTTCGCCACGGGATTCACGTCTCCCTACTGATAACTACAGCCTTTTTGTTTAATCCACGGCTTCTCCGCTGTTTTATTGTTTGTTTATTACAATTATAATTATTGTATAGGTATTTTACACTTACTTTGCATTGCTCAGGTACCCATTTCCTTTATCATTCCAACCCCCATTACCATATCTATCAGGATGATCACTATTGATCAAAGAACTATCACTTACTGAGTGGTTTCCATGCCCAGAGATACCACCTACCTTTTCCATTCTCTTTGTTACATATTGCACGGCCATATCAGGCTCACTCTTGATATCCAGAGGAACATTGTGTCTTATGTATTGAATGACTGGGACAGGTTCAATGTGTGGACGGATGACGGTACAGGAGATAATTATACTACACAGGAGCATTATAAGAGTGAAATGCTTAAGCCCTTCACCTATGGTTCTGCATGTGAGTTGATGGCTGCCACTGCATTGTTCGGTTGTCGCTTTCAAGAGTTCCGAAATGGCCAAATATTTTACACTTTTCGACAACCGCCAATGCCTCTTAAACATCTTAGATTCACAGGTGACGATTTCAGTAGTGGACACTTTGATGTTTATGAATGTTTAAACTCTCAAAAGCTGGATGTGATTTTATCGCTGAAACTGGTTGTGTGCTTACAACGCTTGACAGATGCCAAATGTCACTTCAACACAACAAATCCTGCAAATACTGTCATAATTGAAACAAACCATGAAACTCAAACCGATTATGACAGCAGCAATCCAAGCTGTGAGATTTGAGACAAGATTACTGTTCACATGGCCAACTGTACGTTGCATCCTTAAGAGTAAGCTCAGCGCACAGCTTGGTCATGTTACAACCGGAGAGCCGAACTGACAACATGGTATACAAAGAGATCCTTAACAAATAATTATTGGCATATTTTCCCTCAGTTTAAAAAGGTTTACTTTTCTTCTTAATAAAAATTTTAATGCAGTACTTCGCCGCTGCGAAGCGCGGGTATTTTGCTAGTATATATATATATACATATATATGAGAACAACACTCATATCAATGACAAAACAATTACATTAACAATCATGTTACGTTATTTTTAAAATTTGTCCTTTTCTTTTTCAAAACTTCAACACACTACTTCTCCGCTGCGAAGCGCGGGTATTCTGCTAGGTTATGGTTATAAAAACCATCATAATATGCAGAAATACAGTATAAAGAGCCACTGCATCGCAGATAGATAACTCCTGTAGCCACACTAAATGCCTTTATTGAATAGACAAACCAGGGGTGAACAAGTTCCTTTCTACTGCAGCTACAGCAGCGACATACATAAAAAACATCAATAATAACTCATAAACTTGCAATATTATTTAGGAGAACTGCAACATTTTACTCACTAAAAATTCGGATTATTTGTAAACAAAATCCATCCTCCTCTCTTTCCTCAAAAACAGTTAAATTACTCTGTCGTACAGATTATCCGTGCGCTTCAGTTCCATCAAAAAATCCCTTTCTATCGCCATCGAAGATAATACTGAAAGTCAAACCTGCCCTGTCGTATTTCTGGCATAAGTTTTAATTCGCTTTAGGGCTGAAAATGTCCGCTCGACAGAAACAGTGTACACGGGAATGGTCACCACTAGTGATGAGCGAGCATGCTCGGCTGAACATGTGTTCAGCTCGAGCATCGCTATACTTGGAGCATGGCGCTACTCGAACGAGTACCACATGTGCTCGTGCGCCATGTTCGAGTCTCCGCCCCGCACGTTTCACTGTGAAATTAGGTTCCAGTTATGACCATTACGCGAAGAATTTCGAAATGAAACCTGCCTAACTTTTGTAAGTAAGCTGTAAGGAATGAGCCTGCCAAATTTCATCCTTCCACCTACGCAGGAAGTTGGAGAATTAGTGATGAGTGAGTGAGTGAGTGAGTGAGTGAGTGAGTGAGTGAGTGAGTGAGTGAGTGAGTCAGTCAGTGAGGGCTTTGCCTTGTATTAGTATAGATAGACAGGATGGATAGTACCGTATTTATCCTAAGGAGAAACATGGAAAAAAACAATGTAACTTCTGCCTTTTCCAAGCAGTAACATTTCATTAATTAACTCCTAGCAGCTGATAACATCTTTGATGACTCAAGGTACAATTTGTATATATCTGCATTATTACTTTTATTTCAACATGAAAGGTTTTCAGGATAAAATGAATGATTAAACTTGTGCACAGTTTAGGTTGATTTTGCACATAAACATTGAACATGAATCCCAATATTTGTCTAAAATTTTGTGTAATGGTATAACGATTTATGCACTTATGATACAAAGATGTGATTGTGCCATATGTTCATAAACTTAGCATCCTGGTTTTATTTTCTCCACCTGGTTGTTGTCTGTGTAGAATCTGCATGTTTCCTCTGGGTACGACCGTTTTCCTCCCACATTTCGAGATATGTACAGATTAAGTTAACTGATGCCTTTACAATGGCATGTATGAGTTTTAGTGTGACTTGACCATCTGATGGATTGGCACCTTGTCTTGGGGCACTTCTTGTTTGCAATGCTGGTGGGATAGGCTATGGCTCCCCATGACACTGAAGGGGATTTGGAGAGTATAAGAACTTTCTGTCTACATTTAAAACATTATTGTTAAATTTGTGCATGATACAACTGTCACTGGTCTCATATCAAACAACGATGAAGTCGCATACAAGGAGGAGATTCAGAACCTGATTGTGTTATTTGACACCAGCTTCTAGGTCTTAAACACCAAAAAGACCAAACAAGTCATTGTGGACTTTAGGACCACTAAATCGACCACTCACAGTCCAGTAACTATCAAAGCAGAGGCTGTGGAGAGAGTCTCCTGCTTTAACTTTCTAGGAGTCAATATCACAGAGGACCTCTCCTCGGCTGACAACACCTCAGTGGTAGTAGGCAAAGCACAGAGCTAACCTCCCCTAGAAGCTGCTGGTCAACCTTTACAGATGCACTACAGAGAGCATCTTAACTAACTGCTTGACAGACTGGTATAACAGCAGCATTAAAGCCGCCAAGAAAGCCCTGCTTCAGTTGTAAAAACGGCACAATACATTGCTGGCACTGAACTGCTATCACTTGAACATCTATGTGAGAAGGTCTAAAAGCATCATCAAGGACATCACCCATCTTGGATATAACTTATTTAAGCTCCTTCCATCAGGCAGGTGCTTCAGATCAATTTGTACACTTACAAATACACTAAAAAAATGTTTTTCCTTACTGCCATAAACCTCTTGAATTTTAATATCTCCTCAGTCTGAGATCATTTTTATTGAACATGTACAATTATTTATATTGGCAATGTGTAATACACTGTTTTCTAATATGTACAATAATAATGTATGGTGCTGTACACTTATGCAACAATAATCTGTCTTGGTTACTTGAATACTCAATACTGTATATGGCACCTTGCTAATTTTTTGAATATATTTTGTATGATTATTCTATATTCTATTATTATAAACAAGCTCTGTTTTTAGCTTGTATGTATTTATTGTATTGCCTTTTAGATTTTAAATGCACCTTTGGGATTGTTACAAAAGTAATTTTGTTGTGTTATACAATGTCAATACAGTGCTTGAAACTTGAAACCGGTTTGATATTACAGGAAATGTGTCCCATTGTTTTTCTTATGAGGAAGAACGGACACTTTTACTGTCTGCACAAGAATTATTTCTGAAAATTAAATAAATAAATAAATTAGAATCATGGAAATAGAATCATAGAATCAGTGGCCAGCAAGCTCTGATATCTAGAATGCTGGGCAGAAACTGCTGTATACAGGTTCTCCTTATGGATCCCTTACAACGCATTACATTCAGTTATTCTCGTTTGGTTATTTTACCTTTATTTTTTGTTTTCACATTATGTGAAGATATTAAATAGCTTCTGTGAGTACAAGCTTGTTTTGGGCTTATAACTGCAGCCGCAAACATCTGGAGTTTGGACTGCACGTTCTCCAGTCGTCCGTTTTGATTTTCCTAACCATTTTAACCTTAATCGGCGGCTCCAAATTGCCTTCATATGAGCGAGCTGTCACTGTGCGTGTGTGCGTAATTTCGCGCTTTGAATGACGGACACAAATACAGTGGGATTTTTCCAACTATACATCTTATTTTTTCTTTTGCAGGTTTCAGTTTTGATTAGGTTTTAATCCAATTACATGTAAACGGACACTTCTAAGTATTGTTTTCTTCGTCACAAGCTAAACAACAATATTTGGCCCGAGCAAGATTCATTACAAATGAGATCAATACATTATAAGTTGACGCGCTCGCGATGCTATCTCTTTAAGAGTGTGGCCGCCGCTCACGTCTCCATGTTTGATCCTGGCAGTCCGCTCCCTCCGTTACCGTCTTGCTGTCGCTTCACACCTGAGCCTAGCTGGTAGTACACCAGTGACTCCAGCGTCGGTTCGTTTGGTTAACACGTTGCGATGAAGCGCAAAACACGGCGCTTTAGTGAGCAAAGTCACAGAAAGATGTTCGCATTCTTTGTAAGAGAAAGGTCTGCCATGTCTAAAATTAGACATTCTTCAGAAGGACTGTGCAAGTGCAGTCGCGTCGGGCTCGTAGAAGGTGATTGGTGCGCAGAATTTACTCACGTGTGAGGTGTTGAAGGGGCGGGGCCCGTGAGCGCGTAGACTGACAGCAGTGTCTTTCATTTCGTGCCTTGTAAATGAAGAATAAATCACAAGTAACATGTACGTATGCGCGCGCGCGCGCGTGTGTGTGAGGCACGGCGTGTGACGTGCAAAAAGCGAGTGCAGCGCAGCAGGTACAGTGCGAGTGGCTCTGTGGATCACTGGTGCTGCACATTGTGTGTGGCGTAAGGTGGATGGTTCGAAGAAGTACCGTTGTGCTCTTCTGCTCTTACTGACAGAAGTTATTGGCCGCACGCTTAATTTAAAATGTGTCTTGGAACGACGTTTTTTTCTTCTTTTTCTAATTAATGCTCCGCAGATATCTTTGCATTTCCCTTTAGCGCACGTGTTAAATTACCCTACTCAAGGTTTTCACAGTTTGAAAACACGCGCATGTTATCCGGATGTAAGCTTTACTTGTTTGAACGTTTTCAGTTAAAACAAAGAAATACTAAATTCAGTATTTGCATCCTATGGCGTATAAAGAAGAGTTGAAGCCAGTTGTAGGAATGCAACAGATGCTGCTTAGACAGGAACGACTCTCTTATCTTTCACATCACTGTCCATATAAATAAAGAGCTACTCAGGTGGACGCTGAAAAGTGTGCAGTACCTTAAGTTTGACGTTACAGTTATGGTACTTTGATATATTGAAGGGACCTTTAATATCTCGGATACAGTTTATCATTTTTAAATACTGTCATATTTTTCATGTGCTTATAATGTTAAAACATTTTATATAAGTGTCCTATTTCTAATGTTAGTAACATGGTTACTATCATATTGTGAATTTTAATGGATTATCTCTAATTAGGAAGGTGATTTTGAAAATTTTGTATACATGTACATGATTTAACGAGTTGCTGAATGAAAAGCACTAAATAATGAATTTAATTATAATACATTTTATTTATATAGCACCTTTCCCATGTTGCTGTAAATATACTTATATGAAAAAATAGGGCACATGTGCAGAGTCAGAACTGTAACTGAGGTACACTCTTAAAAATAACGGTACCAAAGTGGTTCTTCAGAGCGATGCTATAAGGGGACCATTATTTGTTCTCAAAAGAATCCTCTACATGGAGGTTCCAGAAAGAACTTTTATCTACTGTATATAGTCCTGTAACTGGCTCCATAAATAACAATGCATAGATTATAACAGATTTGTGAAATACCAAATGATTCCTGATTTTAAAAGGACTCCTGCTGCATACAGTAACGAGATAAGTTCAGGTTTTCCTGATCTGTTAGTATCTGTTAGGTAGCCTACTACACATTAAAGATTTATGTTTTGTCCTTATTTTAGGAACCTTTTGAAAGCCTGAAGATCCAATTTCATATATGTAAAGAACCCTTCTGGAATTAAGTGATTCATTGCCAGCAATGGAACCACACAACCAGTAAAGTGCAATTTTGCAATTAGTATTTTTAGAGTGTAGAATGAATTTTCTGCCAATAATTAAAAATAAAAAAAGAATTTTACCCTGCTATAATTTTCATTATGTTAAGATGCATAACATTTTACCAAGGTTCATTAAATCTAAATATGGAATTTTTTTAGAAACAACTGCTAAGAAGAAAGTAATAAATTGAAGATTTTGTTATTTATACCCTTAATTTTTCAGTAATATTTAAAATAATTATGACATCTAATGAGAGTAACAGTGTATAATCAGTTGTTTTTTTACCTATTGTGAACATAATTACTGGATCTCTCATCTTTGTATACTTCCTACACCTGTCATTGATACAACTGTCATTTTCTTAAACCTGCTTGTTATGATACACATGATCACTATATCAGTTCAATATCTACTATAATATATTGCATATAGCATACATCTCAACTTTCCACACAATATTATGTATTGCCTATTTTCTCCTCCTATACTTTCTTACTGCACAACTCATGCTAATTACTACTTATACTCATTTTCCTGAGGCATTTCATGGTAATAAAGAATCCATCCTTCCGGGTGGGAACCCTAGGCCAATTGCTGTAGGAGTGGATTGTGCACATACTTTACATATGCATATGGCTTTTCTTCTGGGTACACTTATATCTCTACATATGCTGATTAGGTTGACTATATGATTGTGAGCATAAGTGTGCGCATGAACTGTCAGTCTGCCCAGGAGTATTCAGTTCAGGGTTGTGTTTGTTTTCGGGGGGAGGGAGGTTAGAGGCTGAAGGTAGCCCTGGCTGAGACACCAGCACCTCACTGGTTACACTTATGCACAAATCATACTCAACTCATATGGCTCCAATGTAGGATCACTAGTTAAATGGCTGTATGAGGAAAGCTCAATTATAAGATAGAAAACAAATGCAGAGATTGCACACTGTGCTTGACTGAAGCTTGGACCCAGGCATCATTGTGGCTCTCTTATTTAATGAATAACACAATTCTTAGACGTCCAGATATGAACAGAACACATTCATAGTGGTACAAATGTCATGTTCCAATACTCCACTGGACGTTACAGCTTAATAAAGAATTTTTGCAAATGATTCTCAGTGGGATCAACACAGATTGATATTGTTTTTTTTTTAAGTTTGGGTGGGTACACTCTTTTCTCCAAGTAAAAGTCAAAAACTTTTGTGACCTTTTATAAGATGAGTCCAACCCGGACAAAACATAAACGCAGTTCGAAAAGCACCAGACGAATCACTTGGCGGTAAAAAAAGTAATATTTGTTGCATCATAGAATCCGTGCAATACTATTACAGACAGAGTAATCTTCCGAAATAACGGTGAAATGATTTGTTACATTTGCAGTTCATTAACAATTTATTCTTGGACAAAAAAAACTTTATACAATATGTTAAAAATGAAAACAATTAGATTTTTATATTTGCGTCATGTCCACTCGAGAGGATGGGAATAATCCATCATCGCTCCGATTTTCTTCCCCGGCCAGTATTAAAGATGGCAGCCCCCTAGGTGTCTCGCTTTCGCAGCATTTGCAAGAGGTTTAATGAAGCCACGGGAGTGAGTCAGGGCGGTGACGTCATCGACCCGTTTGATTTGCTGTCCTGAAAGGAGAGAGGAGTTAGTGAGTGCGAGAGCGGGTACTGTGAACTGGTTTACTATGCTGCTATCCTCATAACAACACATTCGGAAATATTAAGCCTAATAACAGTATTTAAGAAAAAGCGGAAAAAAGGCAAGCGTTTGCCTTCGGTGAGTACTCACATGTTTCAGAGAGCAGTTTTTTCTGTTTTTTGTTAACGCGTGCCGTGAAACGGGACTGCTAGTGTGCATGCTTTTCTTCTTTTACTAGTATTCATGATTGCACATTGTCTTGTAGTTTCTAATTGTCTGCCAAATGGCATAAAAGTTGCAGTAAAGTATACCGATTCATGTGAATAAACAAGTGTAATATGGATGTAGTTGCAGCATCTTCCCAAAAGAACGTGTGGATGCTTTGCTTGCTTTTCATTTGTTATTATGAATACTGTTTTACTTAATGTGCGACTTGTGTTAGTAAGCATTTTAGTTTATTTTGTTAAACGTCAGTCCACGTACTGCTGAAGACTGCCAACGAGGATGCCTTAAAGCCTTTATGTACTATAAAATGAAATCTGCGTTTGACGTAAGTGTCTGCTTTAGTATTCTAGAGATCACAACAAGAGAAACGTGAAGGCTGACTGACTGTACAGTTCATTGCAAAACAGTTCCTGTGTCGCTGTCTATATTATTTCGCAATATTCCTTTCGCGATATCTCAGTTTTCAGAGATATGCTTATATGTATGTGTATTGAGTGTACGTATACGATATATATAATATGCGAATGTCGAATAACACTAGATGGTGGGGTGGTTGACTGGTATCACGTAAAATCCTTGTCAGTTATCATCTCGGGTTGACTGTATATCCCGGCAGCTCGTTTAGAAGACGCGAAAGTGTGGTGCAGTTGGTAGCACCGAGGCTTGTAACTACAAGATTTGTAAATTTGCCTCCTCCTGTAGGCAGAGCCTGAAAGCTAGTAGTTTTAATTAAGGAAATTAAGGGGGTGTCTGTAAGAAGAAACAGAGGTTTTGGAAAAAAACAAACAATAAAACAAAACGTGCACTCTGTTCAATTTAGGTGTTTATTTATGTACTTATTTACAGTTGTAGCGAGAGGATGACTTGCATACGATCACGTGCATAAATGACTGAAAACCCACAGTATGATAAAAGAGAAGATTAAGTAGACACGTTTACAGCGAAAAAATGCACGTGTGTTAATTAGTGCATTTGGCAAGGTCGCCAATGAAAATCGCGGATCAATCAGTGTAGTTTGGGGAGTGCCTTTTGTTACATTGTAACAGCGTTATGTATTTTTTGTTCTGAAGTCAAAGCTCTTTGGGTGGCAGCAGCGGGCAAGAAGGTAATGCACCAGCTCGTTTACCGAGGGCTATTTTACAGTAGCGCGGGCAGAAAGAAGGGATCAGCGGTGCTTTAAATTTCCTCCTCAACTTGTGTCGGCGCAGTGGTGGATAATTACAGTAGGGGGGGTTGGTACAGTGAGTAATTAGGCATTTGATAGAAGCCACTGTAAAAGAGGTGGGCTTTCCTCTTTCTGGCGATTCCTGTATTAAAAGATGTGTAAATAACCTGACATGCTAGTTAATGCGGTATAGGCACTACGAAGTATTCATTAGTCTAAAGGCTGCACTTGGCAAGGGTTATATTTAAAAAGTTCGGACGCTAAAGGTCCGCAATTTTTCTTCTCGTTTCTTTTTTTTTTGCCAACTCCTAAATAAACGTGCAACCGGAATTTATGGCGAGATTCTTCCGTTTTCTTCGCGTGCCTTAACACAAGTAATCGGGCACATCACTTTGTTCGTGTCGGTTGAGTTAGTTTAAGTAGAGTAAAAGAATTTACTACATAGAACAGATGACAGCAGGTGAATAACGTGCAGTGTTTAAAGAAACCTGTGCCCCCATCTCAAGTTTATTTTGTTGAATGAAAGAGTATTTAAAATATAAAGAACTAAAACCTGGCATACATGGAGATAAAGTCCACTGTAGCGACTTTCTTCTTTGGCAAAGTGACAGAAAGTAAGTTTAGTTTAATTGAGATCCGCTTAAACATGCATGCATGCATGTATGTATATTCAGATTTCTTATAACAGTATTAGATTGTGCGCACATCACTGGCGGTGCGGAATTGTTCATTCAGCACAGCACTACGCGGAGAAAGGGTAAAAACTTGAGGTTGTGTACGTTTTGCCTTATATCGGTAAAAATGTTACGAGGCGAGCTTATTTCCACTAGGAAACGAGAAGCACGTATGTTTAATATCTCCTTACAATGTCTTAACAGTGCTGTCCAGCCCGGGGTACTTACCAGTGTGAAATACCGGTTTCATTAATTGACTGCCTATTGCTTAACAACTAATAAAGGTTTAAAAGAGGAAAACCCCGTCTTGTCCGGCATACATGCGCTTGTCCTTGTTTTCTAAAATTAGGAAACGTATAGTCATACGCGTGAATGAAGGTACTACTTCAGAATTGTGAATAATCTTACGTTCTGATTAAAATAAGGTTTGAGGTTTCGTCAAACATGCATTAAGAATTACAACTGAATGAAAAATGTATTCCATCTGTTCAATCATTCTTACAGTATATAGAAAATACACAATATTATAAGTTGAACGCAGGCACGGGAAAGCGATATTCATTCTCTCGTCGCTGAAAAATGTTATTTTAACATGCTTGGTGTCACCGATTAATGCCGTGACATTACCTTTGCGACTTCACTTTTTATAGCTTGGGAAAAGACACCTTTTTCAGCGTTCCCCTTGATACTTTTTTGTTTACAGTAATAGTTTTCTTGACACTCGAATATGATGATTGATATTCATATAGTTAAAGTATCTATGAAGGGGTTAGCGAGGGATGTTGGAACGCTTAACGAAATTTAGCAGGCTCGCAGATATGCTCAAGCGCTTTGAAAATGGTCATTGATTCCGTCAAACGTCTGAAAAGGAGCACAGTTTTCTGCCCTTTATATTTTGCATAGATAACACTGCTGAATAACGATAATATACACGCATGACGAGAAATTGATTGATCTTCTTACCTTGTATTAAGGGTACAATCGTAAAAAAGTGTATTTGGATAACTTGATATTTTTAGTGGGTTCAGTGTCGCGTCCTTAAGTTACGTGTGGTAACATCGCTGGCTTTTCAACCGGTTCATGCTGATAGTAGTAATGCTTTCGAGATTTGACAACAGCATCACACTTCTTCATTAAGCTGAGATAAAACGTTTATCCATTCTTCTTGGCCCAAGATCAGTACTTTTTTTTTTTAGTATTGCTTACGTTTTATACTTGAGGCAGTGTTCATTATAAGCATCATGTGTAGAAGGAGCGCACGGAACTGTTTATACACGCATACTTTGTTTTCATGTAATCTTATAACAATAATAATAAAAACAGTTCAGGGGTTATTTAAAGTATGTCACACTTTTTTAAATATCGAAATGTACTTAATCCAACAGTACTGTACTTCCTGTACTTTGTTCTGAATATACAAAATGTTATAAACTCTGCACAAAACGTTTTTCTGAGATAGTGGAATCCTTAACATGTTTAATATTACTTATTAAAATTCGACTCTTGGTGCAATTTTTTTATCATTAATCTAGAGAAGAGCCAAGACCTGCATTGTTAATCTCTCCTCATACATATCAATAATCTAAAATTGTTGCAGTAAGGAAGAGAATAAAGAATTGGTGGGTTCTGATAACACATCTTAAGTAATATTTATTTTATAAAGTATCCTGTTACTTTGCCTTGTTACCGAGATATCCTTAAAACATCTCAATTTGTAATTTCAGTGCTGAAAAAAAGACGATTGAGGAGTCTAAACTCTGGTTGTGACATTCTTGTTAGATTTTTGAGCTTTACTTTGGAGGTGGAATGTGATTTCCAGTTTAAGTGTATGCTGTTATTTATTCAGATGCTTTATAAGAAGGGGCTCTTAATTTAAATAAATGGAAGATTGTTGTCATTTGACAAATGTGTGAAAAGTTTAAGAGATTTTATTTCAAATGCCACAACATAAACAAATTTATATTTTTAACCTTTTGTTGTCCTTTTTCATGTTTATTATGCTAAACATAATCTGTCAAAGTTAATTAGTAAAGAAAATGTAGGAAAACCAAGATTACAAATTGCATTTGACTCAGAAGACCCTATTTTAATGATCTCAGTGGTCAGGAATCTAAATACTGATGGTATTCATACCATTAGAAATGAGGCCTTGTGGCTCTTGGTTGTACCACCAGGCAGTCCACTGCTTCAGTTGCCTTATTGATGGCAGATTTCTCAAGTTGCTGTTTATGTTGTGTTTTATAGAGGTCACTGCAGCGGATGCAGGCATTTTGACATCATTATAAAATTATGGTGGTTAATGTTTGTTATGCTGCAAAGCATCATTTTGCTGATACATATATAAAACATTTTCTGTTTGCAGTTCTAGAAAGTTGTATTATTATTTGTTGTTGTTTTTGTTTTATACCTGCCTACTAAGTTGGAAGAGACATTCAGAATGCTTTATGTAGTATCCTATAATGTAATGCGATAATTTTGCCATGGACTTAGAACAAGACATCAAATCAATACAAAGTAGACCAAAAAGACTTCAACAGACATTTATTATCTATGTACACATGCAAAGTGTCTAACCTCGCTTAAACACCTGTTTGTTTTAGAGTCTCCTTACATTTTGTAAAGGTAATCAATAAGCTAATTAGCAGTTGGACTTTTGATTGAAAAAACCCAAATCAAAGCAGGTTGCTGAAATTGAACTTTAAATCTGATAAGCAAGGCTTAATGGTTTAACAGTTCTTACTATTTGTGTTGTTTGGACAGGTTTACTTCATCTTGTTTACAAGGATAACTCCATATACTACAGGAAAGACAGCCTAATGACTTGGTCTAGTGGATGCCAGCGACATTATGGATTTGACTAAAATGGGTATGATCCAACTCCAGAACCCCAGCCACCCCACAGCGCTCCTCCAGAAGGCAAACCAGATGCGACTGGCAGGGACTCTCTGTGATGTGGTTATTCTAGTTGACAGCCATGAGTTTCATGCCCATCGGACAGTGCTAGCTTGTACTAGCAAGATGTTTGAGATACTGTTTCACCGCAACAGCCACAATTACACTTTGGACTTTCTGTCACCAAAGACCTTCCAGCAGATTCTGGAATATGCATATACCTCCACACTCCAAGCCAAAGTGGAGGACTTAGATGATCTGCTATATGCAGCAGAGATCCTAGAGATAGAATATTTAGAAGAACAATGCCTGAAGATTTTGGAAACCATCCAGGCATCTGATGAGAATGACACAGAAGTCAGCATGGCGGAAGGAGGAACAGATGAGGATGAAGATCGAAAGGCCAGGTACATCAAAAGCATGCTTATGTCTAAGAAACATTCCACGGAGGACAGTGGATACACTAGTGTAAACCAGCAAGGGCTAGCCACAGTTACTATGGTAGATCAGAGTCCTTCTGTGTCAACGTCGTTTGGACTTGCCACCATGAGCCCAACTAAGGCTGCAGTGGACAGTCTCATGAGTATTGGGCAGTCACTTCTGCAGAGCTCCCTTCAGCAACCTCCTTCAGAGGAACTGATTTCTTTAAATTCACGGCTTCCAATGGTGTCCGAGATAAAGACTGAAATGATGCAAGTGGATGACGCGTCTAGTCAAGAGAGTCCTAGAACTGCTGAGTCCAGCTCCTCATCTGGGGAAAAGAGCTCAGACTCGGACAAAAATAAAGATGGTCCTGGAACTCCAACACGCAGCAGTGTCATCACAAGCGCTCGTGAATTGCACTATGTACGCGAAGAAAGTGTTAATGATCAACAAGGGGAAGGAGCCACAATGGGACTGGATAGTGTGACTTCTTTTAGTGAGAAGCACCTCACATCTTTATACTCGGTGCCAGCCAACCATAAAAATGAAACTCTACTTGCAGTTCCAGTCTCAATGGCATCTGCCTTGCATTTACAGCCCACTTTAGCGATGTCAATGGACTTAAGTGCATATGGAGGGCTGTTACCCCAGAGTTTCATTCAGAGGGAATTCTTCAACAAGTTGGGGGAACTTGCATCTGGGAAGAAGCCTGACGCCAAAAGCCAGAATGAGAGGTGTAATGTATGTGGGGCAGAGTTGCCAGACAACGAGGCAGTAGAGCAACACAGGTAAGTGTACGCCCTCCAATAGTAGAACATCTGAGCAAATGTGAGCAAGAATTCAGTTGGTGTAGAAAGTCCTTTGATCCTAACATAGTTTTGGAGTCTGTCTATCAGATGCTCCTTTTTTCACCTTAGTTTTGAGCAGGAGTATTTTTACATGGAAGTTGTTAATAGATATTTGCTGATAGTACAGAATTTCATGAAGTTTTCACATCTATGAAATATAAGATGTAACGCTCAACATGTTCATACAGTATTTCAATTTACATAAGTGTTCACCACAGTCAATAAATAATATATCAAGTAGGAGAACATTTCAAATCAGTTTTCTCTACCCAGAAATATTTGTTGAAATAATATTCAACTTAATTCTTTTGGTAGAAATGTACATTTTTGTTAAAGTTGTAACTAGATATAGAGATTACAAAAGTAGTGTTGTTACATCGCATCTATAATATCCTAGATTGTAATCTCTTTGAGTGTATGGGGCTACTCATTCCGCCATCCTCTACACTGTATTTCTCTGGGTACTGTGGCCTTGCTCACATAGGTCAAAAATGTATGTTTTGTTAATTAGGGACATTAGACTAGCCATGTGTGGGGTCTCAAAGTCATCAGCAATGGATTGGTTTTTCCTTTAGGGTGTCTTCCTGCCTTGTGCTCTTTGTTGCTGGGATTTGCTTCATTTCCCCATGACCCTGGATATTTGTATTTGGGTTGGTTTAGGGCTCCAGTGGTCTGAGGTTTACTATTTATTTATCTAAAAAAAAAAAAATGATGATTTCAGAGCAGCTATTAAAGTTTCTTTACGCATCTGGAGGGAGGGGGGGCATGTGAAGTAAGCTTGATGGACTAAATAGTTTTGTTCGTTAAATTTCTTATGTTTTCATGTTCCTATGTAAAACTCTGCCCAATTGAAGCTTCTTGGGATCACTAGTCTCGTCTCCTCTGCTTAATAGGCGCATGTTAGCTTCATTTATCTAAATTAACCTTGTATGAGACCATGTATGGCTTCACATTTAAAGACCATTCTTAGTTTACATCTGATCATTTGTTTAAGCAGATTTAGAAAATGGACATTCATTTCAAGAAAATCAATTTGCAACATTGATTATCTGAAAAGTAGTGGTGTACCAGTTAAAATAATTTTAGATACAATTTTAAAAAATGCATAATGTAATTTTAACTCCACAGTAACAGTCTTTTCACTGGACGATGGACACTCCTCAACTTGTTAAACAAAACTGACAATGTGGCAAAGCAGAAGAAACTTGTGTATTTTTTAAAGAAGCCATTAAATACCCATTTTTTTTTTCTTTTGGCCTTGATGGGTTTTATGCTAATACATTTATATTTTGGCCTCAAACATCTATAAATCTCTGTGGTGTTACCATCACATCACTAGTGCCTACTAAATAGCTTATTTACAGAAATGAAGTTTCAGTCCAATAAATTTGCCATTGTACTCTTAAGAAAAAACACTAGAAATAACATATTTGTAGCTGGTGCTTAAAGTAATTGTGCTGTACTTGACTCTAGAAGGGAAGAAAATTTAAATAGTTTATGTAAAGGTCATTTGTGTTGTGTGTGTGTGTGTGTGTTGTGTGTTTTTTTTTTTTTTTTTAAAAAAAAATACACGTATCAGAATATTTTTTTTTTTTTATCATTAGCATTTTTTTTTTTTCCAAACAACTTTGGATTGTTTTCTCTATGTTTTTAAAGCAACATCCTTCTGGGTATCTATAAATAAACTGTAAGGTTTCCGCTTGCAACAGTTGGCTGCACTGCTTTATTTATATATAAAAATAGTAAACTATTGGTTTAGGAAGGGCTTTGCAATCAGATATCTTGAATACAGCACCATTGTTATCGGGGAACACATTGTAAGTTTTCCTGTAACTGAGATGTAGCACATGGTGATCTCCTTAATGGGAGGCAACTCCAGTATGTACAATTCCTCAACTTTCATCTACATGCTGTGTCAAGCTCATAACTAACCTACAGGTGGTCTGTGTGTTTTCTCCTATACACTGGTTCAGTTCATGGTTTCACTTTTGTGAGCATTTAGAAATGCAGTTTATGGTGTTAAATTAAAATAAAGTATAATCTATTGAAGTAAATACAGTGGCAAAAATAAACGCATACAGATAAAGTGAATTATATTATCACACTTAGTATTTATGCAATCGTCTGTCTTACTAACATTGTATTTGAAGAAACATTGTTTTTCAGCTTTGATCATTTTCAGTTATAACCCATTATTTCTGAAACTTTTTTTACTTACTAGTGGAACTATTGCACAAACAGTTTTCTTGCAATTTAGTAGTGTAGCAGTTATATTTAATTAGCCTTGTGTGCTTCTAATATGATAAAACTGAATAAACACTGGTTTCTTCACTGAATCTTGAACCTTACAAACTTGGATAAGTCAAGGAAAATGACACCTTTTATTGATTAACTACAATACATCTTGCTTGACTAACTAAAATACAATACATCTTGCTTGAAGAATGGGCCTGAGTTGCCTCGAAACCTAGCATTTTGCTTGACTTCTCACTACATTCATAATGGCTAACGCCGTACAACATCCTGATACTATATTTATTCAGCAATATACCTTTGTGGTCCAGGAACAAACTCCGAACTAAGTTAGTACTGCTATGTAATACAGCACTGAGTGTTTGTGCCAACTAACGTTTTTGTTTTGTCATATTACTATTTTTTTTATTTTAGGATTATACTTAAAGTATGTGTTGAGCTCCCTGTTTATTCCATTAAGAACTGTTTGCCATTCCCAACCTAAAAAAGAGCTTAGGTTTATCTTGAAGTATTTTTTCATCCAAACTGCACAATTTGGATAAAGTACGCTATTTCTGCTTATTTTCTGTTTGTGAGTTTATTTAAAGTAAAATGTTGAACATTAGGAATTTCACTTTAGTGATATAAAACATACAGTATATACATTTTATTGCAGGAATAACCCTGATTTAAAAGGTTTGGATATACAGTATCTATCTATCTATTGTGTATTCTGTTATACTGTAGTTTTGCTATCCCTATTCGATAGTGCATTAAACGTTCATTTGATCTTTTTCTTTATTAGTACTCCTGCTGATTGATTTATTTTTAAAATGTGATTGCAGAATGTTTAGCAAAATACAGGAGGTCTTCCCCAGCCCCCACATCCTTTAGCTCTTATTAGAGATGTGGGAAATTTCCATTACTTTCTCCTAGTCACGTGAAAATATGCCCTGAGTTGATAACTTCCAGATCTTTTGATGGTGACTCTTCTGAGGTCCTGTGTTCTTGGCAAACCTTATTAAAGGCACCTGGATGAAGGCTGCTGTAATGCAAACCAGTCTCCCTCTACCGCATGGTCAGTGACAAGTAGCTCTGTCAAGAGCATCGCAGGACGAGGAAGTCTTGATTAGGTTTACGAGTGGAAGAGGCTGCTCTCCTCAGGAAATGAGGTGGTCACAATGTTGACCCCGGTCGTGTAACCTTTTAGCTCTGCTAGAGACCTCTGCCAGTTTGTTGGATTCAACTCACCCCGTTCTGTTTCTCATCAATGCTAGAGAAAACACAACATATAGTGAACTTACAGTCTTGAATGTTCTCTTTTTTAATTTTATTTATTTATTTTTTGGATGTTAGAAAATTATTCCTTTCCTTCTCACTTCACATAAAACACAGACCACTCAAGTTCATATTAAGGATTTTGTCCTTGGTGTTATTGAATTGTTCATTACTTACTTAAAGGATCCTCATTACCAAGCTAGAATTCTTTCCCCAGATTTTGAGCACATTGTATGCTGTACAGTAAATGCATTTAGAGTCCAAGCTTTTAACTGGAGACTGTAAAGCTTTGAATTAATAATAAATATCTATACATCCAATATGGAAATGCATGCTGACAAATTTTCTATTCTTGGAAGACAAAATAGTTAAACCCTTTCAGAAAACAAAATGTGTTTCTGATGTTTTCTTTTTTGGCACAGATTTAACAGTCATTTTTTTTTTATTCTTTTGGTAGTTCATAGTGATACAATTGTTCACATCGCCTACATAGCTTATAGGAAAAACAGAGTATAGTTCCAAACTTTCTACTACCTTTTACTGTATATGTGAATGCCCATAAAGTCTGAGACAGGTTGAAAAAATAAAAAAATTAGAATCTCAGTTAGAAAAACTGAAAGGTTTATTCCACGTTAATAATAAAAAACAAAAAGCGTAGCCCACCTAATGCAAGATAAGAGGGCATCTCTAAACTAGCAATTTCTTAGTGAGGCAGAATCCTTAAAACCTTTTTTTTTTTTTAAAAACACATGAGCTCAGCATGAATGTTCATGTGGTGCACAACCTTTTTTTAGTTTTTTTCTTTTTATCCTTTTTTTTTTATCTTAGTTTTTAAAAAAAGAAAATTTACATTGGCTTATAAATTAGTGTAAATTGTTTTCTTTCAGTTTCCATCTAATTTTTTTTTTTTTTTTGTGAAATTTAATTGAATAAAATGTTAATGCTTATGTTCATTGTTTGGTGGCCCAACCTTTTGAAATCTAGTGTGTTTTTACTGTTAATTGATGACCTCTTCTCAGGCTGTATAGCTTAGTCACATTCTTTAATGTATGATAGTAATGATGAGTAGCAGAAGTCAGTTGTATGGGGTAGTTAGGCATATTTAATGCCACACACCATGTGCCTCCAATAGTAGTGGGTTTAGAGATAATTTAACAAAATAATAATAAAAAAATCTTTTATTTTGCATTTTCCCCACAAAGCACCCAACATTTTGTAACATAATTTTGATAAGCATCTTTTGGTATAAAATTTTTTTTTTTATTGTAATTGGGATATATTTTAGTTAAGGATGGTAGTAATTGAAGGACAAACTATATTATCATAATAATCGGGGTGTGTTGACACTGCAGTTTAGACTGTTAGTTTTCTGCAACCCTCATAAGGGTACATGAGCACAGAAAACAAACGGATGTTTGTAAGAATATCAATTGAAGTCAAACAGTTAGAAAACAAGTTTAACTGACATTGTACTAAAAAATGTAAAAGTTATAGTAGCTGTGACAAAAATTCCTGAAATTTGGATCTACTTATGGCAGGGCTTATATTATGTCCGTAGTGTTTTAAGCCTACTTCATATAGTTTTTTTGCTTCAAGTGTAGAATGTGGGTAAGTAACTGTTGATCCTGACCCCTTGATACCATTTATGTAATTGGCTTATTCTTTCCTTAACAATAAGTTTCAAAATTTTCAAAGTATTCAGAATGAAGTTACATTGTAAATGTTAAAATGTGACATAGTATTGACTGTAATATGTATAATTCTATAAATTATTACCATTTTGGGGGGAAAAACAATCCATAAAACCTTTAATTCTGGTTATAGTTAGAAGCTACATAGTATCAGAAATTATTTCACACATTATTACCAAAATGTTTATATAAAATATTTGTTTTCCTAGGCACACTAATTGATCATTTACCATGTACGGCTTTTTTAATTATTGTGTGTATGTATTGTAACTTATTTTCATGGACTGTTTTCATTAGAGCTCTGTTCTTCAGCTGCATATCAATAAGTTAAAGGCAAACTGACTTTCCTGCAAGTTGTAGTTCAATGCCCAAAAGAAGACCAAATATCCTTTCCAAGTTGTGCCTTCTGACCTTGGAATGGAACCTCTTAACATATGCATCTTTGCAAATTGTCTGAATTTTGTTGTACTTTGCAACTGAACAACCAATTTGGCTGACTTTTTTTTTTTTGCCTATTTTTCTCTGTTGGAGTATATATTGGTTGAATTGTATCTGTTTGTTTCCATTAACTCTTCATTTCTATGTTTTAATATTTTATTATATTCTTAACAATTAGCTGCTTTAATAAGTTAAACTTTAATACACACATGATTCTTTCTTTAAGTACATTGTACAGTGTTATTGGGTGCTATGTCAACCAGAAATATGTTTGCAGGGTTCTTCTATTGTAAATTAAGTTCACTGTATAAAAAGCAATTTTAATTTTGTGTTCTTTTCTAATACATTTTCTAAGTTGTACATTTGCTGCAGCCTTTCTTCAGGAGATAAAGTATGTTTTCTTTGGGAATGATAAAAAAAAAAACCAAAAGTATCAAAGTAGAAGAGCTTTGGTGGCAGCTGGACAATGAGTAAGTGCTTGATGGACTGGTGTGCTATGCATTTAACTTTTCTCCTACTCTTCGGTATTTTTTTGCTTCCACCTAGCTCTATTCTCTAGCAGTTCAGGAATAACCAAATGTGTGCTGTTTCTTTTAATGAATCAAATGAGTTGAGAATTCTTGCTTTTTATATTCCTTAGTTATGTATAGAACAGACTGACAGAAAAAAGATTAAAAAAAAAAAAAAAGTCAATACTAAAACTACTGTGTGTGTGTGTGTGTGTGTATAAAAACATTATTTTATATGTGTGTGTGTGTGTGTGTGTGTGTGTGTGTTTTTAAACCTTAGTTATGTTTGTTATGTTATGTTTATACATAATGCATTACAATAAATATTTTGCTTCGTTTACTGAGGCAAGTGAGAAATTAATTCCATCTTTGACTTACTAAATGGAAACAAAACAACTAGACAGAATACATTCTTTTGCTATGTTTGTGTTTTTGTACTCTATTTGCCCTCCAGACCTACTGATTAAATACGTTTTTTTTAATCTTGTTAGCAAACCTATAATAAATACTGCATATCTACATTTTTTATCTCATGGTTCCAGATATTAACTTGCTTATGGCACTTGTTCAACCTTCTGTGTAAATTTTACATCCAAGTAAGCCTGTTGCATATGGTTTACATAGCCAGATCTGCTTTATGCTACCTTGCTTGGCTCAGTGACTGAAAGGTAGAGCGGGAAGTTGCTCTGAAGTTGCCCAACTGGTCTTCAGTACTCTTTAAAGGTATGGCTGGGCAGATGAGTGTGGTGGATTACAAGTCCATGGTTGCTTGTAAAGCATAGCAGTTTGTTATTTTAAAGGAAAACTGAGACTGCACATGGGTGAAAGTGCAGTGTGTTGTAGTGAAATCCTATTAATCTTATTTTAGAGATATGTATTTGAAGGTGTACTGTCAGACCTTTGTCTCCAAGCTCAAGTTTTATAAGTATTATCATAGCCACAAATAAAATGTTCTTTGGCAGTCTAACTGGTATACAGTCACTTGTCGCTCATAGTTGGTTATCCTTAGCAGAAGCTTTATTTGATTTATTAGACTGCAACATGAGGTACAGAAGTAAGTTATCTGACTGTAGAACTGGCCATGGATGTAGTATGAGGCAGCATTATTTAATGATGAGGTTTCAAACCATTAATTTGTATGCAAAAGTAGTAAGAGGAAACATCCTGTTTTGCTTAATATTGTGTATTACATTTTGTAATTTGCCAGCGATGCTATGCTGTCTGTGACATGCTGAACATATGAGAAGATGGAAATTGCAAACTCTGCCAAAACGTTTCCAGCCTTTGAGTAAACAAATAAGCAGCAGTAAAAGGAGAAACACTATGGTGTTCAATATTTTATACAACCTAATACAACACTCGATAGGATTTATTGGTTCACACTGTTGCCTTGTCTTAGCATGCCCCTTGAATCAAGTTACTTCACTTCCTTTCAACAGGTTGTGCTGATTGTTTTGCCTGTAAATGTTGATTTACATACTTTTTGCAAGTGAGGTAATGCCTTACTGTAGATGAAGAAATTAAATGTGTTATTGGCTGAAGGCATTAAACTTGTAGCATTAATGGGCTTACAAAAATCAGGCAAGAGAGACAAGGTGAACCTGATATTTGAAAGAGAACATCATTGTGATGTTCCCTTTCATTATACTTTGGAATGGTATTAGCCATAAATTTTAATGACAAAGTGAAAAGTATGTTTAACTATTTCTGACTTATCCACTCATAAATATTTAAATTATTAGCATGATTAGCTTTTATGGTGCAAGCTTATAACGGAGTGTTCCCTCTATTGTAATTACTTAAAGAAGCAATTTATAGAACATGTTTGTTTTAAAATCGTAAATAATTGATTAATCTTAAATAAATTTTTTTTCAGTTTTAAAATCAAAAAACAAATATTTATAAGGATTAATTTTTGTCTTTGACTATAATAAAAAACACAGAAAAATTTGGTACACATATACTACGTGATGTCTACTATTCGCTTTCGGGGTGATGATTTTTATTACTCTTTATTTTATTGTAGAATCGACTCTCGGCGGTCATGCAGCGCATGCGTACGTGCATCGTTCTCATTCCCTACCACCTTTGCGGTCACTTCTCCTACCTCTTCATATCTTTAATAATTCTTGAGGCAGATTGTCGCGCTTAAGGTAGGGAACTAACTAAACGGACTAAATAATTGCAACACAAACTAACTAATCAGTTTTAACATGAAAACATGCAGATGAAAGAAGAGAAGCCGCTAGGGTGGAGAAAGAGCTGTTTAGGATGCAGCAAGCACATTAGTCTTTGAGTAAACGAATGCTAAACATACAGAGACAGTATGAAAACTATGAATGTTCAAGTCAAGTGTATTCATTGCATGTTATATATAGATATATATATATATATATATATATATATATATATATATATATATATATATATATATATATATATAATACACACACACACAGACAGACACTGTGTCCTACAAACTATTGAAATTGTTAGGAAAAATTAAAAACGTAGAGATGTCAGGTAATTGAAAGGAACTACTTTGGGCATCTCTCTCCTAGGAGGATTCTTGTTGCCGACATGCATTGTTTGTGCATTAGCGGCGAAGTGACTGCCTTTCTTCTGAGGTTTCCTTTTGCCAATGTGCTTGCCTTGCTTCTGTATTAGCCGCTAAGTGACTGATTTTCTTCAGAGGTTTTGCTTTGCTGAAGTGCTGGGCTCACTTGTGTATCCCTTTCCCTAAATCCACCTCTCACTTCTGGGTCAGAGAGACACACAGACTTCCACTTGTACAATATGTGGGTATGTATATATTATGTATTTATTTATTTAAGGAGCTTCTGTAAAAAGACATTTTTCCCCTTGGAAAGAAATTTCTGTTGTTTAATCACTTCACCAATATCTTCACATCTTCTTCTCATAATAGTCATTGTATTTTGCTTCAATTCAGACGTTTGGTTTTGTTTGTTTTTTAATTTTGCATGAAGTGTCTGTTATTTATTTAAAAGCTTTAATATTTGGAATTTGTTTCAACTGATAAATAACAAATGTTTACATCCATGGTTCCATAACGTTTCCCCGGTTCAAAACCAAAAGACAAACTAAACGTCTGAAACCTAATGATTAGACATTTCTATACTATACAGAATTTTTAGTTTTAAAACGGATGTGATGTTGTTGAAAAGTGTTCCATGATTGGGGCATGATGAATGTAGAACACATTTTATTGTACAAAAATTTTCTATCAATGGCCAACTGATTCTGCAGGGTGCTTCAATTTAAAAGTCCATTATCAAAATTGTAAACCATTTATATCTGTCTAAATTTAAGGAAATTAATTAATGAATCCTATACAAGTTGGATAACTGGTACATTTTAGAACTGCATTAGAGCAAAGTATACCAGGGAAGAAATTGTTCCAAAAAATTTTTTTTTAGATGTACAGTATAGAAAAATAAGTGAAACATTGTTCTTACCACATGTTAAGTTATGCTGTTGTAGGCTTTACATCTTAGATTAAAATGATTTGATAAACCACACAGGTTACAGAATTAAAATTACATGGTCTGCAGAACATTAAAATGGAGGTTAACTAATGTAAAAGGCGACAAATAAAAGCAGATAGAGAGAACATTTTTAAGACCTTTTATACATACTGTACTTTTGTTCTCCTGTACTTAATGATGAGCATGGGAAGAAAGCCATTATCTGGAAAAGTATGGAGTGGGAGAGTGTCAGGATGTTGCATATTTTTAAATACTCTAAGGAATATTGAAATTTTAAAAGCTGTTTATTTTTTATTTACATACTTTAATTTTTCACTGTACAAAAAAAAGTATTTGTTTGAGTGGATATTCTCATAGAATAATGATTAAAATTTCAATATAAATTCCAATGACTTTTTGTGGTGTCAATGTACATTCTTAGTATAAGAAATGATGACTTATGTGCTTATAGAGCAATATGCTTTTAAAATTATTTCTAAGTTTTACATCACAGCTTCCAGAAAATGCAATACTAATAACATAAAACCATTAGAAAAAACAAACTCGCTGAAATTGGCTTTTTGTACTAAGTAAGCTAAAGATTAGTGAATCCGTTTCTGTGTCTTCACTTAATAGAAGTGAATGAATGCTGAGATTCCAGCAGTTGTAATGTTGCTTTGATTGAGTTGTTCAAGAGCAAGCCATGCTGGATTTTAGCTCCTCCCTCAAATTTGGAGGAGGGGGAAAAAACATTTGCTGCAAAAGGGTTTGTATAGTTCTTGAAATTGCATATAAGGCTATAATTTTTTTTTTTCTCTTCAATTTCCCAACCTCTGGGTCAAGACATTTATAATTTTTTTGCTAATTTGAGTACAGTATTTGTTTGCCTTTTTAGTGTATTATATACTAAATACTCCAAATATTGTATATAATGTACATGTATTTTGTTGGCATTTTTTTTTTCTTGATTTCTCATAGCAACAAATGCCTTTATAAAGAAACATAACCCCTTATGCATTTCAGTTCTATGTAGCTTATGAAGCTTTAAAAGCCATAACACATTGTTTTTATTAATCTTAAATTATTTCTTTTTTTAATCATTTAATGTTTTGTTTTATCCGTAAGTGTGTGTATAGGTTTATTTATTTTTCAGACAGTATCTTTTGTGAATTTCCCACAAGTTGTTACAATGTACACAACTACAGATTCCTTTAATTGGTTACTCTAAATTGGTCATGTATAAGAATGTACCTTGTGATGGATTGTACCAGGATAGAAATCATGTACTAAATTATAATTTTGGGATAGCTTGTGGCTACACATGATCCTCTTTTGTAAAAGGTGAATTAAGAAACTGTTTTTAATTGCTACATTAACTATAATATTTGTAGTGAGGCAGTTTCTTTATTTTGTTTAAACGTCACTAGTCATTTGTTTTAATGTTGATGCCAATCGTACATTTTTCACTTGCTTCTCTATAACCAAGTTCTCATAACTAACGGCCCCCTAGAACAGAAGACCGTTTACAGCAGTGTCAATAGTCGCTCATCTCTTTTGTAGTTTAGTTGATTGTTATGGGAGTTTGTGAAGAACAGTCACTCATTTATTACTTTAATGTGTGTCTCCTTATATAAATCCTGTTGTGTCCGGCTGTGTTGTGGTTTATTGCAGGAGGGTTTATAAGCCTTTTTTCTCTAAGACTGTGGATTGACAGCTTGAGCACAAGGGGAGATATTTCATATGACTAATTACTAAATATTTCCCGGCAGTCAAACACGAGGCTGTGCCATCTCCTGTTACAAATGTGAAAAATATTCTTGTTTGGAGTTAATTTTGGTGGCAGGCAGATCAGGTTAACTGGCTATAATTGCTTCCAGATCTGGCACAGGGTTTTTTTTGTATTTTAGAATGAATGCGCTGGTAAGTGCTTGCTTCCTGCGTAAACTTAGCCAATTCCATTCATTCACTGCTGCCCTGCATTGTGTCATAAACTTCAGGCTTGCTTAATTGGTTCTGGATTGGCTCTGTTGGAGGGGGAGTTGACATGCAGGTGGTGTTTCTCCTGATTTAAACACGGAAAGTGATATATTGATAAATCTCTTGTAGATTTATTAGACATGAAAAATGTTGGTACAGATTTAAAAGTGACATTTACTCCCCCCAATTGTGCCTTTCATGTTTCATGATACACTAAATTTAAACTTTTATCTTGCCATAGCAGCCCCATTAGTAAGAAGATTTTTATATTACTTGTTTAGGAGTATGCATTAAATAAGTTTTGAACAAATCTAACACAGTAGACCATGCATTGGGTTTTTTGGGGATTGGGTCAGTAATTTAAGTTTATGATTTAGTTAATACCTTTGGTATTAGCAAAGAAATGCACATTTTAAAATAAAGAGATGCCATTGTGCTGCCATACAGCATATTAGATGACAGTGGCACTCTGAGATTGATTACTGGCCCTGTCACTCTGTGGAGTTTGCATTTTCTCAATGAATTATCTATAATGTTTCTCCAGGTTCTCTGACTGCCTCTCCAATAACTCGGGCATGCATGTTAAGTTAATTGGTAACAATGTCCTGTGGTTAGAAATTCTAAAGTTTGTACTTTTAAATAAATTCATGAAATACTTTATTGCATACCTCCATAATCAATTTTAAATGAGTACTGGAAATACAGTATGAGGTTGTACTGTCAAAATATTTTATTGTGACAATTTCCAACAATTTTTTTTCTTCAGTTATTTAAATCTTTTAGATATGTATCTTAGCAGAAGGGAAGGTGTGTGGCAACTAATCCAATGGTGGGCAGAATTGCTCTTGTTATAGGGGAAAAAAAGCTATTCAAAGAGGATGCTTAAAATGTTTTAAGCTTGCACGTTTGTTTTATGGATCTTTTTATTTCAATGAGACCCATTCATGCTTGCATTCCAATGCACTTTCTAACAGGGTAAGAGATCTGCCTTGCGTTGACTGCTTCACATATGTTACCTTGCCTAGGGAATTTAAAGTGTTGTCTGCCCACAGCACTAATTGACTGCTTACCTACTGCAGCACAGACTAACACACATTAAAAAAAATCTTCAGTTAGTGTTTTGACCTTTTTATTATGATTCATTTTTGAGGAGTTATTGAAAGATTTCACTAACAGAATAATAATCAGCCTCCAGACACTTCAAAGATCTACCATCAGGGGAACTTGGATGCACACCCTGGGGCCCTGCTCAAAAAAGGAGCCTTCACATATGTGATGAAAAAATGCCTAATAACAGGAAAAGTAAAACTTTCAATAGTACAGGCATTTTACAGCAGTCCACTATCCAGAATACACCTACCCCATTTCATTCGTAATGTTTATAAACCTATCCATTTATACCCTTTTTTTTTTTTTTAATAAAAAGAAAAATGAGTTGTAGTTGGTTGATATGGATGGTGTATGAGTAGGTGTCTTAATAGGTCATTTTTATGAAGATTGTACATTTGGTGTATTACCATTCTGTCAAAAAGAACAGGCCCGTGTGGACGATTATTCAAAATTAGTCTAGTGGGTCAGCAAAAATGAAAGAAGCATAAGGTGCTGTTTTGCTGAAAACTATACCCGACATTTTAATAAAAAAAAAAAAAAAATTATGAATCGAACAATCTGTAAATACAACAGGTTTAGGTATGCTGTCTTCCTAAACCAGATGACAAGAATAACATGAATTAATATTAACGGTTCACTTTTTAATAATTAACTTTCAGTAGGATTTATATATAGAGACCTTTTTAACAAATTACTTTTTTTGCAAATACCTTAAGCAATCAAGGAAGCTATAAAAGATTGGTAAGTTAATACTGCAGTAAAAGTTCTTTAGTTCAGTGAGGCTGTAGTTATGGAAATTTTGTCCTTGAAAGAACAAATGAAGGATGTGAAGTTGATATCGCTGTTAAGCTATTGTAACATTAAGTCCAGAAGCTCTTGTCCATTCATAGTTATGCTGATTCTGTATATAATTCATGTTTAAGGATCCAGCATCAGTTTGGCAGAAGGATTGGAATTGACCCTGGATAAGGCTCCAGTCCATCACCACACCTACACCTATACCCACATTCACTCATACTAGGCCAGATGTTTTCCAGTTCTTATTAAAAGCATGCTTCGCTGGTAAGCAGTTGAACATTCATTGCACCTAACCATTATTAGTAACTTAAAGCAGATTACAAGAATGATCTTTGGTACAAACTTTAGTTATGTTGCTTTCCTGTCCCGTCCATGTTCATTTGACATCATGGCCAGGTTATACAGTTTATCATAACATTTGTATGGAGGAAAAATGTGATGTTATGTATGGCACAAATTACTCTTGTGTGTTTTCTTCTCTGTTGCTTTAAAACTGGTAGAAGTGTTATTGACTAGTGTTCCTTCAACATCTTTAACTGCGATAGAAGAGGATGAGATTTGAAATCCTTTTTTAACTATAATTAAGAGCATAGTAGCCATTTTAATTTCTGCAGTATTTATTTAGCCCCAGAATGCTTTAATTTAAGTGGTAATGAGATCATAACTCCCATTATTTCATTGTTTGCAAATGGTTTTGGCAAAAGTTCAGATACTCAAGGACAAATGAAGATCCCCCAATGTAGTAGACATTAAATACGGTTTCATTGAAAGTGTTTATGAGAGTACCTGAAGGTCTCATAAAAATGTGTTCATAGAAAACATTTACCATGTCCATTAGTGAGATGTAACTTTTTATGTGAACTATGTAAGTGAAGGCATAAAGGTGTGTGTATTTATCTATTTTGGTTCCCCTTTATAAACTTTGGTTCCCCTTGCCACTGACCAGAAGATTTCTAATTCATAAAAAGAGTCGATGTTACTTTTTTTTCTCCCCCCTCACTTTTAATTTTTAGGAGAAGGAATTGGTGCATACATTTAAGATGCTTTTAACAATGCTCTTTGTGAGTGTTTGAGTCATTTTTGTTTTAAATTCTTAGAGGTATGCAAGTAAATGAATTCAGTTCCTGCAGGTCTTTTCTTTTGGAGTAAAATTAGTGTTCTTTCTAACCCCCAGCCACCAAATTTGTTAACCATCTTTTAGATATTGTAGCATTCTGAAGAAATATGAGGGATTTTAACCAAAATAATTCTGTAATTAAGTGAAGTTGAGGCCTCCAAGCTGGCCACATTTGAATTTTATCTAGTGTAATATTCTCCTTTTAACTTGGTGTAAAATTTCTGGTGTAGAACAATCTTGTATAATTATGCTAGCAGTTAATTTAGGTTTTTTGCTTTGTATAGCAGTAAACATGCTCACTTTAAGTAGTAAATTTTCTAAACTTGTGTAATAGCATCTAAACTACATAGGAAACAGTTGCTAATAGGTATTAGTGTTCTAATATTAAACTTTTTCCAATCCTGTCCCTACCTCAGCCCCTATAAACACATAATTTTCAGTTAATCAGATAGGTGCAGATGTTGTGAAAAATCGGCCATCTTGTCATCCAGAATTCATACCTGTGTTGACGTGTTTTAAATTGAAGGTGTTCTGTTATCTCGGCATATCCTTTCAACCGATAACCTTGTGGTCCTTAATATAAGAAGAGTAGATTTGTAGATAAATTGCAGATTCTCCAGTTGAGCTAAAGATAAGTTAAGTAGCAATTGGCGTTCATGGCAGTAAAACAGAAAGCAGGATATAAAAGACACCTGACTTTTAAAAACAGACAGTTGTTTAAGCAGGTAAACCCTGATTCTAACGGCTTTATCATCTTCAAACTCTAAAACCTGGCAGGCTCATTTGGAAACCCCCACCTTTCTGAGCGTCCTATCTGAGTGAAACAGGTTCATAGAGAGCCTCTTATCAGTCATCACCTAAAGAGGGGGAGCAGCGTGTATTTTCAAAAGCAAGCAGGAGAAAAATATTTTGGTAAGGATGTTTGCTGGTGGTTATTTTGAAGATATATATATCTCTATCTATCTATCTAATTTTTTTTTCTCCCTGCCAGAAACCTTTTTTTTTTTTTTTTAAATTGTGGGATGAAAAACTATTTCCAATTAAAACTGTCACTCAGAAGCCCTAAACTCTTGTATCTTCTTATATTTGCTCGGCATTGACGTTGGCATGTTATTATTGGTAAATACAAGGTCATTATGCGGCATAATTTTAGCTGACATCTAATTTTACTTCCAAGCCTGTAATTGTTCTCGCACCTGCATCTTCCAGCCCTCTGCCTCTTCTGCTGCTGAGAGATTTGGGCTGTTGTCACCCGCAGATGCCTTTCTGTATTCCTCAGTATGTTAGACCACTTTCCTCTGCGGAGTATTGAGGGGGCATCTTGTAAACCAGCCTCTTTCATCAGGCACAGGCTCATTTCTGGTAGAGAGAAGTGTATAAAAACACATGATTAAACTTAACAAGCAACGCTGCTTCTGTGTAAAAGCTGTCTTATGAGTATGAGGCACCTAAGTATTTGGTCACCACTGCTGCTTTTGTAGTCTATAAATTTCTGCCTTTATTTTGAAAAATTAAGGCATTTCCACCCTGTAGCTTATTAAATACAGAAAGTACTGCCCTTTAACTATTTTTAATAGTTTTTTAAAATAATTGCTTTTAATGTTTTTAAATAGCTTTTTTTTTTTTTTTTGGTACTGTGCTTACTTTAGAAAGGATGAAGATTACTTTGGCATGAAAGCATTTAGAAAAAGTGTTGTAGAGTTCCTTTTAATCCTTGATTTTTTTTTAATCCTTTTTTTTTTTTTTTTTTTTCCCATTCATTATTTTTGAAACCATGTGTTCCATTCTGTTACTGGCATTGGGAGACTGTTGTGATTAACGGGGATTTTTTTTTTATATTTGTGGGGATCCTCCCTTAGGCTCTCAGTCCAACACACAGACAGAAACTGGTTCAGTTTGGCAGTGGCAAAAATATTCAAATGTGTTTGACCAGACAAAATTTGTTAAATTTTGATTTAGGAATTTATAATTGTCATTGAAATGTGCTAGGTAAACACTAATACCCCGTCCCATTGTTCTGCTCCATTGAACAATAAATTAAATTAGCACTTACAAGTTTTCATTTGACAATGAGATTAATATCACAGCTATGGTAGTAGTAGTGACAAAGAAGATGGCTTATCCATCCTTTTTAAATAGAGATCCAGAGATATCCTTAGCTAAACATTTGACTGAAGCTGAATAGTATATTAAGTTCTTCTAGGAACGACATAAAAATACAGCCACACAACTGCACCTTGAAGAGTTTTAAAGTATGAGATGGACAGAGTGATTGACTGTCAGTAAGTGGGAGTCTTGACAATATTTGCTACAAAAAAATCCATACAAACATGGGGAGATTTTAAAACTTAATAAATAATCCATCAAACTAGAGTAAAATTGAGGGTTAAGCGGTGGAAGGTGAACATGAATTGATGTTTAGAGTCCCCTTGGTGGGGGAACTTTGCTGTTGCTAATCCAGAAAAACAAAAAAATATGTTAAAATAGACAAAAGCTCATTGGTACCTTGTAATAAAATGGATTCAGCATTTTTACTTTTATGGAGAATATACTTTTATTTTCAGATTAAAAGTTGTCTTCAGCTTTCATTCTTCCTTTTAAATTTCACTTCCAAATCCTTTTACAGTATGTTTCTGGGTGAGGTCTGTTCTGCTAGTCAAAAAAAAAAAAGTAAGTTTTTTGATTTGTATCCCAAAGTTTAAGTAGTTAGCTTGCTGGATACAAGACACTGTTCATGTCGTATAGAGACTTCTGATAATTGTTGGCTAAATGCCTAAAGTAATCTAGAACTTTGTAAGATTAAACAGGGTTAAATCCTCATTTTCCACTTGCAAAACTTGGTCTCTTTTTAAATATTGGCTAAATGTACTTGTAAGTGGAACATTGTTTTCAACATTTGCTCTTTTATTTACTTGCATTGTAGTGGGGCTGTAGTTTTTAGACTTAAGCTTAAGTCTATGTTGCGTTACGTGACTTTTCCAGCAATTTTCTGTTGTAGCCTTCACTTAATCTAAGTGATTCTGAGGCAGTCAGCCTTTGGCCCCCATGTTTTAAGTACCAAATGTAAAAATAAAAAGGGCTGAGCTTGTGTCTCAATTCGCCATAGCCATTAACCCTTCATACAATGCTGGCTCCATCAGGCAGCACACTACTGGCTGTCACAAAAAGGGGTCAGCACTGATGTGCTGGAAAGTTGTCATGCAGTCTGTAAATGTAACATACCCAGTTTTTCTTTTTCAAATCGTGTAAATTGACTTGATCTAATGATGAGAGCAACAGCAGCAGATGGCAAGTCTCACATGCCCCACAACTAAAAGTTGCATAGTGTGTTATTGGCCTTAGTGATTTCACTCTGAGATTCAGGGTTTATCAGAAAAAAAATATTCCTTTTGGTAAAGGAATGTGAGTGGTATGAATTGTTACTAGTCTATGGTTATAATTAGATTACTGCATAATTGTAGGCTAAAGTAGAAGTATTTATTCTGTACATTTATTAATCCTGAAGGAAGTTATAGGATTAAAGCATCAGGCAAAAAGGCATAAATTTACATATAAAAAGAATTATAATAATAAGAGTGCTAAGGTGGTGCCGTTCATTTTATAACAAAGGCTTAGGAAAATGGGAGGCCACAGACTGTGGGGAAGGGTTTGGAAGTGGACGAATAGGAATCGAGAAATGCCGTGTGGGTGAGACTGGTTTTGAAGTGGAAGCCGGACGAACCAGAAGAGAAATATATTTAATAAGAATTCTGTCTTCCAGGATGTATTTAATTATTAAAATGTATTAATAATATTTGTTATTTTGAATATTGTGAAGAATGGACTTGTCCAGTTTGTGTAGCTTAAAAATTTAAAAAGTCAAAGGAAAGGTACATGATGTCAACTACAGAAGTAGTGTAAAGCTGAAAAAATGACAAAATCAGCAAATGCTTAATAAATAAATTGAACCGGTTGCTGAGGATTTTTTTTTTATATTAAGCTTATCCTCTTGCCTAATAAAAGCATTGCTTGATTATTTTATTTATTTATTTATTTTTCTCCCCAAAAAATGTATGTTTGTTCTTATGATATATCTAGCAATATGGTCCTTGTGGTTGCTGTGACATGCAATGGGTCCCTTTTTTTATTCTTTACTAGAGAAACTATCACAAGTTACAGAAACCCACGTTTGCATTAGAATGATTGAACAACAGTATTACTGTGATCCAAGATCAGTTCCACCTCTGCACTGTGGAGACACAGACAAGACATATTGATTAAATACTTGACACCAGGTTACACATTTTGAAAAGAATTCGATGGCTTGACTAAGCTGCCTGATTATAGTCAAAACATTTGTAGTCAATTGTCATTGCATCGAGGAACATAAAGATTTAATTTGACTTAACGATAAAATTGTTAAAACTGTGTATAAAGGAAAAATGTTTTTCGCTCTTCCGCAATGGCTTCTGCAGTGTTTGGATTAAAGAGTAAGGCAATATGCTTATTAAACAAGAGATGTAATATCTTGAATTTTCTTTTAACTATTTCATTGAAAAAAATAGCTTAAAAGCAGCTTTAAGTTCTGAAGTTGACAATGGGCTGTTCATTATATGCGTTTTAATGTTTCCTTGGTCTTCCTTTACTATTGTGTTTTATGTTTATTAGCCTTTCAAGATTTCCACAAAAAAAAAAAAGATAAATGTATCAAGATTGTTGTTTGCACCTGGCATATCCCAATGCTGTCTGAAGATATCTGCCAGTTGTAAAAGCCATCTAAAATTAGGAGGTTTGTGGCTTTCTAGAGCTGCGCAACATATGTAAACTGACTTTGCGTGGGAGAGATAAGGGCTCAGCCATTGTGTAATATCAGTTCATTGTATTGTGGTGCAAGATATCTCCTCTTGTTTTGCACACCTCCCCTTCACTGCAACTATCGAGGCTAACTGCTAACCTCAACTGAGCAACCCATCCCATTTTACCTGCCTGCTTGGCTATTATGAAACATTGTGGCTGGAGGCCCTGCTGTCTATCAGTTGTGTACTTGTGGTCAGATGGAGGAAGCTGGAGGTAGACCTGTGTTTGCAGCAGTAGCATGAGTACCTGCTCCACTTTTTTTTGTAGCAGGCATAATTAGGCCAGGAGGAGTATTTGAAGTAAACTCTACCCCAATGTGTGTGGGTATTTTTTTTAATTTTTTTTTTTTAAGCCTGTGTGTACATTTTTCTTAATAGATCAGACTTTGATATTTGTAGAAAATTATATCTTTTTATGTTTCAAATGCAGATTTGAATAAACACGAACACTGAATAGTTGGCCTGTGCAAAATGTTTGTTAATGAACTCCTGTGGTGCTCATTGCCCAAGTCTGTTTCGGGGAGTTTTTTAGTGCTTTGTGACTAGAATTGCGGATACCTATGCAGTAGGGAGGAACTGTCACTGGTTATCTTTGTCAGATGCAATATTTTCATGATGTCGTAGCCCATGTGCTAAATACTTTTAGGATGAGCTCTGGTTTCCCTGAAAAGTACTGGAATCAGTTTCAGCAAACAACATTAACTTTTTTTACAATTTACTTTTATATAAGACTCCCATGTCGTTTGTTGTGTAGACATGCAAAAGTCAAGTTTTAAAAGCAATTTTGAAGGCCAGATTTAACTAACTGCATATTGGTTCCTACTTTTAGTCCTGGAGGTGCGTACAAGCCCATTATAGGTCAGACTTACCCACATACTCAAGCTCACTCATGCAGGATCTGAATACTGTATCTGGAAAAAGTGAAAATTCCACACAGTGAGTGAACTGAGAAATAAAGACTGGGTCCTAGAGTTCTGAGGAAAAAACACTATGGTGCATCCCCATATTGCCCCATTTTCATATCACTTTGTGCACTTTGCCATTTTCTTGCTTTTTAACTTGCTTTTTATTATTTTTAATAATATTGTACCTTCATTAAAAGAACAACCATGTCTTGACACTTGCAGAATGCGCATAGTGCATTTAAAGTAGTAACAAATTCCAGAAGACACTGACAAAGGGACAGTTTAACACTTTTAAAAAGTCTACTTGTGAATAGTCAAATAGAAAATAGATGATTTTTCAGTTATCCAATGACTTTCTATACTATAATTTAAGCATATCAGTAAAAATTACTGATACGGCTCCACTTTCTAGTTTCTCTATTCTCTTATGAAACATTCAGAGATTCATATATGTGTTATGAGTGTGTCATAAGCAAGTATAATCTAAATTAATTTCAGAAGTCTAACTTCTGTCTTGTCTAATCTTGAGCTGCAGTGTAGCTCCTGTCTTTTGTATTATTTTTTATTAAAACCCCATTCCCTGAGACCTGTGTGGACCAGCTCCTCTTGAGTGGTTGGATGGTTTTACTAGGACAAGTTCTAACTTGGGTTTGCTTGACTCCTGTAAACTCCAAGGAAGTAAAATAAAAAAAATGATATCATTAATATTTGTAGGAAACTCAATTGTGTCCTTAAGCGCAGGCATGAGCACCAGCTGAAACAAATGAATGAAAAACAAATTTAAATATCACTTTTATGGCAAGAGTAAAGCAAGTCACAATATTTAAATCTCAGTTTTTGTTTCTAAAATGTATAGCTGTTTTGAACCCCTGCACGTTTGGAGTTCAGAATTATTAAAGCATGTTTACTAACAACACTGTAATCGAATGAAACACAAATTACCATCTCCATTGGATCCATAGTTACTTAACAGCCATATGTTTATGCCATTACCAAATTGTACATGTATACAAAATACTTGAAATTTAGTATAAAAAAAGAGAGCTATTTAAAGTATCTTTTTAACAGTGATGGGGTGTGTGTGTGTGTGTGTGTGTGTGTGTGTGTGTGTGTTTTTTAGTTGTTTTTTTTTTTTTTGTGTGCATGTATATAGGATTATCGTGTCATTATTGTCAATGTTGATGTATTGATATATGTTTCTGGAAACATTTTGCAAGGTGCCACACAGTGGTGCAGTGGTATGGCTGCTTCCTTGTACCAAGGAGACTGGGTTTCATGTCCCAGGTGCCCCCTGGTATGGAGTTAGCATGTTATGCCCCTGACCTTGTGGGTTTCCTCGATTTGTTCCAGTTTCCTCCTACAGTCCAATGATATACATGTTAGGTGTATTGGCAATACTAAATTGGCCTCGGTATGCGTTGGTGATCACCCTGTGATTGGACAGACATTCTATCCAGGGATTGCTTCTGCCTTCCACCCAGTGCTACTGGGATAGGTTCCGTCATCCCTAAAACCCTGCCCTGGATAAGCAGGGTAGGAAATGGATGGATGGAAGAGATATGTGAAGTGTCCTTGTGCTTCACATTACCTTTTGTGTTGCTCACAATTTTCAATTTAACAGTGTTATTTGTAATTTTGTTTAGTATGCTGAACTTATAAGAGAGAGTATTTTTACTGGAATAAATTTGTATTGAACTTATAAATGAGTCTTTGTGGAGGCTATATTGATACTGTAGTATAGAGTTTTACTGTATCCTCAAATGACAGCATATGTGGTGTGTGCATGTTTGTAGGTGTGGTTTTTGTGTATACCATAAATACATTTATTTTCATTTGTACATGCAAATATTTGTTAATGTGTCACAAGGAGTGTCACCCTTGAATTGACAAAAAGGCCTTTGAAGCAATGGCATTCTTTACTAAGCTCATAAAACACACACACAAATGACTTGCTGTCCAGTCTCTTTATTGTGATTAGGAATGCTGGATTTGAGGGGTGAAGGGAATCTATGTTTACTAATCAAATTACAAAGGGCAGGTAGGCAGGGGCCAAGGACAAGAGGCAATTGTATCCCTTTTTTGTCAGCATTCATTTGTTGAAGGAGTGAGCTTTTAGTGTGGTTTGCAAATAGTTGGTTTGATAAGCAACATTGCTTAACAGAAAGAGGGCAGTCAGAGCTTTATCTAAAATAGGCATTAATGTGTACATTTCTTGTTAAACCAAGCAGGGGAACCTTAAGGGGTCATTAATCTAGAGGTTTTGTAGATGATGATACAAGTACTTCATGCATCTTTTATGGCTGTGTAGAACCATTTATGGAATAATAATGCAAGTGCAAGACATTTTATTTTTTCAGAATGGATTATGCCTTTTGTCAGTAATAATCTAGATGGAAAAACTTTTAGTGGTGTTCAGTCTACAGCAGGGCACACTTTATGTGACCTATCTATTCCTTTTGGACATCTAAGTATTCACTGGAGGAAAACTGTAAAATGTTGACACTTTAAAGTGTTAAAGTTTAAGAGATTCCTACTGTATATTATAGAAGCTCCAAATGTCAGGTTTTTGCTGCATATTCCCCATTTTGCTTCTCTCTTAGCTCTGTTTTGATATTGCATGACATTGCAATTTCTAAAAATGAACATGAGAAACAAATTTCAAACAAGTTCACTGCATGCTGTTTACTTGAAATCATTTACCAAATGAAAATTTGCACAAAACCTGAACTCAGAATGTATTTATTTATTTTACTTTATTTTTCTGTTTAACAAAATATAAAGATGGCAAATTCCATTTAAGGCTTAATTAGTTTTGCTTCTTGGTGGCACATTATCTTAGTTATGCATGCTTTGTATCGGTAATCCGGCAAATGCATGTGTATATATTTGTTCTATATCTTACGTATGCTAGAATATTTTTGGCGTAATTTTGCTCTTGTCAGCCAAAAGCCATAAATTGGCTTTTTTCCCCCAAAGATTTACAAAATGTATTCTTTTTTTGGCCTGCATGGTTGCCATTAAAAATTACACTGTCCCCATGCTGTAACTGCTCTGGGCTTTCAGCTGATCTTACAGATGATATATTATAAAAATGCACTTGAACTGGAGTTCAGTAAAAATACTTGGACTTGGTTGGGAGCAGGAGTGGATAGCAGCAACAATAAAAGATTATGAAAAAATATAAAGTAGCTGAAAATTTATTTTTGATTTCTGAACTTTCTCAAGAGTCAATGTATGAGGGATTTAATCCAAATGTAGATTACAGGACGATGTTTGGAAAAGCAGCCAACATATAAAAAGTGAAATACATACAGTATAATATGGGAAATTTGTAACCAATCCTCCTCCTGTCTAGAGCTTGCCAGAAATATTGGAAAGCCGAGGGCGCAAAGTCAAGTGGAACTGTTTGAATAGGAAAAGGAGTTAAAACAAACTGCTCAGGGGAATCTGTGGGAACTGGGTTTTACAGTCAAAGAATGGCTTTTAAATCCTCAGGCTTAGACTGAAGAGGAATTGGATGCTTATGTCAAGCTTGCATGGCTGCATACTGAGTTTTTCTACACTAAAAATGTTTAAATGTACTTTTTAAAATTTGATTTAATTAACTGAAACATTGAAAGATACCATGAATGTTTCATAATGAAACCTGAAAGCTCTAACAGCATATTTACAATAAAGGTTGTCCTTTTTATTTCTATTTATTTATTTTGGTTGCTCTGGTTTCCATGGGTGTTTTTTAAATTCATTAGTTTTTGAGCATTGAAAACCTTGGATGCAAACTTAGTCAGCATTGTTAATATATTAAATGCATTTTTTTGTCTTCAAGAAACATTGATAATAAAAATTAAGCATTTTTCCAAAATATTTTTGTTTTATAAATATTGCTTTTTCATTGATCTTGTTTGTTGTTCTTTATTCCTTATTTATTTTAATCACTTAAGTGCTATGTTTGTTGGTATCTCTTAGTCTTATGTAGCTACCACTACATCTTTTATGCAATGTTCCTTTTAAATTATGGTACACTTCTGCAAGTAAAACTATGGTCATCAAAACGCCCACACCCCCGTTTAACTTTCTGAAGGAAATCTCATTTTTGTTTTTGGACAGTTGTACAAGACAGAACTTTCTAAGCCATCGTGTAATCCTGTCGGATCAGTTGGGTAAATCTTAGAATAAAGCTTAAAACCATAATTGATTTATGTATTCGTTGACAAAACCCCCAGAGGGATTAACAGTTGCCTCAGATGAATGACAGTGCACTGGAAGACCATCAGTGTAAGGCTATTGCAGGGTTAGTGTTTCTCTATGTGGACTTTCACTGCTATTTCCTGGTTGTAAAGTGAGGGTCAACATGGACAAACTGAAATTATTACTATTTTAAAGACTATCACATAAACTGTTACAAAAACATTTTATAGAGCAAATCATTTCTATCTTATGACCTTTATTGTTAAATCTGTGTACTGAAATGTATCTTTACTTATAAAGGCAATCTATAAAGTGTTTTTATTTACATTCTGAATATAGATGTTCGTCATTGTTATGTCATTTTATAATGGTCTTCTCATGAATAAAAATTAAATTCAAATATTTTATGAAAAAGTTCATTTTACAGTTTGTCAGGTTTATCAGCAATCACATTAAGTAATTCTATGTATTACTATGCACATATGTATGCACGTAAATATAGGTTGTATATTTATTAATTCTACAGTGCCTTCAAAAAGTATTCAGACCTTTTTCACTTTATACACATTTTGTTAAACTGCAACCTTATGCTTAAGTCATTTTAAATTTTATTTTTTCCCTTATTAATCGACATAGAATATCCCAGAATGATAAAGCGACAAGAATTTAGAAATTTTTGAAAACTGATACAAGTTTAGACCCTTTGCAATGTTGTCATATTGCACTTTTTAATTTTTAATAAATTTACAAAACTGATATGATTTTGGTAATGAAGAATCTGAGCCTTTTCCTAACTAAAACAAAAAGAGATGAAACACCTGTAACCAGGAAACAGTCCTGCAAACAGTCCTTCCTCTGTCCAGAGCTTTGCGGAAATATTGGAAAACCGAGGGCACAAAGTCATGTGGAACTGTTTGAATAACAGATTGTGAAGTCATACCAAGGCAATATGTTTAGAAAGGAGTTATTTAACTCTATGACAAGATTAGCACACAAATAAGGAGAGAACAGGCAAACTTCAAACATAAGCTGTTTTAGCCTGGGATAGGCAATATGCACACTCTTTTTCAGATTCCGCGTCAGCTAGCTGCTTCTCTTTCGGCCCTGAAATCAAAACGAACTAGCTATGGCATTTTTCACCCGATTGCTTCAAGACATGCCCAGACTTACGGTAAACTACACAAGTCGCATTATTCAAACCTTGTGCAAAACATCATAAGCTAAAAGGGAGAAGGGCTTCAAACTACATGTTTCAATGTATGTCCACAATTACGAAGGTAAGGATCTGAAAATATTAAAAATTTTGTCTACTGTGAACTTACATGGGACAAATATGTGATTACATTAGGCTTCTTTAAAAGGTACAGAACTTCAATAATTGGTTATTAAACTTTATTCACGGACTAGTGAATATGTATGTAAGCTTAATACATAATAACATGAGTCTGCTGGACATCTTGTTTAAAAAAAAAAAAAAAAAAAAAAAAGGAAATGTCTCTGTCTGAGCCAGTAAAATGGGGAATACAAAACTGTTTCTTCATTGTAAGGGTGTCATTTTGCTTCCTCAGTGGGAGGATCTCCTATCTGAGAGACGGGTTTTCATCAAGCGCTAGATCAACAACTGCTGGATCCAGAGCCAAAGGATAGTTGTGGTCCTCCAGGATTTTATCATCCTCCTGTGGAGAAATGCAGGAACCGCTCCCTTCTTCAGCAGTCATGGCCTTGTCTCAGAACCTGGCTCACAAAATGTAGAGCTATGTGTATGCTGAAACTTCAGCTTCTTTTTCTGACATTCCACTAAATAAAAATCACAGCTGCAGTATAGGCAACAGAAGTGACTGAGCTGGTTGAGATTTTACCAGAAGTGCGTCAGCCCTACCGTGAGCATATAACCCATTGACATTGTGCCCAATACTTCGATGGAGGAATTTTATCAGATGTACCATTTTTCCCTTCTAATTCAGTAATTTTGAAGCTGAGTAAATGTTTGGTTTTTTGGTAATCTGGAAAAAGACAAAACAGTTGAGTTATCAATTTTAAGTTTTTCCTCTGTTATGTTTCAGATATCTTACCTCTCATCTTACCATCATTTGCTTTGCAATCATGTAATATTTTATTTTTCAGCCTATACCCTTATGTATGTAAACAGTATGCAAGAGTTGGGCCAATTAATGTAATTGGCCTTAATGTACAAACTACACTTTTTGTTTACTAACCCACGTAAAAGACTCATCTGACTCAACCTTTATGTAGTTAAGATACAGGCTAAAAACAAAAATACTTGGCCAGAATGTCCTGTGAGCATGTGGAAAATGTGCAAGCTCAACACTCGCATGCAGTAAATGGGTTGAGATATGAACCAGTTTTAAAATCTGAGGAAATGCAAACCAGTCATTGTCTGTAAATATGAAAACCTATTTAATTACAAATTTCTTATATGGGTGACCATCCAACTGAAACTGCAAAGTTGGAGAATTATGAAGTTACTTTATTTTCATGTATATCACAGAGGAAAAATAAGTGGTGTGTGGGGTTTTTCCCCCTTTATTTTACTTTTCACATTCAAAGTGCCCTAAAGTGCAATCTGTAGGTAAATTCATATCTTAATAAGCTGAATAAATATGAAACAAATAAGAGAAAGCTAGGTACTTTATCTGCTATTTGCAAGGGTGCATCATGTGTGTTTTTAGTTATTTTATTTTTTTAAAGACTTGCCGTGGTGGGTGAAGTGCTTGAAAGCAAAGGTTATAAGAGTCATGAGGGAGTCCATTGTGGAGAACTGGCTCTGTTACAGTAGAATGGATGCAGAGGTCTTAGCATAGACAATGGCTAGGGTCAAATTGGCCCCTGTTATTTACAGTAGTTCCTTTCATTGACTAAGTGAAAGAAGAGCAGCCAGGATCCATGTGGGAAGACCAGTGTTTCTGCTCAGTCAGGCCTTCGCGGAGGTCGGGGCCTGCCATGAGTTGGAGGCGTGGAATGTACACTGGACCACTGGGGTTTTTTTAGGACTCTCTTTAAATTTCATTTTCATGTCAAGCATAAAGAAGGTGGGAAGAGAGAACAGCAGAAAAAGCCAGACTCTTCAATATCAACTTCTAAAGCGTAATTGAATGCTTGACTTCTAACTTAAATTGTTTGTAGTTATAATTCCTAATGCTAGCGCGTGGAGAAAAAAAAGTTGTTGATAGTTAAGGTTATGTTCTCATCTGAACCAAAGAAGCAAATGCTTAGAAATATGTGCAGAAATTTCCAACATGTTTATTTTAAATGGAAAAACACATAGTGTGTATATATAGCTACACGGGTGCAAGCCATTTTATATATGCATATTTCAAATTCATATACAAAAACAGTTTAATTTTAACTGACCAAGAGATGTAATTTTATAACTAGTTTGATATTATGTAATGTTTGTAGATCACATATTTTCCTTAACTTTAACATTAACTACAAACCTAAAATGAAAAGCAACTTGTACTTCGTATATAGAAGGATTTTATATAAGATAGTAAAATAAAAGATGTCTTAGGATAATAAACAATTGAATTTGGTTAAGAGACAGGGACAACTAATTTGGAATTCCTAAATGACTTGCCTGTAAGCCGTCATAAGCAACCGTGGTGGGAATGCCTAAAACTTGCCTCTTCATACATTAAATATGCCTCAGTGGCACTGTGGAATAGATTGGCCCTTTTTCCAGAAAACAATGTCAGGTCAGAGGTCATTGGGAAAGGGGCTTAAGCAAACCAAAGACTGTGGACCTGGAAGGCCTCAAGCTTTGCACAATTTCAACCACTTGAAACCAAATCCCACCTCTTCTGCACATTTAAAAAGCTTTCAAGGACAACAGACTTTTAGGGCTTTTTGTCATGTAAAATATATTGTCCTGCTCATGGCTCTTTTGTTTTTATTTATGTCTTTTTATATATTTTTTTAATAAACTCGTATACTGTACTCCACTGGATCCCAGATGGTTTTCTTGACTGCTTCTTTGAGTAAACCCTTTCATAACTTACTGCTTCAAACTTGTGTTACTAGGGCTTCAAGAAAGTACACTTTGTAAACTTGTTTTCCTTTAACATCTTAAAGACTTGGCGATTCAGAATTATCCAGGTGTGTACATGTGCCTTGTGAAGGAATAGTGCCATGTCCAGGGTTGACCTTTGTGTTTGCATTTAGCTTTTTTTGAACAATGGATGAATGTGATATGCACATTATCCAAAAATAATGTGTTATTCTTCACAACCTCATGTTCTCAAAGATTGTATGGTATGACCCCATTTTCAAAAAACAATGAGTCCTGTTATTTGACAGTGTGCAGTAAATGGGGGAAACTGTGGTATACATAGTTATGTCACCAAATAGTGGTTGGGCTGGAAACTTGATATATTTTTTTTTTTCCCCCGCTTTTTTTTTCTAGCTTTATTTGTCCCGGGGGGGGTCATACTCTATGATCAGAACACAACCTAGAATGAAAATATCAGAGAGAGGATGTGCAACTTTGCTCATAATGGCATTCAGTTTTGCAGGGTGTCCAGAGTGCATCCCATAACAGAGTCTGACCTTTCAACAAGTTTGTTGATTTGGTGGGGCGCTCTTGGAGTGATGTTACCAGCCCAGCACACCACAGCACAGAAAATTGCACTGGCCATCACAGAGTTGCAGAAGATATGAAGGTTGCCATTACTCACATTTATAGGAACGCAGTCTCCCAAGAAGAGAGTTTGTCTTTTCTTATACAGTTCCTCTGTGTTACTTATATTAAGAGACTAGTTTAACCTTTTATTGATGTGGCTCCCAAGTAAGAGTACACCACCTCTACATTCACTCTTTAAATTGTGACCAGATACAGAGGCTTTTTGAGCTACAAAAGTCAATAATCAGTTCCTTGGTTTTGTTGATGTTAAGTTGCAGACAATTCTTTCTGCACCAAGAAACAAAGTTCACCATCTGATTCCTATACTGTGTCCTCCCCTTATCAATACACCCCCTAAGTGCAGAAACATCTGACCATGACTGCAAGTGACATGACCTGGTGTTCTATTTATATTCAGAGGTGTACAGAGTGAAGAGGAAGAATCATTGCTGTTCCTTGTGGTGCTCCAGTATTGCTCACACCTGTAATGGAGACACAGTCCTTGAGTCTTACAAACTGCGGTCTGTCTATTATCCAGGACTCCATAGACTCATTCACCTGCAAATCTCTGTGCTTACTCCTTAACAGGGAGGGATAGATGGTATTGAGGGCAGTAGAGAAATAAAGAAAACTTAATCCTCACAGTGCTCCCAGGTTTGTCCAGGTGACAAACTTTGTGGAGCAGATAGATCATTGCATCCTGCACTCCAAAGTTCAGTGGGTCCAAGTGGTCTACCCCAAGAGAACTCTTATAGTTCCGGACCAGCCTCTTAGACACAAGTGCCACTGGACTATAGTCAGTTCCACAAGCAAATATGCATTGTTCATTCTGCTTCTACTTTCTCTATTATTAAAATGGGTATATAATATAAGGAAACATTTTGTTAGACAGTTTATATGCTTACAGACAGCGCAATGCTACAGATACCTGCCCGTGCTAACTCATAGTTCTAGGGACCCTAGTTTGATATCTGTCCCAATTCTAGTCTTTCTGGTATTTGATGATTTTTATTTTTAATTTTTTTTTTTTCATGTTTTTTCCAGGAAGAGCAATTCCCTACTTTGTCGAGATAATCTGTATCTTTAAAACTGGTCAGCATTATGTGTGTGAGTGTGTATGTGAGTGTGCAGGATGTGTATGGCTGAGGACATTGCTGCTGAGAGAAAATGTAATCGTCAATTTGAATGCTACCCCAAGCCTTTGTTAAAGTCATAGTAACGTAAAGGTGTGGGAATCAAATGTAGTCTTTCAAACATTGAAAGACAAAAGGTGTATACCATTCCTTGTGGAAAGTTGGGATTAAACATTTTAAAACTGTAGCTATTTGTCACTTAGGGTGCAAAGCCTTCAGTTGTACATGACTATAGGTTTATAGGGGTTAAAGTCAAACGCATGCAGTGTGAGCATATCACTTTTGATTTCATGAGGAATTATCCTGTATTTATATTTCAGATGAATTTGGTATACTCTTATGTAGCACTCTTTACTGAAGAAAGATAGAAAAGGCTTATATGAACTTACACAAGTAAAAAATGTAACAAAAGCATACTTAGTGAAGAAATATATGCATAGACTAAAATCTACTTAACACATTTATTTGGGGCGATTAACTGTCTCTGTACTGTATTGTACTTAACTGAAATAATACTAGCACAAGATTTACCTAACGGAAGATCTGGTCAACTGAGGAAAGAGAGAAAAATAGAAATCTAAATTAACATTTTAAGAGGAGCAAATGAACCTCTGGGACGTGTAGTAATTATGTGGAATAAGCAAATTCTATGTTTAGCTTACTTATGTGGAGTTAGCACTCCCTGTCTCACGTCCCAGGTTTGCGTCAGTATATGCTCAAGTTCATAACTGTAGTTTAATAATTTGAACGTCTGGTGTGGTGTTTTTCACCACTGGTGCCAAAGGTTGATATTTTATAGCCTGGAGTTGAAGCTTAGTCACACGAAGTACCACAGCAGCATGTAAAAATTACAAATTGGAATGGTTAATAAAATCTGGTATGCATTTGTTGAAGGACAAAACAAGATGGTTAACCGTACAAATAGCATAATCAGCAACTCTAAAAAGTGTGTGCTACACGATAAAGGGGTTTTCAGTTTGGATTTAAATACTGGGGCCAATTGAATTTCTCTTGCACTACCAGGCAAATTATTCCAAAGTTTGGGGGTCCTTCAGCTAAAGACTAATTACTAGCCTTTAAGTAAACCTGTAAATGCTCAGAGCACACAACATTTTTTCTTTTCTATGTAATATGAAAGCTGCTTTAATCTGTTTGAGGAGGTATAGGTTCCTGGAGATTCTGTTTAGGGACATACGTCATCTGGGACCTGTGGATCTTTGCAAGGATTGTCCTATGAGGTTTTCAGTGATGCCAGCAGATTTATTTATGTTTTACTTATTTGGCTGGCACCTTTTGTATTTATAACATTTGTGATACAATTGTTTTACCTTTTGGTTTTCCAATTGGAGCACAGGTTGGTCAAGTGACTTGGTCATTGTCACACAGTGACAGTGTCCATAGCAGGATTTGAACCCACAACCTCAGGGTTTAATGTTCACTACACCAAACTGCCTAAACTGTATAGGTTTTAAACTGTATAATAAGTAATAATCATTTCAGTTTTCATTTTGCTTTTTACATTGCACAGGTCACTGTTCATAAGGGATCTCCAATTGCACTTTTTCAAAAAAAAAGCTTCAAAAACAGATTAAGGTTACTTTCTAAATTTATAACATCTTAAGAAAAGTCATAGAGCTAATTTGGAGGATTTTCAATGTCTCCATTATTTTTGAATGCAGCCTTGTTTGTATACTCATTATATCAAACTAAATGGGTGCTTTCTTTTTTATATCATAATATCCTTTCTTCAAGGTTTACATTTTTTCCACACAGAAGCAATTATAGTTGTTACCTTTCATATTCAGTATAATGCTACCCTTAACTACGAATTGAGTCCAGCTTTAGCTTTGCATTCATTCAGCCTGTGTATCATTACTATTCAAAGATTATTGAATACTTCAAATGACTTTCCTATGCCCCAAATGATAGATTATTAGTGGAAAATTATATCTGTAATAAAAAATTTTAAACTGCTTTCATCTATGCACAGCGTCTGGAAAGCTTTTGTAATTACCTGTTTTGTACATCACATGATTGCTTTTAATGTGATTTTTACTTATTGCCGATATTAAAGGCTAAATAAATAAATTTAAATAAATATATAGATATATACTAATAATAAAAGGCAAAGCACTCACTCACTCACTGACTCATCACTAATTCTCCAACTTCCCGTGTAGGTAGAAGGCTGAAATTTGGCAGGCTCATTCCTTACAGCTTACTTACAAAAGTTGGGCAGGTTTCATTTTGAAATTCTACACGTAATCGTCATAACTGGAACCTATTTTTTCGGCCATATACTATAATAGGCTTCTGCTCGAAATTTAGTGCCTGCCAATATAAGGCCGTACATCCGTCAGCGGAAATCCAATAGAAACACCGGTGCTAAATATTCACGGGCAAAGGACTGTGCTTATGCAGAGGAAGATGAGATGGTCAGGGTGGTGTTTGGCACAAACTCAGCGAAACTGCGAGAGAAACTTTTAAGTGCCGGGTCTTAGCTAATATTAAATACAGCCGTGGACATCGCACGAGATGGCACCAGCACAGCTGGAAACCTTTGATGCATGTACACCGAGCGGCTCATGTGAAATGACGCAGTGCACAGACAAAAAGCGACAGTTCCAAACAGTGCTGAACAAAAACCGAATTACACAATTGAGAAGGCAGCAAAAAATATGAAGCGTGTGATACATACAAGCATATTCATAAGCGCAGCTACTGCGGAAACAAAGCACATGGTGGAAAAAGTAAATGTCCCGCTAAAGGAAGACAGTGTAAAAAAAACCCTGTGCGTGCAGTTTGTCAGGTCTCGGATAAAGAGGAAGACGAGCTGTTTATTGATGCAGTAAGAAACGAATCAATGAATGAAACCTGTTATCTTTACGATTGACAAACACGGAATGTAACTTGAATACATCCTACAAATACGAACCTGATCGAAAGAAATAATGATAATCAAATCCTTGATGACAGCAACACTCAGTAACACTCACAAAACAATTAACTGTATATTGACACTCATGTTACATTATTTTTAAAATGTTCCCTTTTCTTTTTCATAACTTCTTTAACACACTACTTCTCCGCTGTGAAGCGCGGTATATAATGTGTGTGTGTGTGTGTGTATATATCTATCTACTCTCAAATAGATAAACCACACGCCGTGGTGCAATGGTAGAGACTTCACCTCTAGTGCTGACATCCGAGGTTCAATTCCCGAGAGGGGGTGCACTGAGTATGTACACGCGCTTCCCAATTCATTTTACCTTCGCATCCCCTTAGTTTGAGACGTATGAAAAAATATGCGGTTAGCGCAGAAAGACAGATCACCAATTGAAGCTTTATGAATAATGGATACTTTATTCGCCATCAATGATTGTTTTGGTAAAGCCATACTTGGTGTATTCATTAGGTGAACGGTAAAGTAAGAGCGAGGGGAGGGTGACTTATTGAGGCATGCAGGCAAAACCACAATAGCATGTGGGCTCGATGTACTGTAGTGCGCGTCAAGTCGATCTGAATTGCGCGATCACATTCGAAAAATATATCCAAGTTCTATTTAGTCCATATGTGTCAAACTCCAGGCAACTTGCCCCACTTTCCCTGTTGCCAAGTAATGTTGAACCAAGTCGGCACAACGGTGTTCCCAAATACGCACTTTGCTGATAAACTGAGCGCACGGAGTTCGCACGGCGCTTTGGTGACTTTGAAGAACAAAAAAAGAATTTTGAGTTGTTTCGCAACCCATTTGCTGTCGATGTGGAAACTGCACCTGTGCAGATTCAGGTGGAGGTGATTGAGCTGCAGTGTAATGGCACACTGAAGGCAAAGTACGATCCTGCAGGGCCCGCACAGTTTATTCACTCCATTCCCGCAGAAATGCTCCAGCTCCGTCTACATGCGGCTCAAACCTTGTGCATGTTTGATAGCACATATCTGTGTGAGAAGCTCTTCTCATTGATGAAGACTAACAAAACGGCACACAGGAGTCGCCTCACTGATGAGCACCTGTAGTCCATCCTGAGTATCTCCACAACACAGAACCTCACACCAAACATAAATGAACTTGTTGCCAAAAAAAGAAGTCAGACGTCCAGCTCTGATAAAATGACATATGAGCAAAGACAACTGAATGATTTGATTTGTTATTGCTGAAAAGAACAAATCTTATTTATATTTCCAGGTTTTGTTATGCAGCATGTTCATATTTGAATTTGTATAATTTTGACAGGATATATTTTTATGGAGAGCAAAATATAAGTTATTTAAGGTTTGAGTTGATTTATTCCAGAATAATATTCCTGTCTGTTTTTATTCATATTTATGTTCAAAAAAGTTAAGTTTTAAAAGTTTTGAAGTTTTAAAAGTTTAGTTTTAGTGTGTTCAATAAATGTTTATCCTGTTCGGCCCGCGACCTAAAGTGGTGTTTTGGATTTTGGCCCCCTGTGCAATTGAGTTTGACACCCCTGATTTAGTCGACACAAATATCTTTGGTTGGAATGTAAGGCGAATTTACTCTTTACATTTGTATGGTGAAGAAAAATTTATGCAATGATGCCTACATTTAACTTGCATTCCTACCAAAGATATTTCTGTCGACTAAATAAAAATTCCTTCTATTTAAAATTTAAATAGAACTTGAACAGAAACGATAGTTCATAATATCCACGCAGACTTGCACATAAGAGCGGGAGTCCTCCGTTTTAACAAACAGCGTATTGCACTGACTCGAAATAACCTGCCCATTTAATTATTTAGGAATGGATAAATAAATTAAGATTTTGTAAAAATAATGTTTTTCATTTTTCTTCCTTGATGGATTCTGCCACCTCCAGCAACAGTTGCTCGCACCCCAAAGAGTGTGTGTATGTGTGTATAAACAATTACATTGACAATCCATGTTACGTTATTTTCAAAATGTTTCCTTTTCTTTTTCATTTCTTCTTTAACACACTACTTCTCTGCTGCGAAGCGCGGGTATTTTGCTAGTATATAATATAAAAAAAAAAAAATTATTGCAAGGAGGAAAAGCAGAAAGCTTTTGGGTAGTGTGTCTTGATAGATCATGTCCATATTTAGGTCTTCTGCTCTAATTCGTGTGTTGCTTTAATGCCAGTAATTGAGATGAAGTGTAGAGTCGGGCGAAATTTTCATTGTAATGCATGTTTTTCTACTTTGCTGACATGTAAAAGTTTAAGGCACTTGCTTTGTTAGCAGAGACCATTGCAAATGACTGTCTTGTTTAAGTGCAACAGTCAAAATATCTTTACAAAATACAGTATTCAGACTCTGTTGTGGAATATTGGCTAATTATAGTGAGGTTAGGGAAGAAATAGGCACATTAAAGGGAAATAAACTCTGTGTGTGATTCACTGACAACAGTTTTTCAAGATGTGATGGATTAATAGCTCTTTCATTCAGGAGCTGTCACCTTTGTTCTCCTGCTTAATACAGAGAATGGTTAAAAATAAACTCGCATGTACACTTGTGGGATACAAAGAGAACGCTTACATCATCTGAGAGAGTTAGTTATTAACACTTAGAGACATAAGTGGCAAGCTGCTGCACCTTGAGAAAGGAAGAGAGAGACAGTGAGATGAAACCAAACAGTGTGAAGCATACTTTTTTCTTTTTTCTTTATACCCTACATTTATTACAGTTTGTGAACTGGAAAGTCTTGGGGTGGAAAAGATGGCACCACAGGTTGCAGCTTTATTACTGGATCCCCTGACAGCTCCTTCAAAGGTATTAAAAGGAGTGGAAAATAAATCTTGGTAAACCAGAAGAAGCACATCTTGCAGTATGTACAAGGTTTAACAAGTCGCACAAAGCTTTTGCCCCCGTTGAGATCCACATACTCTATGATTACATATCTTCTAGTGGACATTAATGTTCATTAAATTACTACAGTTGCTGTTTGTGTATTTAGAAATAGTGGTCAAAAGGCATCATGTTCCAGTACAAGCTGAAAGAGGCATGAAGCCAAGAGAGATTAGTCCCTAGGTATTTTTAAAACATGTGGATGATGATGAAAGGTGATGCAGGCAGTTCATATAATAATGTAATAATGTAATTTTTATTTGGTATAATTCTGAAATATTAATAATTGCTAGCTGTGATTTGGCTGTATAGTAGGTAATTATCATGTAGTATCCATCCATCCATCCATCCATCCCGCTGAATCCGAACACAGGGTCACGGGGGGTCTGCCGGAGCCAATCCCAGCCAACACAGGGCACAAGGCAGGAACCAATCCTGGGCAGGGTGCCAACCCACCGCAGGACACACAGAAACACATGCACACACTAGGGCCAATTTAGAACCACCAATCTACCTAACCTGCATGTCTTTGGACTGTGGGAGAAAACCGGAGCGCCCGGAGGAAACCCACGCAGACACGGGGAGAACCTGCAAACTCCACGCAGGGAGGACCCGGGAAGCGAACCCAGGTCTCCTAACTGCGAGGCAGCAGCGCTACCACTGCGCCACCATGCCGCCCGCTATCATGAAGTATGCGACGGCAAATCATATTTCAGTTAAAACTAATGCATTTTATCCGTCCATTTCCTGTATCCACTTATCAAGTTTGGGGTCTTGGGATCAACATTGAGGACATGACAAGAACTATCCCTGGAACAGGCATTGGTCCATCGCAGAAACATTAACGCATTCCGCCACACTTGCTCAAATGAAACAAATTTATAGCCACCAGTTAAGCTAACATGCATGTCTTTGGGATATGCTATGCAGCTCGCATACACAGGAAAAGAATACACCGAAAAATCAACATGTGCAGGCAAGGGGAGAGTGTGTTGACACGGATAGTGTTAGGTGTAGAGTAGGTCATTTGAGCCAATTTTTCTGGAATTTTGAGGAAATAACACTAGCTATTTCACCACAAACCTTACAATTACTGTTAAATTATTAGTTTTAAAACATTTTTGTCAGTAATTGTACTATTATTTACTTAAAATATTTTTTTGTGTTGATTATATGATTGATATTGAATTGGAAATTAACATGCTGATGAAATTTCCACATGTAGTTTGTTTTTCTTGAGAGGGTCACAGAATAAAAAAATACAACTTTGCAAGGAAAATCGGTCCTATCTAACCTTACACCTAAATTTTTGTCAGTTTCTGTTTCTTTAAATTTTTCCCATTATAGGTGACTGTTAAAGAAATTGTGTGGAAACACTTTTGTACTTGTGTGAAGTGTTGTATGTTTGCAGATTTTATGTAACTTGATGTACTATTTGTGAAATTACCAGCTGATGGAATAATAACGTTCTGGCTCAGAAGTGTTTCTGCTGCCAAAAGTTGTGGGACACTGAAGCTCAAAATCTGTTGGAACATTTTTTTTTTTTTTTTTTTTGAAGAGGCTTTAAGGTTTTGACCTTCTCCCTTTGTTCATCGTGTTCCTTTGGCCCTATGACGAAGAGTAGCCATTGAGTGCGCTTTACCCCCTTCTGAGCTTTCCACTTTGGGACATTTTATAGAGGTACTGTAACTAATTGCCATCCTCAGATGTTTCGGCCAAATGGTCTGTCTGTCTTAGAACATGAATACAGATAACGGATGTTAATAGGCAAGCGTGTAGGTGTAGAAGTTGTCCATCTTTAAAAATGCAACTTATTTACAATTTTCCTTTCTCCCCCAATACGTATAATGGTTGTCTGTGTATTCTGCAAAAATACAGGATAATTGGTATAAGGACTGCTAAGCATTCTTGCATGTTTAGTATCCTGACTCCTCAGGCTGTGGAGGACGGTACTGGGTGTAGGTTTTCTTTATAGTCAGTAAGACAATCTGCGTTTAATTCACGTCTTGTTTAACTTCTGTAATCGGACTTTTTTCCCCAGATATGGAGGATTCCGAAAGAGTTTAGTTTGGGATTTCCTCTTGCATTCAGTTTGAACAGTTTACATCCGTCGACCAAGTTTGATAGATGTGCTGAATATGACAGTGGTTTCAAAAAGCAGGAAAGTTGGGGGATCTAAAGAATAATTTGAGATTGTAAGTTGTGGTGTAATTCAGCATCTGATTTATAGCATTGCTTGTAGTTAGCCAGAATTAAGACTTCCTGAATATGGTTGTTCCAGGGATCATGTAAGATTTTAAGAATGATGATTTCGCAGAACTGGTTAGAAAGTTGCACAGAAATCACTATAGCCACATATTCCATAATGAAAATAGAGTGAGGAAAGTCTCATAATAAAACTGAGAATTTGCTCAATACAGATTTAAAGTTTTAAAACAATTTCATAAAAAGACCTTCGAGTATGACCAGTTTTTAAAGTGTTCAGTTAAAGTAACATGCACATCTTTAGGATGTGGGAACTGGGAAGAAATCTAGAATGACGAGAGAAAAGTCTTCACAGATGTTGGTAAAAATAATGCAGACTCCACACAGACAGCCACTGGTAATACAATTTGAGTCAAGAGTGCTGGGTCTGTGAGGCAGTCGTAAAACAGCTTGACAGGTTCTGCCACAAGCAATGGTGCATAGTTACATCCTTAAAATATGTATCAATAACCATGTTTTTGTTATTAAATTCACCTTTTAAAGATGTCACAACAAATTGAATATATTGCAGAAGCTTCATTGAATGTCCAGTACCTGGTATTGTATTACAAATGAAGGAGTAAACTCATTACCAGTGGCTTCATCTCCAACATCTGACTGTCTTTACTTCAGGAGCCCTGTAAAGAAAGGATGTTATTCTGTAATGAAGTTTTTTCCTTTCTACATTAATAATCCATTGATAGATATACTGTGTGTGTGTGTGTGTGTGTGTGTGTGTGTGTGTGTGTGTGTGTGTGTATATATATATGTATATAATATAAGAGAGAGATATGGATATTTTGGAAAGGCTAGATGGCGTGGGGAAAACTGTATACAGAGTGATAAGATCATGCATTAACATGAGACTAACAGATACACACATAGTAATCCTCAAAAAATAAGCAAATTGACACTTCTGCTGATGGTCTGATGTGAACCATGATGGTATGGCTTACTTTTTATATTTGTACACTTGATAAAATGTAAATCTTTAACTGGATTTGTACTGATAAAGTTGGCATTAAATAAGGTGTCAGAAATCATTATTTTTTTAAGTTAAAATATAAAAATTTCAATTTTATCCTAAAATATATTTTAAAGCAGTATAACTTTGCATAATGTTATTGCATTTTCTGTTTAAGCCTGTACATGGAGACGTACTTGCCTGTACCTTTTCTTTTGTACTATAGGTGTCGGTTGCGTGATCAGATCTTGCAGTGACAGATGTTCAGTTAATTGACTGCTTACCCTAGTGCGCTTGGACCTAGTATGTTTGTCAGCTCTTGGTGGCGGACACATTCACTTATGCGTTTGGCTTCAGTCTGTTCTACTTCAGTTCAGAGTTCTCGTTATGCAATAACACCTGTGTCTTGTAGGAAGTAGCATCATCCAAGGAGAACATATGCTTCAGAATGTGTTGCATCCTTCACAGTTGTCTGAAGCAGCTAGTGTATTATCTGTGAAAGAAAAGCAACACAGTCTTTGCTTCAAACTGGTCAAGAGCTGGGATTGCTGCCATGGTACTGCTTACTGACAATTTAGCATTTATTTTTTAAGTAAGATAATTCATTAAATTTGTTTTAATTTATAACCCCTGTTTTTTTAATTTTAATTTTCAAATACCATCCTGGGAATTTAAGACCCCTATTGCAACTATTCTCACTGGAAGTGCATTTTACTTATTACATGAGAGACCTATTTCTTGCCCTGGATTAGTGTTTTTTGAACAGCTATTTGCAGACCTGTTGAAGGAAAGTGTCTTGTATTGTTGAGAATAATGTTGCAACCTATGAATGGTATAAAAAAAAAAAAAAAAGATCACTTGGCCCATTTATCTCTGTCATTATTCCACAAATTTTTTTTTTTTTTAAACCTGCAGTCAAATTATGGTGTTTGAGATTTCATCTTTTTCAAGTAATAAAAATAGACATTTCTAAATAGCTACCTAAACCGGAAATGAATTTACAAAAGTATTATTTTAACATTGTTTTTTTAATTCCTAGGAATATGTGCATTTTTTTAACAGACCTTAACTAGCACTTCTTTGGGTCTTCATGACACTTACAAAGCATCAGTTTCAGTTTATTCACCCCTGCAGTGTGACTGACTAACACAACTTCACTTTGGAGTGGTCTGACGTGGCCCAACTGAGACACATTTCTCTTAATATTGCATATTTGGTAATAGACGTGTGAATCCTTCATATTGACTGATAATTTTAACATGGTGTCAATATGTCGCACTGTATTATGAAGACCAAAAGAAGCCTTTAAGGTCTTGTTACTATATTACATCTTGTCTGAAAAAGGGCCTGCATTGCCTCGAAGGTTTGCATATTGTAATTGCTTTTTTTTAGTTAGCCAATAAAGGGTGTCATTTTGCTTGAATTCTCATAACAGAAAATGAGTAGTAGATGCATTTTTACAGTACCTATAGTGTTCCCAAATTTATTGTTTGTTTTATTGATTATTTAGTACAATAGAATATCCACCTCTGAATCTTTCCAGTTACATTTTACTAGAACTTCAAATTTTATTTAGGACACCTAACTCAGTTTGAGAAAAGCTATCTTATCTGTTGAAGAAATATTTGAGCATGCACATAGGTTTAATTTGCCTCATTTTAAATAGTTGATATTATACAATGGTTTTATTAATTTTGCTATGTGCAGGAAAGAGCCAACACTTTTGAGGATTATTATATAATCAGAGTTTCTTAGTCCAAGACTATTATAATTTAGAGATCTATAGAGTTATCCCTGAAAGAGTAAGAATGTTGTAGATCTCTTTTATTAGAAGAAATAATATATTCTCTGTGCTTGGAAATTAATGTATTTATTTCACTTGCTTTGGATCATATTGGTTTTGCTTTGCTCCTTAACTCATGTCTTGTGAGAAGACTTAAGAGGAGACAGTGAGGAAAATTACCTGCTTAATGTGAAATTGTGTCTTCCATTCAATTTCTTCAGTTCCCACTTGCATAGCAGTATTTGGTGAAAAATTTGTTTATAATTTACCTGACAAATGGATACATATACATTTAACTTTTTTCTTTTAAATGTAAATCAGTAATAGATACCCATATTAACAGGTATATGGCAAATGTGCCATTTGAGGATAAATGATCCATTGTACCATTGTAGTGATTGTTAAATGCTGTGATAAATACCATGAGACATGATAAAGGTTTGGGGTAGCCGCCCGTATAATATAACCTGGCTGCAAAAGTTGAAATTGTTGAACAGAGATTTACACGTGATTGAGTCCAAAACAGAACTGACTTAAGGCAAGAAAGATGGTGGCTTTAAAGGCCGCTCAGGAAGTGATGTCATCTCTGGGCCTGGGACCGGACATGACGTCATCGAGGGTGCCGGAACCTGGTGGAATTTCCCCGAGAAAGGTCTGCAAGTATCTGAGAAAAACAGTCGGCACACTCCGCCACCCCCTGGTTGGTGGTGGTATTACATTTACTCAGGCCCTTTAGCTGCCTCCTACTCGCACATGTGTGACCATGCATTTCATTACTATAATCTGTCTCTTTTTGAAATGACCTTCTGTTTCAAGATGGGTGTGGTTGGGGCAAATAGTATTTACTATTTAATGATGTGGGGGGGGGAAACAGATATAGGTTGCCATATAAAAATTGCTTTCCGTGATCTTTATCAATTTCTAATATTACTCTTTCATTATGACTGAGATTTTGTTGTAGCTAATCCGTGTGGAACTACTATTTTACAAAGTGTTTATTGTACAAGTTAGAAAAAAAAAAGAATTCACAAGGTTAAAGATTCATAGGCACAATATTTTAAGCTCCTGCAATCACTACGTTATTCTAGAGAAAACAAATGTCCCAGCCGAATGCTGACAGGCTACAACTGCTTTATAATAAGAACCAGCTAGCATATTCACTAGTAAATAAAGGCTTAAATTACACGAATGCCTGGAAGAGTGGTATGAGAAGCAGAATAATAATAATCTTATAAAACAAGATCAAAATACTAAGTTGTCTATATGTAACAGAAATAAATGTGTGCAACATTCCTAAAACATGTAACCAATCCAGTTTTAAAGTTTCAAAAAGTTTCAAGCCTTTCATTTGGTGTAATTTGTCCTAGTGACTGCTCTGCTTATTAATTTTTCATTAGTGGGATATAATTGAGAGAGAACATTTCACAGGAAAAAAAGACGAATTAATAGGAAAATGACAACAGAGAGTTAAGAACTTCACACTATTGCAAAAACTTAACACTATTGCTACGGTTCTTTTCAAAGTGAAGAATAATGGGGGAGACCAGCCAAATTAACAATGAGATCAATAAAAGGAAAAATTACTTGCCATTTGTGAAACTGGTTGGGACATTACCATGTAGTCCAGGAGTCCACTAGAGCTGAACTTGGAAACTGCTGGTTTATAGTTTAAACGGCACCTCAGATTAAAATGGTTCCTATAAGGATCAAGAGAAAGTAAGTTACTCTGCATTTTAAAACATTAGTGTGAAATGTACTTGCAACATCCTGTACATGCAGAAGAACTGAGAGAGTTCTATAGAAATGTTCATGTAGAGTTGTAACTGAATGGTTAGTTTTGGAAAACCTGAGTTTAATTGATGCTACTCTGTGTTCCTGCAAACCTAAGGATATTCTGGCTTTGGCCTTTAATTATGAATTTTTAACACTAGTTATGTCGCATTAGTTAAAACCAAAACCTCACCTTTTATTCTTTGTTCCTAATGGCTGATTTAAATTTTAGTTTTCTTGATTTTGTTTTTTTTTTAATCAGGTAATGCGTAAAACATCCTTTGTGTTGCATTCTATTAGCCCTTCCTCAATAAACAGATTTCTAGTATTGCATCATCTGTCAGGCCCAAAGAATTCACAAGCTCTCTCCTGAGTGTAAACATCTCAAGGAGCAGAAACTGGATATCAAGCATGTTCTGTCCTTCTCTTATTAATGAGGTTGCTGCTGTTAACTAAACTTAAGTATAACTTTTCTTTCTTGGATAAACACCAGCTGTTGTCATATCCTATTACTAAATGTAAGTGCTGAACACCACAATGACGGATCGCTTGAACTGATGCTTGTTGAAGGTCGCATTTATGTGACAATAGCAGAAGGACAGTGCATTTAGTAAAATGCTTAAGGAAGAGATGACACGTGCTGTTGTGGAAAACTGAATTCACTGCATCATTCAGACATACTGGACAGTGGCCTAATAAAAGGGTTATATAAATAAAGAACAGGTTATTGCATTTCAGTGGCACAGCAATGTTCCTAACTTAATTTAGGTTGTGCTGCAGCTGCTGATTCTTCTAAATTTTTATTTATTTAAATCGTAACAGCAGTTGAATAAACTATAGTGACAAATGGGCATAATTCATCACCCTGTAATTTTACACACAACCTGATTTAGGATTATAGAGAGCCAATGTTTGTTCTGGCAGCAAGGGCACAAGCACTAACTACTCATGAACTGTGTACTGCTCCGTCATTAGGCATTCTCTAGCATTAGTCTCTCGCACTCAAGAATCCATGAATGCTTGAATAACGTTTTTGGAAAAGTAGGAATCCCCAGAGTCAAATCCTTGTGAGCACAAAGAGGACATCCAAACTCAACATGGAAGTCGCTCCAGCTGGAAATTTAATCTGGTTCCCAACTGTTGCGAAGCGGCAATGCTATCTGCTTTGTCACTATGATGCTTACTTAGAATATCAAATGAAAAAGATTGTATGAATGGATTTGTGAATTTTGGAGATCTGCATTACTAATTCAGTAAGCGAACAGCATGATTTCAAAATTGATTTTATTTTAAAACAGTAAAGCAAAGCCTAACATCTGTTTATCCTTTTTGCCCCAGGCAAATTATCTTTGATAAAGCTGAATTAGCTCTTAATACTTAATTAATACAAGTGAGCTTTAATGATGATCCCTTTCTTTGTCACATTTATGTATCACTCATCCATTTTTTCTATCCATCCATGTTTCCCCTTCCTAACCTGCTTATTCAGTTCAGTCAGTCAGTCATTATCCAACCCGCTATATCCTAACACAGTGTAACTGGGAATCTGCTTGAGCCAATCCCTGCCAGCACAGGGTGCAAGGCAGGAACACACCCAGGGCAGGGCGCCAGCCCACCGCAGGGAACACACACACACATTAGGGACAATTTAGGATCGCCAATGCACCTAACCTGCATGACTTTGGACTGTGGGAGGAAACCGGAGGAAACCCACGCAGACATGGGGAGAACATGCAAACTCCACGTAAGGGGGACCCGGGATTATTCAGTTCAGTGAATTTTCATATACTCTTCATGTTTTACCTGTAAATTTTAAATGTAGAAGTATTTAAATATTTTCCATTTCTATAATTTTTTTGTTTCAGGCATCGTATATTACTAGTGAAAAATTTGCCAGTTATTTAATGGATTTTCTATTGCTTGGGGCACTCGTCTAGAAATCCGCCCATTAAACTGCAACTCTTCGATCTAAGAACCTACAGTTCTTATGAACACAGCTAGCAGGTCATGCTGAAATGTAGTCTTTGGCAAAACTCCCAAAGCATACCGTTGTTTCTGATGGCAATCCCATTTGTGCTGGGAATATTTGGGACCTTGCAAGCTATATATAACCTTGTATTTTTAAAATTAGAGTGTTTATCTAACATACTTGTTTATAATTAATACGAAGTGAAAAGTCATCATTGTAAGTATTCCTTCATGTTCTGATTTTATTTGAGTCCTTCTGTTGTAGAACTATTATTTACATTCACCACATATTCATAATAATTTATGGGATTTATACAGTGGAATTAGGACACAGACAGATTTAAATTATGTGGAATGTCACCCAGTTCTTCATTTATTTGCTATTTATGGCATTTCTGCCTTTTTTTTATTTTTATTTTTTTAAAAAGTCTTCTTTAATGTGCTGATATATAAGTCCATACACAGCTAACAGTATAAATGCAATAATATCAAGATGCTATATATTAAAAAGATTGTTTTATAGGGATGTTGATGAATAAAGGAAGTATTGCTCAACATTTTATCTATAGTGCCTTTCACGGTCAATGCCATGCTAAAGCGATTAATATAATCAAAGCAATATCGTGTGGTACAGGTGATCAGTAGAATCATAACCCCAGCTGCTGTCTGAATGTGTATTTCACATTTTCTTCGATCTCCAGTGTTAAGTTGCCATAGAAACTACCTATAAACATTGTGGCAGCTGCATTATTGCGTGACGTGCATTAACACTCCATCTGCATTGTATTTGAAATGGCAAAAATGCACATTGTAGAATGGAAGGAATCTATCATTGCTTAGGTGTGAATTGGGTGTAGCAAGTTCATCAATTAATGCCTAAGCTGTGACAATGAGAAAGCAAGGACAAGGAATTTATCAAATTGCTTTCTGCTTTGCATTTTTTAATTTAATGTTTAGACTATCCTAGTCCCTGCTGTTCATCTCATACTCCCCTCAAATGCATTTTGAGTTCTGATTGAAGTTTATTTTAATTTTATTTTTTTAGTCTGAATTTCAGTGAAGTGTTGCTAGATTTTCATTAACATAGTATTTTAGCAAATGCCATGCTAGCATTCACTCTTTATTTGCAAATGTAATGCATTTTCTTATTTAATAATTTTTCTTCGTGTAATACTAAACCACAAATTACAATGGAACTGGGTTCACATAGTGACATATTGGCTAGTGCTGCTACTTGGGCTTGATTCCTGACAGCGTAATCTTAAAATTATGCATGTTTAATTTTTGACTTGAGTTTCCACAAAAACAAATGAATGCGCAATAGATGTTATGTTCAAGGATGGTTTAACTAAGTTTCATCAGCCCTACATTCTAAAACTGTCAGAAAAGGTTCTGACACCTCAGCTAAAAGCGGTTTTAAATACACAAGATGGTTTAATGTTCGCTGAAGTCATTAGGTGAGCCTAGGATTTAATGGAGAAAGATGCTACACAGCTTTAGGTGACAGAGGCTGATCTTTCCCAAAATTAAAGTGGGTGTCTTTAGATCACTGCTTTAGAATATTAGAAAAATCTGAGTAAAGACGGGTCATTTAACCCAACAGAGTTCACCAGTCCTATCCATTTAATTTTTCCATAATAACATCAGGGCTAGCTTAGAAGTTTCCTGTGGTCTACCATATTACTTTGCAACTTATTCCATGTGTCTGTGGTTCTGTGTGTGAAGAAAAGCACCCTAATGTTTGTATGAAATTTACCCTTCGCAAGTTTCCAAATGTGACCCCATGCTTTTGTTGAACTCTGTTTTAAAGTAACAGTCTTGATCCACTGTACTGTTTCCCCCCCTTAATTTTAAACACTTCGGTCATGTCACCTTTTAATCTCCTTTTGCTTAAACTGAATATTCTCAGCTGTTTTAACCTTTCTATGCAGCTCATCCTATGTATCCCTGGAATCAGCCTAACTGCTCTTCTCTGGACTTCATCTAGTGCAGCTACATCTTTTTGTAGCCTGGAGACCAAAAGTGTACACCATACTCCAGATGAGCTTGAACCAGTTTGTTATAAAGCCGAAGCATAACCTCCTTTTGACTTGTACTCCCACATGGCGCTACAGTATATAACCTAGCATTCTGTTAGACTTCTTATTGGTTTCTGAATACTGTCTGGAAATCTGGGTATTTAATAGTATAAAGCTTCCCTTCCTGTTTAGGGAAGTACTTAGTCTAAGATGGAACAAGTAGTATATACAAAAACTAGATTAAAATGAGTGCACATTGTTAATCAGTAGCACATTAGCCCAGTACTTGGTTATGGCTTACTCACAGAACCCTAAAATAGAGGTTTAATCACAAATCAGTTGGCATTTTCTCTTGAAGTCTGTGACGGTGCTCTTCCCGCATTCCAAAGAGAGGCATGTTAGGTTAACTGACAACTGAATTGATGTTTTCTATGATAGACTGATGAATTATCCAGAGTTGGTTATTGCCTAGCCCACGTTGTTGGCTCTGGCTTCCACTGACTATGAAGTGGAAGAAATAGTTATGGAAAATGGATGGCATGCATGGTCATTAGCCTACTTATAACAACGTGTTTGTCTTTCTCCTACTATGTTTACAGAATACAGTAGTTGGATGGATGAACAGAATTAAGCTAAAAAGATTTAAAAGTTTAATCAAGTGTAATTATTTTTAACAATTTTTCAGTATTGTCACAAACATTTCAAGGTTAAAAGTTTTTGTGTTGCTTGAGGTAAACTGTATAATTTAGATTTTTCCATATCTTCTGACTGGGACTATAGTTGGGTTAATATTACACTGAAGCCTGAATTAATGTATTTTTTTTTTATTAGTCTCTTGTTGAAAAAAAAAAATTATTACATTTGTAAAGCACTTTATTTACCCAAGGATGACTTGCAGGTAAGCAAAATGTTTTATTAAAATTTAACACATTAGATTGTCACTCAAGGCTAAGAATCCATCAATCCATCCATTCATTATCCAACCCGCTATATCCTAACTACAGGGTCACGGGGGTCTGCTGGAGCCAATCCCAGCTAACACAGGGCGCAAGGCAGGAAACAAACCCGGGCAGGTTGCCAGCCCACCGCAGAAGCTAAGAATATCATACATAAATTCTTTGGATAATGCATAGTGACAAAACAATTGTAATAAAAGACTTGATTGGACCTTGAAGTAATCAATAAACTGGCTGTTACATGTTGCCAGCCACTGTCAGAGTTTGTTGCAACAGAATATGATGTTATATTGTTAGTGGTACCCTTTTGTGGGTTCCTTACTAAGATCCCAACTACATGGGTCAGCTTGATTTGCTGTAAACTTTTAGTGAGTGGGGGAAAAACAAACAATACCCCTTGTTTATTACTACCAATATTGTATTATCATTCTTTACGGAAGGTAAAAAATTTTACTTTTCTTTAGTGATTGCTTGGTGAAACTAAACGATGGGATACTAGTCCCATTTTAGGCCGCATTCACATGTTTACATGCACGTGGACACACCCACACACACCCTCATATGTGGCCAGTTATCCTAACATGAATGTTCAGATTCCACAGATACAATGAATTGGTGTGAGATCCAAAACAAGATATTTAATATGTGAGACAGCAGAAATGCAATGCAACACTGATTGTTTGATTAGGAGGATTTATACAACAGAAACAAAAAGGTTACCTTGTACTTACTAGTCTAAGTTGACCCAATTAGCATAAAGCTGATATTCAGTTCAAGGTTTGAAATATTGAAATAAGGGTGCTGATTATTCTGGGCAATACTTCAAAGCTGCCAGAAGGGATTCTAGGCTCTGCACAGAACTGGAACAAACTCATTTACAGGTCAATCCTCTTTTTATATTTACATCAGCATTGCCTGTTACAGCTTGGCAGAGCTTAGAAATCAATACATTTGCTGTGTGATGGCTGGATGTGTATGAGAGTAACTCGAATGCTGACAAGAAATTGGCTTGAGGAAGGTGGGGGTAGTGATTAGGAAAGAGAGCTTTTGCAAATGGACGTGGAAGCAAGTCCCCCTGCATTGTGTAAAAGCTGGGAGCCAAGAGATTTCCTTACAGTTGTATGAAATGTGTATTGATCTTGAATAGAATACGCCAGAGGCGCCCATTGTTCTAGGACCTTAAAACTGTACATTTTGATACAGGCTCTCTGAGACATGCAAGAATAATATCAAGCTGAATTAAGGTTGCACTTTTTTTTTTCTCTTGCCTAAAAAAGATTGGCCTTGAAGGGTAAATCTTGGTGTCATCCAGTATTTAATATGCTTGTAATTGGCTATGTTGTCTTTTTCAGAATAGTGTTTTATTAATCTGCTTACGTTATATCTATATTATTAACAACTATATGGGCAGAAAAACAAGCCCAAGTCTTTACAGGAAATAAAGCACTGAATTATGATGACCACAGTTTTAAAATAAAAGCAGCAGTTGCAACTTGCATTTTTCAAAGCTTTTAACAGCTTTGCATAATGCCAAAAGGACTGTTGCCAGCTGCCTGAAACAATCCGATTTTCATAGCTCTTAAGTCAGTCAACTAATTACTTCTGCATTTATTGTGTGACACAATAAAATAAAAAATAGCGGATTACACAGCCAAGACTACAGAATACTAATTGAGTGAAGGAATGCTTTGATGAAATAATGCTCTATTTAGAATTGTGACGGAGTAGTAATGCATGTTCAAATTTGTTGTCTATTAAGTGAAAGAATGCAGTGAGAAGGTAAAAAAAAGATATTTAGCAGAACACAAAATTGACTGCATAGTAATTAGCAATAACCGTTTATATCCCTGTTTCAAATTTTTTGTGTATTGTATATGTCCATTCATATGCTTAATTAAAAACACTAGCCACTCTTACCCTGTCTTTCAGTCTAATGCCTGAAGCTAGCCGTCCCTCACTTTCTCTTTCTGTTTATGAATAAGGTCAGAAGTCAATAATAAGAGCTCCAAAACCTTGGTGACAAACTTGGAAAACAGAACTGTACTAATCTCTTAGTCCACGGTTTAAGTGGTTTGTTAACCTTGGCCTCAGCCTGACTGTGCTTTTATCTTGTGATCAAATTCTGTATCAGCTTATTAACTGGTCTATATAAATTTGACCAGTAAAACCCATTGTAGTAACTAGTCATGGGGAAGTGGTATTCTATATTATGTCTTTGTCAGTGCTTGGCTGTCAACCCCATCTTCCATGAAGCAAACCTTCCTCGGAACTGGACTTAACAGTGTTTAACAGTGCTTGTAACATATGCTCAATGCCATGTAGGATAAAAGCAAAAATTACAAAATGTTTGCTTTTATAACCAAGAAACTGTAGCTATAAACTACAGAACTTGTAACTGAAACTTGAAGTTCCACTATTTTGTATTCTGTTCACCCTCTAAATTTAAGACATGACAAACTTAACTGACAGTAGCTATCTACTTTGTATACGGTATATATTGTATAGAGGACTGCAGTTTTTATGTTTTTTTTTTTTTTCAGTAATAAGAATCTCTGGTGTATTTTCTGCATATCATGGGGAAATCTGTTGCATGTATGAATTGTCTTGAAATGGGAGGTGTTTTAAGGATGTTTTGTACAAGTCAGAATTAACTGGTATATGCACAATGACAGATCCCAAGTGCAGCTGCACTGCCCTAAGCAGACATTGACATAGCAGTTTACCTTGTTCATAGACAGATTACAGTTTAATATATACAAGTCACCTGAAATTATTGTATAGCACTTACTTGGAAAGAGGGTGTATATAAAATAAATATTTGTTAATTGGAAAACATGGGTGGAATGATAGTCTGAAATTATGCCAAAATTAAAACCCAAGAAACTAAAACTGAGGTACAGAAGTAGCACACCCACTGTACTATGTGGATATGACATGTTCTAAGTGTGTGTGGTGTGTTTTCTCTAGTTTACTTCCCACATGTGCTGCATGTTAATTATCACATGCAAGTGGGAAATTCATTGTGCTCTTTACACATGACAGTAATGACCCTATAATCATCCCAAAAATGTTCATGTTAATTGACTGCTCTAAATTGGCAATGTCTGGGTATTAGAATAAGGTATACTCCATAGCAGACTGCTTCTGGCCTTGTGCATGATGCTACTGAGATTAGCCCTGACTTTAGTGGGTTAGATAGTAAAATTAGGAATGATTTTAAAATGCATTAACAGTTTTTTTTTTTTTTTTTTTGTTTCCTTTTGTTGATTCGATACATGGATGTGTCTTATAGACCATTACTAGGTATAAAGGAGTTACTGTACTACTGAAAGCAGTAAAGTGCTGCGAGACCAGTGTTTTTACCTTTATACTGCATTGCTAACACTTGCATTCTGACCTGCACTTCATTGAGATATTATTGTCAGGCTATGTGTTTTTTTTCCCATTTTGAATTGTCACTGCCCACTATTGTCTATCATTAGGATTCATGTTGACATTGATATTAGTTTGAGAATGTGATTTGTCTGCCAAAATTTTATAGTCTGTAAATTTAAAAGCATAGTTTATTTATTTATTAGTCTTCTCTGCCTTCAATAAAAAGACCGTATTTAACCAGTATATAAAACACCAGAAGACAGAATCGGGTGCCTCAATTTGATTCAAATAAACTTTGTCTTATTAATTTATTATGGAGAGATGGGCTTTTAATGAGTGTTATGATATGCCTGTTTCGAAGCATTTGAAGACTTTTTGAAGAGTTTTTAAATATGACACTTGTGAAAAGGGACAAAACTCGAACAGTAACTTTAAAAAAAAAACAGACTGAAAAGTGGAGTTTGAATCCTTATTGTTTCCTAGGGAAAGAAGTGGTTTTCAAAATTAACTTTTGTGTTGGAAATGTATGTCATGTTGTACCCATACTTGTGTGACTAACCACATCCTTTGAAAGTGGTGAGCATTCGGTACAGTACAGTATGTCAAAGTGTGATTTCTGATATGCGTTTATAAAAAGATATAAATAGGAAAGGGTAGTGAAATACAGGAAGCAAGTGGAAACCATGATAATGATGCATCTTGTAACTCCTATTTTTTTTATATTTATAAAAAGGAAGTAACAATAACAGTTACATAATTTTATTGTCATTTAAGAAAAATGGAGGTCCATAAATTAGTGTAGAATTTCTGGTATAGGAATAAATTGTAATCTTTTGTGAAGTATTGTGAATTTCAAACTGCAGTTTAAAAGTAACCATGTATCCAATGTGGTTTACTGTATTGCCGGAAACTACAGAATTATTGAAAACATAAAATACATAAACACAAATTTATAGCTCAATAAATATAGTGTTTAAATTGTTTAGGAATCTGTCATGATTTATGCAAAAGAAATTAATTTGTCCAGACAAACAGCATTAACATTAAGGACAGTATGAATGTATAAAAACTGTCATGTTTAGCATGCAAGTTCTGCCTTCTCTGCATTGCATGCTTCTGTATGGAGCTTGAATTGAGAAAATACCATTGACGCCCATAGAAACCAAGGATAAGTGTGCGCAAAAATACCATTTGAGTTATTTGCTGTTTATGCATCCTTCAGTTGCTGACACCTTATTCATTCTGATGACTAGCCTCATATTGACAATGAAGACTGATGCTTTTTTTTTTTACACTGCTTGTTCCTGAATTTCACTTACATTTGTATGTAAATGTTGCAGAACATAATTCATTGCTCTCACAGATGTTAGTGTTTTGTAGGAATGTGTGCCAACTTGAGGGCAGCCACATAACCTAGCTAGCTATCAGGTCTGCTCTTTGAACTATTAGGAACAAATCTTGCAAAGCCAACCTGAACTGTCTGCTCAGGAATCATTCCCCATTTTAAAACTCAATCTCCTTGGATTCTGTATGCACTGTCATCTATGTATTTAAGGGTAAAATAGCCATCTGATTCATTTATTCCTAAACTGGTATTAATGTTAGCAAAATTGCAACATAAAACCTTAAATGACTTAAGATTGAGGGTTAGACCATCATTCTCTTCTTCACTGAAAATACAAATTTTCAAGACCTCTATTTTCTTATAATTGAATTAAACAGGTTAATTGCAAGAATTCTAGGAGGTGATGCTTATTTTGACAGCATTAGACTAAGGCAGAAGCTATTTTACAATAGCAATTTTACCTTTTTACATAGCTTCATCCACCCCCTACTTTTTTCATGTGCTTTGTATGCTGTGCTAATACATGTTTATTAAACTGGTTTCAGTTGATGATGCTGAAGATGTGTTGAGATGGGCTAGGTGGAAAACCAATTGAATCAGCTTAATGTTACAACAAATACCTGCAGGGGATAGCCAGTTAGTGATCAGGTTCGCACTTGCATTGCTGTAGAGTCATCAATAACCAGAAAAGTGTATGTTTTAACAGTTTATAAGCATGTATGTGTACATAAAAAAAAAAAAAAAAAAAAAAAAAAACAGTTTGGACCAACTTGACAGCAACAGAAATGTCTTGGCTCTATTAGAAAAGAAACACAGAGGAAGATGTATTTTAAGAATTTAATATTAGAGTGGGGGCGAAAAAAAGTTTAAAAGTGTTCTGTTCATATACAGTGGTGTGAAAAACTATTTGCCCCTTCTTGATTTCTTATTCTTTTGCATGTTTGTCACACAATGTTTCAGATCATCAAACACATTTAACCATTATTCAAATATAACACGAGTAAACACAAAATGCAGTTTTTAAATGATGGTTTTTATTATTTAGGGAGAAAAAAAATCCAAACCTACATGGCCCTGTGTGAAAAAGTAATTGCCCCCTGAACCTAATAACTGGTTGGGCCACCCTTAGCAGCAATAACTGCAATCAAGCGTTTGCGATAATGAGTCTTTTACAGCGCTCTGGAGGAATTTTGGCCCACTCATCTTTTCAGAATTGTTGTAATTCAGCTTTATTTGAGGGTTTTCTAGCATGAACTGAAATCTCAATTGGATTCAGGTCAGGACTTTGACTAGGCCACTCCAAAGTCTTCATTTTGTTTTTCTTCAGCCATTCAGAGGTGGATTTTCTGGTGTGTTTTGGGTCATTGTCCTGTTGCAGCACCCAAGATCGCTTCAGCTCGAGTTGACGAACAGATGGCCGGACATTCTCCTTCAGGATTTTTTGGTAGACAGTAGAATTCATGGTTCCATCTATCACAGCAAGTCTTCCAGGTCCTAAAGCAGCAAAACAACCCCAGACCATCACACTACCACCACCATATTTTACTGTTGGTATGATGTTCTTTTTCTGAAATGCTGTGTTCCTTTTACGCCAGATGTAACGGGACATTTGCCTTCCAAAAAGTTCAACTTTTGTCTCATCAGTCCACAAGGTATTTTCCCAAAAGTCTTGCCAATCATTGATGTTTCTTAGCAAAATTGAGACGAGCCCTAATGTTCTTTTTGCTTAACAGTGGTTTGCGTCTTGGAATTCTGCCATGCAGGCCGTTTTTGCCCAGTCTCTTTCTTATGGTGGAGTCGTGAACACTGACCTTAATTGATACAAGTGAGGCCTGCAGTTCTTTAGACGTTGTCCTGGGGTCTTTTGTGACCTCTCGGATGAGTCGTCTCTGCGCTCTTGGGGTAATTTTGGTCGGCCGGCCACTCCTGGGAAGGTTCACCACTGTTCCATGTTTTTGCCATTTGTGGATAATGGCTCTCACTGTGGTTCGCTGGAGTCCCAAAGCTTTAGAAATGGCTTTATAACCTTTACCAGACTGATACTGTAGATCTCCATTACTTCTGTTCTCATTTGTTCCTGAATTTCTTTGGATCTTGGCATGATATCTAGCTTTTGAGGTGCTTTTGGTCTACTTCTCTGTGTCGGGCAGCTCCTATTTAAGTGATTTCTTGATTGAAACAGGTGTGGCAGTAATCAGGCCTGGTGGTGGCTACGGAAATTGAACTCGGGTGTGATACACCACAGTTAGGTTATTTTTTAACAAGGGGGCAATTACTTTTTCACACAGGGCCATGTAGGTTTGGATTTTTTTTTCCCTAAATAATAACCATCATTTAAAAACTGCATTTTGTGTTTACTTGTGTTATATTTGACTAATGGTTAAATGTGTTTGATGATCAGAAACATTTTGTGTGACAAACATGCAAAAGAATAAGAAATCAGGAAGGGGGCAAATAGTTTTTCACACCACTGTACTGTAGGCACTAAGTAGGAGGCCTGACCATCACTGATCACATTAATACACACTCTCACTAAATATCATTGCATTTATTTGACCCAATGCTACTTTTATTGAAATAAGAATAACAATATTAAAGAGTTAAATACTAGTCTGCAAAGTAAAAATATGCCAAAGAAAATGTATTTAGTTGTTCAAAGTTAGCATGAACATAATATGTTAAAAGCACCATTTTAAATTTGTGATAAAATATCAAATATATCAACCGGACTATAAAATGTGTAAAGATATTAAAATATTTTTACATTAACTCCATTAATACTGTTGTAAATAAAACCAAAGATACAAACTGTTGAATTATAATCGTGAAAGGAAAGAAGCTATAGAAATACTATCAAGAATAGGAAAACTATTTATCTTGGATTAAACTCCTTTCATAATTGGCTTTAACTTATTGAGTTTGAGAACGTTCATACGACTGTACTGTAAATTAAAAAAAAATGTACTCCACTATAAGGTCACCTGAACCTGTGTGAGACTGAGAACTAGCCATTGAAATTAGGTGTAAAGAATTCAAAGAGATGTTTGTATATTTGTGAAGATTCTGCAGAATTAGAAAAGAAGCTTTGGCTCTTGTTACTTTCACTGGAACACTGTTATTGCTTTAAGACCAGTATATGCATTAACTTGTGATTTAGGAATAGATAACATTTTACTCTATTTGTATCAATTTATATGAGAATTTTTTTTAATTGACCTAAAGAATTAAAGGGGGATAAAAGATCCTTTATTTGCATAAGCTGTTTTGTTCAGAAATGTATGTAGTAAAACACTGAAGTACAGACATGCCAAAATTAAAAAGCAGTGGTTATGTATTTAATATTACAGTAAAGGCTTACAGTTTTATGCATAGGGTGAAACATTTGGTAGCATAATGCAGTACCATAATGTACTGTACATACACTAAATTGCTTTATGAAAAAGACTAAACTGGCCACTGTATGTGGAGTCTGTGCATCGTCCCAATGTCTTCATCCACACTGGGGTTCTTTGGCATATACTGGAGACGTGCATGTAACTTGGTGGTGTGTTTTTTTTTTTTTATATATATATATACATAAATAATTTTATATTTATTTTTTAATTTATATAAATAAATGTGAGAGTCTGGATGTGCTCATAAGTTGTGCCCCGTGATGATTTGGTGCCTGTTCAGAGTTGGTTCCCATCTACAGCCCCAATTCCAAAAAAGTTGGGATACTGAGTAAAATGTAAATGAAAGTAGAATGCAATGATTTGCAAATCTCATAAACCCATATTTTATTGACAATAGAACATAGAAATATATATGAACAGTTTAAACTGAGAAAATGTACCATTTTAAGAAAAGAATTGAAGAATTTGAATTTGATGACACATCTTAAAGTTGGGACAGGGCCATACTGAACACTGTGCAGCATCCCCTCTTCTTTTACTAACAGTCCATAAACGTCTAGGATCTGAGGAGACCAGTTGCTGGACTTTTGGGAGAGGAACATTCCTGAGTCGTCTTTGTTGTCGTCTTTGTATCTTTTCATTTCATGATGCGGCAAATGTTTTCAGTTGTTGAAAGGTCTGGACTATAGGCCAGTTCAGCACAGGGATTTGTCTACTACGAAGCAATGTTGTTGTAATAGATACAGTATGTGGTTTAGCATTGTCTTGCTGAAATATGCATGGCTTTCCCTGAAAAAGACGTTGATGGTGCCTTTCCAGATGTGGAAGCTGCCAATTCTATGTGCACTAATGCACCCATATAACATCAGAGATGCAGGCTTTTAAAATGAGCGCTGATAATGAGCCGGATTGTCCGTCCTTCTTTTTCGTCCTGAGGACACCATCCATGTTTTCAAAAAGAATTTTAATTTGTTTGACCACAGAACAGTTTTCCACTTTTGTACCGCATTCCTTTTTTAAAATGATCTGTGGCCCAGAGAAGACTGCTACATTTCTAGATCATGTTCAAATATGGCTTCTTCTTTGAGTGATAGTGCTTTTAACCATTTGTGGATGGCATGGCCAACTGTGTTAACAGACAATGATTTCTGGAAATGTTACTGATCACTGCAATAGTTTCTATGACCGGGTCATGCCCGTTTTTAATGCAATGCCACCTAAGGGACTCAAGATCACGGGCATCAAGTACAGTATTGATTTTTGGCCCTGTCCCTTGCGGATAGAGATGCTTCCAGATTTTTGGAATCTCTTGAAGATATTATGTACTGTAGATGATGAGATATTCAAAGTCTTCACAACTTTATTTTGAGGAATGTTACTCTGAAATTTTTCTACAATTTGTAGACAGTTTTTTTGCAGATTGGTGAACCTCTGTTCATCTTTCCTTCTGAGAGACTCTGCCTCTGTAAGATGCTCTTTTAGACCCAATCATGTTACTGATTTGTTGCCAGTTTGGCTAATTAGTTGCAAAATGTTCCTCCAGCTGTTTCTTTTTAGTACCACTTACTTTTCCAGCCTTTTTGTTTCCCCCATCCCAACTTTTTTGAGACTTGTTGCTGCTATCAAATTCAAAATAAGCTAAATATTTTCTCAAAATGGTAAAAGATCTCTTTCAACATTTGATATGTTTTCTATGTTCTATTGTGAATAAAATATGGGTTTATGAGATTTGCAAATCATTGAATTCTGTTTTTTACTTTTTATAGAGCACCCCAACTTTTATGGAATTGGGTTTGTAGTGCCATATGCTATCAATGCAGGTCCTGATTCTAATCAATCCTGTACTGTGTTTTAAATGGAATTGATAGCTGAAAAAATGAGTTTAATTATCTATGAAGCCTAACATTTTACGATTTTGCAGTGGCCTTATACTGTTTTTAAAGGGAGACTGTTAACCAGTATTATGAGGTACTCATTTAAGTTGTGTATGTTGTCAAGAATTTGTCCATTAAAAGTAATACAATAGTTCTATACAGAAAAGATTGCACAGTTTAGTATTTTACTTTAAATGTAGTTTTAACATTTTATATAAAGCAAAGGTGATTCACAAAATTTTTTTTTTTTTTGGAAGGAGAATATGAATACCACAATTTGTTATTGCAATACATCTCTTTTTTTTTTTTTTTTTTTGCTTGCTACTTTCACACAAAATTTGAGATTGACAGTATAAAATGACTGGAAAAGAGCTGTATTTAAAAAATCCATTTACATGCACTTTCATTAAGCATTTAAAAAAGATCTTGTCTTGAAATCTGAAGCTTACATGTTACAGGCAATATATGTTACGGCTCCATCTACATATGCCTTGGGATGGCACGCCTTCCTCCTTTGACTTTAAAACTCTGTTTCAGGCCAAGGCTGTATAGCATTCTAGACATGTAATCAAATGTACTCTGCTGCCTAAACCTGCAGAACCAGGGAGCTTAGCTAAACACAGGACTAGCCTTGCAGACGCTCCTTGCAACAAGTAGAAAGTAAAAGCTGCCGACTACATTCAAAATATGCTTATAGCTGCTGGACTACAGCCAAAAAATTACAGGTGAGCCAAATCTGGGAAGATGTGGCTTCTTCACAATTGCTTGAGGTTGAGCAGAACAGCTGGAGGAAGTTTTCACATGAGAGCGGGCACTGCTTTACTATGTTAACTTGATTCTTTAATTCTGCTTGTAATTTAACTTGTGTTTAAAATCACATTGTATTATTTGTTCTGATTATTGCTGTTGCATAATGCAAGTTGATGCCTGGTTTTTATATTACAGCATCCATATGTGCTTGCCATACCAAAACACATTTAAGGTGGCTACTTTTTCCCTTAGTTTTTACAAAGCAAATATAAATATTTACTTATCCTGCAAATATGATCTTGATTAAGTTGATGGAAATAGAAACGGTACTCATTTCATTTTAATAATCTAAATTTTTTCAGTCCTTGTACTTTTAAATGAGTTGTTGCTGTTGTTGCAGCATATTGGTAAGAGTCCACAAACTTGGCACATGCTTGTGTGCATATATGTTTTTTTTGCTGTTTACTCATCTACTGTGCGCTGTGTGCTGAGCTGATTTTCACTTTTAGCTACTACAATACTCCCACGTGTTGTTTTCCAGCAACATCACAGGTTTTCACTACAAGAATTACATAGTTTTTCATTCTTACTTAAATATCTTAGTAATTAGGGTGTTTTCCTAATCTTGTTTTTAAAAAAAAACAAAAAAAAACCTGTATTTATTTAATGTTAAACTCTACTCCCTCTGATATTTCTTAGAGGTAAACAAGTTGTCTGTTTAAAGATTTTGAAGCTAAAATGGAAAAAGTCAGCCCTAACAGATGGTGGGGGAAAAAATGAGTAATTGCAGTGTGTGTTGTCCGCATTTACCTTTTATACTTATTTATGAATGAGTGTCTTGTATGTTTGTAATGACTGGGCTTATTGTTTACAATTTTTAAAATTGTTGATTTATGTTTTGAAAACATTAATTTCTGTAATGTAGGTGTCACAGTATATTAAAAACAAAGTAGCCTGATGGCGGATCCTTTTTTTTTTTTCTAATAGTTTTAGTTATTGTTTTGCATTATAAATTCCCAGCATCCTCATGTGCCCCCTCCCCCATTGGTCATGTGACAGCCAAAAATATAAAAGCCTGAGTATGAAGAGACTGGACCCTTTCACAACAGCTAAATGTTCTTTGTTGTTGCTAAGCACGGAAATCTTTGTTGCAGTAATAATCATATTGGTTGTAAATTGCAGTCTGTCCTTGGTATGCTTTAAGTAAAGGGAATCAAAGGGTCAGCAGATAAACGGTGAGCTTTTGCAAACCTTTTGTTTACTGCTGAGTGACAAAAATGACCCTTGACCTCCTATTTAGTTTAATTGACATTAGAGGAGGTGATAGTGGAAGAAAATTGTCAATTCCACCCCCACCCCATTTCTCTTTGCTAGAATCACTGGAGAAAAATGTAAAAAGTAATGCAAATTTAAATTCCACACCTTTTAACCTTGTGCTCTACTTTGCTGTGCGTCCTCTCCCACTCAGCGTATCTCAGGTATGCTGATGTTTTTAAAAAAAAAAAAAAATCATTGAAGGCTAATCCTTTACAGTACCTGCTGTTGTTTGCCCAAGGGCTTGCTGTAACCTTACACAGGATGTTTTTGGAGCTTATCAGTGCATTTAGGGTGAACTGTTGAGAGCTCAGCCCAACCCTTGCCCTGCTTGTCTTGTGGTACTTTTTTTTTTTTTTCCTTTTTTGCCATTTTCTTTTGATACACTCTTGAAAGTTTCCAATAAATGCAGCTTAAAAGGGCCCAATAATATTTTGAAGATGTGCTTAGTTTTTTTGATGGGTACAGTCATGCAGTCATTTTACTTGTTATATAACAGTTTTACAATATGAAAAATCTACAGGAAGTATTGGTGCCTGGGATAATAAATACTGATTAAATGCAAATAAAAAAACTTCTGTAGATAATGTACAAAAGCACGCTGATCAGCAGTTCCACAGTGTAGCACCTTTTGAGTATATTCGCCTGAAGTTCTGTGAAGGTTTTTAATTGGTCACAGAAATTAAGAGGTTTGTGAAAGTTATTCCTTTGAGGCAGTTTTTCCACTTATGAGGAAAATTTAAGTAAAGTTAATTACTGTTTGTACATTTAAAAAAAAAAAACAGGAAAACCTAATTTTCTCAAACCTGAAATACCCAGTCCAGGGTTATGGGAGGTATGCAGCCTATCCTTACAGCATTGACCAAAAGGCTTTATCCAGAGTGTAAAAGCAGCAGAGTCAAAGATTTTCACATTACATCCTCAATTATAGTAAACTACTAATCCTCCTTCACAACTTCAGCACCCAGTTATTAAAAGAAAAAAGTTTTGATTCTCATTTATTTTTTGTAAGTCCTTAGGGTCCACCAAGTCTATTTTAAAAAGCAAGCCTGTTCACCTTGCAGTTTTGAGTAGCAGATAAGTGGCACCAGAAGAGAGTGTAGGTCCCTGGCTCTTTTGTAGTGTGGAAGAGGGCAAGTTTTTATTTATTTGTCGGCAGTTTTTGCTTCACAGCAGCTACTCCATCCTGTAAAAACATCTGGCAGCCACGTGCAAGCTAAATAAAACGTCTGTTGCGAGTCTTGACTGCTGTTGTCCAAATTAGTGACATTTTATTTTAATGTTATTCACAATCCCACACAAGGTAATATCTCACTTACAGCACAAGTAAATTACTGTGGCATTTAGGCATTCATTAACCTTTTACCTCACCGTGTTTCTGGAATGAAACATGTTTAAAGCTTTAATGAAGCCCTTTTGATGTTTTGTGAAACTTGAAAACGGCCCTGAATTTACAGAGAAAACAATGGATCATGCCTGCATGCTGGTTAGAATTGTACAATAACAAGTTTGTGTTCAGGTGGGAAAAATACCACTAGCATTGTTTGTTGTTTCAATTATTTTTACATCCATCCATTTACAGAGCTGCTTAATCCAGGTGTACTTGTGCAGAGAAAGAAGCCTATACCTTTAGAACAGGATGACGGTACAAAGTTGAAGTTTATTTTTTCCTACATTTTTGCTACATAAAGCATTTGGGCAAGGATGCTTCACCCCTCCTAACTTTAATGGAAAGTGATGCTTTTTCACACAGACTGATTGCCTTCCAACAGGTTCAGTTCAGGGCTGAGGTATTTAGAGTTGGGGAGTATACCCATTTTCTCCAAACGGACATAGACATACACAAAAGACTCCATGGCAGGCTACATTTATTCCACATGAATTTGGCATTTCTGGTTGGTTTTGTTTAAATGGAAGAGCCATTGCTGTTGGTGGTGGTTTATTTTTTTCCTTAAATTTTCCGTGTCAATCACCTCTAAGAATAAGTGGGTTCTGGAAATATATAATTGTAGATTAATGAGTAAGGCTCCAAGCAGAATTTGTGGTTTTATTTAATGGTTACAGTAACTTTAAAATTTAGAATTCATTGTTGCAGCCCAGTTTGGATTTTTGAAGGATTTTGATTTGTTTTTGAGATAATTTTGTCCTGCTTCTTGTCAGTTAACACCCAAGCCCTTGCCTTGACGCATGTTATGGTTCCTTTCATACTCTAGTACTGACTAGAACTTCTTACCTGTGTTTTTGTTCTGCTGTAGTGAACAAAAGTAATGAAATAAAAACAAAATTACACCACAATTCAAATGGTAACCAAACAAAACATGTTCATAGAAGAGAATCATTTTGCATCCATTTATAAAATCTTCACTTGCAGTATGTATTTAAATACTGTAGGTTTGTATGCATCTCACTTTCCTGGAAAAACCCATCTAGTTTGTACAGGACTGGGCCGGGGAAGTGAAATGTACCTCCAATTACTTCAACTAGAGCACTCCTATGGTCAGATATCGCATACAATTGATGGTGACCAAGAAGCGGTTTTCTTTGTCAGTCTGCAACAAAATATAGCAGTTATCTCAAAAGTTTCACTAGGCAATATGATGATGCCAGTCAGGTGGGCTTGAAATTGGATAGGTACCATCTAGTGGATTTTTAAAACATTTAGATCAATCAAGTTCAAGAAGAGATGTTTGCGTTTAACCAACTTCCTCTAAAAGAACATACAGTAGGTGACCTGCAGATAATTTTGAAGTTTCAAATAAAATTTGAGTGCTTGGAGAACATCTGTCCAGAGATGAATTGAAGAGGTATGTCCTTTTTCATATTTACTTATTAAAGGATGTACATTCAAATATATATGTTTCTCTCAGAGTGTGTGTGTGTGGCTTAGTTGAATGGTGGGTAGCTCCTATTTCAACACTGTGGAATTTTGAGATCAAACCCTAGCCAAGGCATTTTCTGTCCTTTTTTCTTTTCTACAGGTACTCTAACTTTTTCTCAATTAATGACAAGTAGAATAGGCAGATTGGTAAATTTCTAAAATGGCATGATATTAATGTGAGTGTGCATTAGTGAATTTTAAGGCAATTTTCTAGGCAATAATTACTAAGTAAATAAATCTAGTCAACCATTTATCCACATTCTAGGCATGACTATACTAATTTTTAACAGAAATTGCCCATCCACCTGGACTACATTTAGGTAGACTTAAAGGTTTAGGAATCTGAAGTAATTGGCTCATTTGACAAGAAGCCATCACAAGAACATGAAAGCAAAGTAAGAGAGCACCAGTCAGCCCTTGTTCAAAGGTTGTTTAAGACAGGGTGGCATAGAGACCAGGAAATTGGGCTGAAAACCACAGGCTTACAAGTTGAAATCCTAAAGCTGACTCGTATCTCACAGAAAATCACTTTTAGACAATACAAATTTGAATCATGGTCCGGGTGGTGTGATGATGGCATGGCTGTTTGAAGTCTATCCTGGCTATTTTAATGCGTGTAGTTTGCATGTTCTTTATGTGATTTCATGGTTTTTCTCTTGGTGCTGTCATTTCCTCCCACATTCTAAATTTCCCCTTAGGATAAGAAAAGTTGCACTGTATCTGATCTCTTATCTGTCAGTGTGTCTAAAAATGTGTGTTAAGTTGTTCAACTTCTCTAAAATATTTTCATATTACAGTGTAGCTGTTCTATGGATGTGACTGTGCTGTGCAATAGATTGGATTAGTGTTCCTTGTGGGGTAAATTTCTGCCTTGCACTTGTTTCAATATTTTAAGAAATAAATGAATGAGTGCAATAATCATGACCCTGTGTTAGGATATAGCGGGTTGGAGAATGACTGACTGACATTTATGACAAACCTAAAGTTACTGAAAGTTGACATCTTGTTCTGACCACTTTCTTCCCGACAAACTGCACATGTACTGTATTCCATAGGAAATGGTTCTGACTGAATGTTTTGTCATTTTCTTCAATGAATTTGCTCTGTGATGAAGAGATTCCTGCTGCATTATCTTTTCTGATTTATTTAAACAGCTGCAGGTACAATTTACCCATGATGATAAAATTTTTGCATTAGATTGTTTCTTCATTATTTAGTGGTGGGTTCACTGTATTGTATTTTTCTTCTGCTGCATATGTATTTTTATTTTCTGATAATTCGATGATGAATTTGGTTTTTCACTCCAACTTGGGTCTTGAAGATAAAGTGAGTTGCTTAGTGGTGCTGTTCAGTTTTTAGTAACTGCTCAGTTACTTTAGAGAAGTGATATGTCACATCTGGTCATGTTGCATGTAGAAAGTTGTTTTCAAGTCTTTCTTTGTCAAAATACCTGTCATTGCCATGTTTCCTCTGGGACTCTAATGCCTTTCACTTGTTGCCATGCAACTCCTCCTTGCACTGGTCAACCTAATTTGGTAGATTTATTACCAATTTCCATCCTTACTTAGTTGTTCCATTTTGTGTTTTTGAATTCCTGTGCTTCCACTATAGTTATTTTCTAATACAAATAATCTTTAAGTTAGACACATGATTTTGTTTTATAATGGCATCTACTGCACAGATTATTAATTTGAGTTTGGGAATGTTTTCACAGGGAATTTGTAATTTGAGAAGAAAGTGAAAGTTGGGAAGTTTTGTGAGGATTTCTTTTTTTTTTTATATATGTATTTGGAGAGAGTGAAGAGGCGGCTAGTGTCTAGGTTATACTTGATTTGATAACCTTTTCTGAAAATGAGCTTTGATTAATTAATTATAATCCTCTGATTAGCACATTGAGTGTCAGAATAGAGTACCAGAATTGGCTTTTTCTTAGAACTCCTTCATCAGTTTTGTTTTACCCAACTTAGTTTATTTATACCCTAAAGTGCAATGCATTTTTTTAATACTGAGAATGTCTGGTGATGCTCCTTTTATTACTAATCTAAAGTTTATATTTACATAATATATTTTTGCTGATCTAAATGGGACTCTGCAGGAGACAGTTCACTGTTAAGTACCTGACCCCCTCTGGTGCTGGTTACCCCTTTGTGCCTGATGATGCCAGGATTGGCTCCAGCCTACACAACTTCCCTATATACTCAGTGGGTTTAGGAAATGGATGGATCGATGCAAGGATCATTGCAGTTCAACCCTGCTTCTAAGCCTAAAACATCTACTAACAAAAAAAGGAATAAAAAAAAAAAATCGCATGAAAAGGTTTGGGGCATGTCAACGTCCCCATATAATTGTATAGTGGAAATTAAACAAAAGCAAAATGATCTTTTCATCTTTGTAAATAAAAAAAAAAAAAGAAAAAAAAAAAAGTCTTTTCAAATTGGATATACAGAACTGATTTAAAAATGGCCGAACTTATGGTCCTATGGATTCCTGGCAGTAAGGGGCAGGTCCATAACAGTGGACAATGGAAGTGAAGTCAGTGGTGGAATAGCTGTCAGTCTTCCCTTCTGCAGAGGGAGGAAGAGAGAAGGCATTCAAACATGCTAACTCCTGGTCTTTCAGCCTAAAGACTAAAAGAATTGTCAGATAAATATATTTTCTGGTTTTCTCTTTTCTATTTTTCTATTTCTGCCCTTTTTTTACTTTCAACTTTTCATTTTCTTGATTTATGAAATAGTCTAATTCATTAATTAAAACTAGGCAGTTTAACTTGAAGTGCCTAATAGTAATGTCATTCTTAAACAAATTTGTTTACAGCAAACTGTGCAGTAACTATGGTGGTGGTAATAGAATAACCTAAGTTTGTACCCTTGGCTTATGTCAGTGGCACACTGTTACTGACTCCAGTCACTTAGCCTGCATGTGCTTCTCTGTAGTTGTATTTTGCAATTTGGATTGTATAGTAACATTCAGATAGCAATTAACATGAATCAGTTTTAAGTACAACAGAAATGTTAGTTATGTAATGCAGCAGAAATACAGTTTGAGCCTTTTAAATGCTATTGCAAGCGTTGTTGCCGTTAATAATTCTTTGCATTTATATAGCCCTTTTTTCTCACTACTCATAGCGTTCAGCAATTGCAGGTTAAGGGGCTTGCTCAAGGGCCCAACAGAGCAGAGTCCGTTTTTGGCATTTAAAGTATACATCAATTAAGGAAGAAAATTTATTTAAACTAAGCTACAGAATAATTTGAAGTAGTTCTATGGAAAATGTCACCCAAAATACTTTTTATGTTTGGAATATTACACTGTGTATATTATGTTAATAAGGACTTATAAATAGATTTTACTAAGGATTAAAGTATATAGGATCTTTCATCAAATCATTTCTTGACCTGCTCAAGTGGTTTACTGTCACTTGCTTACACTTGATCGTACTACTCCAGAATAGGCATAAAAGTTCCCTTTATATTAATGGTAAAGATTCTATTTATACAAGCATATTGCGTTCACGAATACATACAGTTCTAGATGACTTCTTGCATCTGTAAAATACTTTTACAATTTGATTTTAAGTTACTTGTGATAATCCAGTGTTTTTATTTTAACAGGGCATATTTATGCTCATGTTCAATAACACATCCATTAATATGGGGCAAATTTTAGAGCTGGAAATGGACCTAACCCACATATCTTTGGAATATGGAAGGAGAACAGGAGTACCTGGAGTGAACCCCATTGACCAGACAGGGATTCAAACCCTGCCATCTGGAGCAGCATGGCAGTGCTACCAAACACTATGCCGCCATAACACTTTTTACTACAATATATGTAAAAATAGAGTAATTATGCATGGTAAAAGAACCACAAATCCTGGATACTAAAGAGCTGTTTTTGTGCTTCTGAAACACAAAAACTGCTACTGATCTCAATGAAATTTGGACAGTAAAAGGAATTATGCAATATAACTGTGTAATTAAGGAACATTGGAAATTCTTGGAAGGAATCAGAAAATAATTTTTTCTACTAAAATAATTTATAATTTATTATGAAATGCAGTAAAAAGCATTTTTTATTTTGAATATGTTATTGTGCAAACAGATTTAGGAAAATTTATATTTAAAGTTGCGTTAAATAGATAATAGGCAAAGAGAAAAGGTTTGCTTTATGGTTTGGTGTTAGTCATAACATGAGCAAAAGCTTCAGTTGAAGAAACATTTTCAATCCTAGATGAAATGTTATTACAGGAGAAGGGGTTCATTTACCGCTGTGAACTTCGCTCCAGGGGAGAGGGCGGTAAGGTATAAAAAGTAAGCGAAGGAAGGTGGGTTTGGGAAGCAAGGCGAGGTGGAGGGGTGGAGTTGCAGAGTGTAGGCTTTGGATTTGGAAAATTGTCGATGACCCTTTAAAGGAGATGGCTATCAAAGCCTTGACTTTTGAATGAAAGCGTTCTGTGAGGAAAGCACTGCTTACAATCCAATCAGTGTATAAGGGGGTATTGTGGTCACTTGCTTTGTCCAGATGGTTTACATACCTTTTGCCATCACTCTGGTCAGGAATGTGTTCCCTGAGGAGGGGTTGCAGTCTGGAAGTTTAGCCTAACATAAACATCCTCTTTTTCATTCCTTCAAAATAAATCGGATTGAGATGTGGCAACAATAATGGTAAGGGGGGAGGGTAGTGGGGAAGGAGGCAGCATGCCATTGGCAGCTTGCTTGTTTTTTGAGTTGCTAAATTTGTAACCAATTTATCTGTCTGTCAGTCTGGATTTATTTACCTTCACAGAAAAACGACTTATCTTGATAGTGTTAAGTTAGTATACTTAATGCCAAAAGATGTAAGAATAATATGTCGTCATTGTTCCTGTTAAAAGGAAAATATATTTATGTATGCATCTGTGTTATACAGACTTCAGTTACCATTAAAAAAAAAAAAGCCGCCTTGTGTGTTATAGCTGTGCATACATACAGATTTCAGAACTACTTTATATATAGCAAAATTCAGAAAAAGAACATCACAGTGCTTGTTTATCTGGTTCACTTTTTTTTTTTTTTTTTGGGACAATTCAGTTGCCTTTTTTTTTTTTTTTTTAACAGATTTTAACAATTGTTTAGTAACTGCCTAATTTAACCTTTATTTGATAAGCAAAGTCTAAGGTCACAAGCGTGCATGCTTCAAACATACATCCTCTATGTAAGCACTCTTCTCCAGATAAAGTATTATGTAGATATGGGACAGTTTTGTGATACAGTTGCTACTACTGTTGACTCCCAGTTCTTGGAATCTGTGTTTGACTCTGCTTGTCTGCCTATTTTTACTATGTTGTGTTTTTTTTTTTTTAAGGGTTTGAAATGAACATGATTGTGCCTTATAGTAGGCTGGTATCTTGTTCATAGCTCTGCCAGATATTGCTAGCATCACCCATAAATGAACAAATTGAGTTTCCAGCATGACTGACTGACTGTATGGTATATTGTGTACTGAAAGTTTGTTTTATTCTTGATTTTAAATATCTGCCATACACTGCACCTATATTCACTACGTAGGGGAAGGGAGCTATAACAAAATAAAATCTTCATCTGTCATTTTGTAATGTTCTTATTCAGTTCAGGGTCACAGGGAGACAGTACCATGGTTTCTCTTTTACGTTTCTTCTATCTTTTGCTTTTCTTCAGCCTTGCAAAGATTGTATTTTGGCAAGAAATGTGTTCTGTAAGGAAGTTTCTTTATTGGCACGTCAAACAATTGTGAATGGTGAGACAACAGTCTCGCACACCTGCTGTAAAGCAAAATATTTTCCATTTAACCCAAGGTCAAGTTGTTTTACCTGAAAATGAAAGAAGGTGACAGAGCGAGATGATGGAGAAGTGCCGCTTTGCTAAAACGTATGGTGTTAAATGCCGGTGCAAGACTGCAGAATTTGTGTTTTCCTACATCTTTAGTATGCTATAACAAAGCCGTTGATATGACAAATACGTGTGCTTCCCTATGAAGGTAAGGATTAAACAGAAGAGTAAAAATGCCTTGTTGGTGTTGGGCAATATGGAATTGAGCTAAAAGTCATTCTCTTCCTCTGTAAAGTTGCATCTAAGCAAGGTTACAAAACAGGAAATATCACATACAGATGCTGATGTGCAATCAGAACTTACCTGGAAAAGAAGTAGTTATCATGAAGTTTATATCTTGTATGTAGTAGATTTAAAGTTTCTACACATTCAGAAAACTGCCGTGCCAAGACTGCTGTAAACCTAAATACAAGCAGATAAACCTTCGATAGTGGCCCCATTTAAGGTTTGTGTCCCACTGTATTTTTTCAACTGTATGATGGGGGAGGAGGCAGGGTAAAACACAGTATTTTTAAACCATGAATAAACATACTTTTGTGAGAGTGTGGTTTCATGTCTAGCCTTGTGCAAGAAAATGTCATCCACAATTTCTTTGACTTCCTTTTTCACTGGGTTTTTTTTTTTCTTCTGCCTGCAGCAGTTTAGACTTCAAATGCATGCTTTTGGGCTTTGTTGCCGGAAGGTACCATGCATGGTAAGGATTGAGTGTGGGCATCAGACTTGGCTTAACAGCCAATATGACTATAGTGCCAAAATTAAGTACATTTAACCTTTTTTGTAATTAATACAATGTTAGTGTTTATCAATAAATATAAAAATTTGAATATTGTAGTAATTTTTTTTTTTCTTTAGTACCCAAAGCCATTTGTGTAGTAATTAGGCAGTTGTTGGTTTAGTGCCTGACCTTAGCTCAGTTTATATCCATGAACTAGTCTCTCTATCAGCCTGTGTTTTAATTGTAAAAATTCATGTTTACTGAGCTTGGCAGATAGCTTTTCTAAGATTACTTGCATGTATGAAATAGTAATACAAATTACAGCTTTTCTTTTTGTACTTTTTTGCACTTCAATAGGTTAATTGGCCCAGTATTCATCCATCCATTATCCAACCTGCTATATCCTAACACAGGGTCGCAGGGGTTTGCTGGAGCCAATGCCAGCCAACACAGGGCGCAAGGCAGGAACAAATTCCCGGTAGGGTGCCAGCCCACCGCAGGACACACACACCCACACACCAAGCGCACACTAGGGACAATTTAGGATCACCAGTGCACCTAACCTGCATGTCTTTGGACCGTGGGAGAAAACCGGAGGAAACCCACGCAGACATGGGGAGAACATGCAAACTCCATGCAGGGAGGACCCGGGAAGCGAACCCAGGTCTCCTTACTGCGAGGCAGCAACACTCCCACTGCGCCTCCATGTCGCCCTGCCCATGTATTGTCACAATGAATACAATCTAAAAGCACAGCATTGGATATTTTTTTTGTGCATATTATAGGAGGTTAAAAACATTGTCAAACTTTTTTCATGCGTACAGTAACATTTTTTTTTTGCATAATTAGAAATGGAAAAAGTTGTCCTTCTGAAGCCATGCTAACCAGTATGCTTGGTAAATATACCCTTGTTTTGTGTCCGACTTTATCAGACTTAGATTTTCCATTTTAGATAATCATTACTTATTTATGGGAATGTTTTGAAATATTGACTGTTGCTTCAAAGTCTCTTGTTTAGTGTTAGTTTATTGGTAGATCATTGATACAGTACTTTTTTAAACATTTATTTAGAATGGGTCACACTGACATTTGGGCAGAAACTACATGTTAAAAATACTTTTTTTTTTTTTTTTTTCCCCCCCTGCCTGCCACAGCAGAAGCTAAAAGTTGGCAGTCTTGCAATGTTACATAGTGTTCCTTTGTAGGTTAACCTTAACATTGTCTGGCATTTCACATTTATATATTTATATGTCGGAGAGTAAACAAAATAATATTTTGAATGAATAGGCTTGCTCTGTGTGATGCAGAGTGGTTTTGAGGTTGGGGTTAGGGCCAAGTAAAGCTTTCTAAATGAGACACAAAAATGGATGAAGACATTTAACACTTTATTTTAAGCTTTTAAATTATGTGCCTTGCTGCCAAGAGTTTATACACACATATATATACACACACAAATATATGTGCTTCTATTAGACCTGTATATTTATAACATATACAGTATATACAGATGCATCTAGTAAATGTCTCAATCTCAACTGTCTATTACGTACATCCACACTTGTCTTTAAATTGTGGAGGATGCACGCTCCTAAAGTTTAACCTGGGGTTTTTATTGGTTGTCTAGGTAAAGTGGCAGTAAAGATAGAAGTGCCTCAAAAGTTAAAATGTCAAATCAGAATAGTGTTCTAAGCATCTCCGGATGTCCAGCACGAAAGTGCTCAAACCATCATCCTACTGAAAACCCATTTTAGAACTGCCTCTGATCCACGGAGTTGGCCAGTCAGTGATGTGTATCAGGAAGCCTTTAATCTTAGGTTTTGGGGGGAATGGTTTCTGTAGCTTCTTGGTATCAGCATATAAAAGGGGAGCTTTTTGGTTAATGTTCTGAAAGCAGGAAAACAAAGTTACAACTTTATACTTGGAACTTGTTGAGTTTGTTGGTAATGTGTGCTTAAGACCATCAATTTAGTGGTGCATATTCACAAACTCATGTATTATTCATTAAAAGTAGTAACTTTTATCTAAAGGAAAAACCTACCCCATGACCAAAATTACATTGGATGCATTTGTTAATGTATTGAACCTGCTTGTTAGCCAATCATGCCCTGATACTTAATGAGCAGCATGGTTGAAATTTAATGAGAACCATTGTCTAAGGGGAAAAAAGTGGAGGATACCATTGCCACACTTTTTTATTAATCTAGAATTAAATTACACATTAAAGGTTGGGTTTTACACCTTTGCAGATGAATGTGGAGCCCTCGTTAATTTTCATTAACCTTATTGTGGAGTTTCATTTTTTTTTTTTTCTTTCCAGGAGCTTTGGTAACTTGCATTAAACCTTCATTATAAGACTGTGATTTTTATTCGCTTTAGGGCTTCAGTGAAATGCTCTAGTTCCAAGGACAGAGTAATTATGAAGGTGAAATGTAGATATTGAATTGGGCTCTGATCTCATTTTCTGATTTTTTTTTTCCCCCTTCCTTCCTCACATATTTAACTATAACTGTCAGATGGATTGAACAGCAAATGCTTCACAGATGATAGGTATTCTTCAAAAGAATGCATTGGTGAAGATATGAATTGTTGTTTTTGTTAAAATGTATTTAATATTGTCTAAAAAGGATTTTTTTTTTTTAATTGAACATGTTTGTTGTTTAAGTTTACCTATTACATACTATTTGTGTAAAATAGCTATATTTTGGATTATTAATTTGTCATTTTGTGCTAAAAGGTACATAGAGTTGCACCCTTGGTCACTACTTTACATTTTGTATGAGCTGACCTGAGTAGGTAGCCATTGAAAGGTTAACACCGAGTGCTTAGTAGAAATCCAGGATTAGTATCCTGTCTCTCTGATAAACTGGATTACTCTGGTTGAATAATGCATGCCTGAATGGTGGCACTGTGATTAGTGACACTGCCTCACAGGTCCAGAATGTTGGGTTCAAATCTTGGTCCAGGCAATGTGTATATGGATTTTTCTCAGAGTATCTCAAAGATGCATGTATTAGGGTAACTGGCAGCTCTAATAGGAGTAATTTGAATATTCTCTGTAAATTTACACCCTGTCTAGGGATGGTTACACACTTGCACCTGGTGCTGCTGGGTGAGACTCTGGTTCCCATGGCACTAAAGTTCATTTTGATAGTTTTAATGGATGAATGGGAAAATTGCAGTTTATATGGGACATACCTTGAATGGAGGAGACAATCAACCTCTCTATATAACTCATTCAAAGCCTGAGAGGTAGACTTAAACTAATAACTTGGACCTCTTCTCCCGCCAAGCTGATGTCTTAAAATATGTATATTTCCTAAAAAGGATTTTCAGGAATACTGTATAAATCCAATCTAACTGAGCCATATTGGAATTACTAGTGGAAGAACAATTTCAAATTTCATCATATGCACGTAAATTTCCTCTTATGGGTGAAGCACCATAGCTGAGCTATGTTATGTCCTGAAAATTCAGTTGCATGCTGAACAAGCCATCTGGATGATTATTTACCTAACCCTTCATGTTGCAGTGTGCTCTTAAGTGTCGCTATAGACAACAGCAATGCACAAGTTTTCGTGCACTGGTTACAATAGTGACAGAGCAGAAAGGGAGTTGGTGACTTTGGATTGTGCAGCCCACACCTTTGGGATTTTTCTGTTACTATTTGAGACCCAATTGTTCTGTCTATAGGAAGAGTCCCTAACAGCTCTGTATTGCTATTCCATTAATCAGACACTTCAGGTGTCCCATTACAGAAACACAACTACTTGGCCTGTCTGCCATAGACATCTTACTAATTCATCTTCCAAAAGGGGAGAGCGAGAGAGAGAACATGTATTTTCAAGATGATATTAGACAAAAACATCCTCATGATGTGATATGAAAACTCTTTCTACCTATAGTGGGGCATTTTTTGAATTGATATACTTTTTCACAAATTAGTGTTTCAGTGGTGGTATAGTGGACTGGGAGCTTATCTTTTTTTGGTTAAATACAATATATATGAGCACTAAACAGTTGGAAAACATATATTGTGTAGATGCACATTCCCTAACTGCTCCAGGAGCCAGAGATTGGGATGCTAGCACTGTGACTGTCTTTGTAGAGTTTTCATATTCTGTCTTTGCCAGTTTTCTTAGGAGATCCTCAGTTTGTTTCCACATGTTTAAAATCGCACAGTACAAGGTAATTGGGCCCTTTAGTAGCCCAGAGTTTGACCATGTGCATAAGTGTTTTATGCTAGACTGTCAAACCAGATAGTTGGTTCCTGTCTTCCAATTGAAGAAGCATGGTAGAATGATATTTTTGTAATTTTTTTTTTTTTTATCCATGTGTCTTGTATATGTCATACTTATTGAGATCATGAAGACTGCAAGGGAAGGATTTTGATCTGCATGGTACTTCTTGCCCGCTAGTAATTCCATCCTTCTACATATGTTTTAAATAGTTCAGAAACTTTGTGTTTTGAAAAAAACAACCATGCTGAAGGACTTACCTACCTTCCACTTTTGTTTCTCATGTTTCATAGGATTTTGTTCTCTATAAAGTGTAAATATTTTGATTTGAATTGCTTTATCCTTGGAAAATTTAAAATTTTACAGTGCTCTTTAGCCTAACATGTTGGCTAGGGTTTAAAGTACAGTAACCTTAGCTGAAATTGTTGTATCCCACAGTGAGAACTGGAGCCCTTTAAGCTCGAAGCTTGCATTAGGATGGACACCAAGTTCGTCCACAGAATGCAAAAGATTGTGTAGCACGGATCATAGTATAAAATTCACCAAAGCTGTTTTTGAGGATAAGAAAAATCATTGTATTAATGTAAATGGCAGTTCTTGAAATGTCGTCTTTTAACTTTTATATAATTCACTTAATTTCAAAATCTGCATGTTTTTGTTTTTCACGTTACATGTATCCTAAATTTCTGAATTCATTTGATTCATAACATCATCATTTAGTAGTTTACTGGAGGAAAAAGAAAAGATGGCCTGCTTCATACTGAACATAATTTCATATGAAGTTGCTTGTGATTGCCAAATGCACTGAGCATTATTAATAAAATTAAATACGCTAGTGTTTAATAAAATACTGCCAGGATATTTAAAAAAAATATATATGTACTTTATGTGGCTGTTCAAGCACGGTTTTTATTCAAGCACAAGGTAAGTATTGTTTTAAGCACTTACTGTCTCTAATTTTCCCAGCCTTCATTAGGCACTAAATACTTATTTCAGAATCCAGAAATGCAGTACATGTATGACATTTTTAATCAAATAGTGGGCAATACATATTTTAAAAGTTGGTTTGATGAATATTGTATGTCTTGGAAAAGTGCTGAAACCTTCAGCTCTATACATTTTAATTATATAGGCATAATACACTTTTTTCTATAATCTTTTATGAAAATATTCAAAGAACAATGCAGGCTTCCATCCTAGTCCCTCCTCCCCGTATTTTGATTCTGAATGTGTGAGATTTGTGTTCAAATACATGTATATTGCTATTAATTAATCTTTTGTGGCAGAGCATCTGTGGTGTTTTTTTTTTTTTTTTTTTTTTTTTTGGGTGAGATGTAGGACAGTATTAAGGGAGCAATTGCAAATTGAATTGGCCCCAGAGACAGTCTGGCCAAGACCCCAGGTGCGTTCTGCGGGGCATCTTATTGGATCCATTGCATATCTGATTGATTCTGGCAATGAACAGATCCTGTTTAATAGCAATGTGCTAAAAAAATATTTCATCTGCTTGTGGTATGTTTTTTTCCCCTCTTTTGTCCATCTTGTCCATTTCTTTGTCAGTATTGCCTGTTTCTTTCTGTAGAGAATTAGAATGTTGCCCATGAAAATTGGATTTGTAAGGAATCTTTTTCTGCTTTTGTTTTATAATCTTTGTTTATAAAAGTAAACTTTGTTTAAATAAAAAGATTGTTTCTGTTACATGTGCATTTTAGTTAGCAGTAATTAATCAGAAAAAGCTGATATTATGTTTGTTAGGGACTAATAGCTCAATCACATTTACCCACATGTGGAATAAGCACTACACCCAAATATTTCTTTTTTTTTTTTAAAGCCTCACTGTCTTGACTCAAGTTAGTATTAGTTTGTTATACATGTTAATGATGATGTCTTCCAAATAAATTCCATTTGACACTCTTGTTCTGCTCTTAATTAGTTGTTCTTTTGTCAGCATGTTATTACTTTTGTAAACATTATGTAGCAATGGGCTGTTGCTGCTCTGAAACGCTACCATTTACCAAATGCAAGTGTTCCTGTGTTTTCAGTAAAAATAAGGTCTAAGTATTTCTGTCTATGGTCTATTTTTATAAAGCCACTTATCCTAATACAGGATCCTGGAGCCTATCCCTACTGTGTGTATACATATATACATATATATGCTGTGTGTGTGTGTGTGTGTGTGTGTGTGTGTGTGTGTATACACAAATATATACTATACTTGTGTGCATATATAATATACATTAAAAGAATACATGTTACATAAAATGCAGCAAATATGACTACTGTGGGAATGTAAATGGTCTTGGGTTGCTAAACTGACAGTTCATAAATAACTACCAACATCCATCAGAAGTAAATCTTTCATGGTGAGGTGCTCCCAGCAGATCTCATCGAGAATATTCTTTTCAGTGCTCATAAATAGTGCTATCAGCATTGATCATGAAAAGCATGCCAACATGGGCATTGATTATATATTTTGATCCTTGATTTTGGAACTTTTGGTTTAGGTGTCTTAACTGAAAAAGATACAGTACAACTGAACTGCTGTTCTCTGACTGATAGGCTAGAGTTTGTTAGTCTTGGCAACAGCAGATCCAGCTTGACGCCAGTCACACAAGGAGTTCCTCAGGGCTCTGTCCTCGGCCCTCTTCTCTTCTGTATTTATATGCTTCTCCTTGGCCATATTATTCGTAGCTATGGATTGGGCTATCATTTTTATGCAGATGATACTCGACTCTACTTCAATGTTAAAAGTGGAACTTCATCAGAGCTTTCTCAGCTCACAACCTGCCTTAGTAAAATTAAAACCTGGATGGAGCAGAACTCTTTAAAATTAAACTGCAACAAAACTGAACTCCTGCAAATTGGGACTAAAATGCAACTTAATAAAATGAGCTCCTTCCCTGTCAATCTTGGCGGTGATCTCATCAGACCTGCTTCTACTGCAAAGAATCTTGGTGTCATTTTTGATTCCTCCCTTTCTTATTCCTCCCACATAAATTACATTTAAGAAACTTTCTTACTTCACCTGCATAACATTATCCCGTGTTCGCTCCTTCCTCTCCTTTTCTAATGCTGAGAAACTTGTCCATGCTTTTATCACGTCCCGTATAGATTATTGTAACTCGATGTTGGCAGGTGCCCCTTCTTATCTTATATCACAGCTCCAGCTTATTCAAAACTTGGCTGCAAGAGTCCTTACTCGAACCAGCAGCAGTGAGCACATCACACCCATCCTGCTCCGTCTTCACTGGCTCCCTGTGTCTTACAGAATCAAATATAAAATCCTACTAATAACCAATAAAGCCTTAAATAACCTCGCGCTAAACTACATCAGTGACCTTCTCCATCACTATGTGCCTGCCCGCTCACTAAGGTCCTTTGCTTCTGGCAATCTTGTTGTGCCCCACACTAATCTACACTCCATGGGTGACAGGGCCTTCAGCTGTATAGCGCCCAGACTCTAGAATGACCTACCGAAATTAATCCGGTCAGCTGACTCCATGAATTCTTTTTAAAAAAACAACTCAAAACTCATCTGTTCAGGAAGGCTTTTAGCTCTACTTGATTTCATTCCCCTTCTCTGTTTACCTCTCTGTCAAGATGCTCATGTAACCTGTGTGTGTGCTAGACCATCAATTATGCTGTCTGTTAAGCTTTCTCTGAATTTACTGTCTTAATCTTCTTTATTTGCTTTGTACTGTGCTATGTAGTGTATACCCTGCCGTTCTTTCTTATATTCTGTAAGTGCCTTGAGCATGGGAAAGGCGCTATATAAATAAAATGTAGTATTATTATTATCCCTGACATTTTTACAGGCACTGGCTATACTGTATAGTATGCAAAGTTCAGGCTACTTTATGACTTTGGCATATGCATGCCGATTGTCCATTGTCTTCTTCTGATGAAAGTCTCAGTGTTAATGGGTTAAGTAGGTCACACCCAACCCTGCAACAGACTTAAGTAATGTCTGGTAAATTTTACACATCTTTCTGTGTCAACTGAGGCATCTAATATGTGGCATCATATCTGCTTTTGTGTCTCCAAGTTGACTTTGTACAAGGGCATACTAGATACCTAATTCACTTCACTTCAAATGGCTGAGCTCAGTGCAGAGGAACAACCACTCATATCTCAACTACATTGAGATGCAGATGCTGAACAGGACCATAAAATAAGAATTCCGATGACGCCTTTACTACCATTTTTGGTTTCCTGTGTTTGTCTTACCAATTGTTAAATTCTGAACCTGCTAACACCTACTAATGAGTGTCCAGAACATATATGATTTTAGATAAAAACTGAATTTTAGCCCAATGTTCTCAGTAAAATGTACATTCATTCCCAACTTTGTTATGGTACAAGGTTGGTTATGGTGTGTATTTTGGATAATCCATGACTAGCACAGAAGTCCAAGAACAATTCACTGCTTGGATTCAAATCTAGTATATTCCATTCTGTCATACCATTTAGGCTGAAATCTCTAAACTGGAAGGCTTGAGCATGAAACAATTAAAAGGATTAGGACACAATTTAAAAAAAATCTCTATATTTGAACTTTCTTCATGATGGTAGCAATCTCCTGCGCCAGTATAATCTGTAACCCTGCAGATGCAACTAGTGGCTTTCTAGCATCTCTTTCCATCAGGTGTGGGGCAGCTTTATAGGTAAAAAGAGACAAAATCCCAGTCAGGGAGTATAGCTTCTACTTCAGTGCCTAGAGGTGAGGCCAACTCTGTGTATTCTGTACTTTTTTCAACCATTCACATGAACTGAATTAGCTTATTGGCATCTAAACTGATCATCCATGTCCCAAGAGCCAGTTTCTGTGGTCTAATACACATATTGGTAATACATTCTTGTTACCTGAGTATACTTGAGCTTGGTATCCATGCTGTTGGTATGATTCTTGTAGCCCTTATTGTTAAACATCATAAGAATCAATTTTTTAAGTGTTCTTTGTCACTTGCTCAACTATGAGCCAATGAATATTGACAGCTTAGATGTTTGGCTCCGTGGACCTCGCAGACTTCTCTAATTGAACTTTCTATGAAGTTATTTTGTGTGTGTGTGTGTGTTTAAGTTTAGCTATGCACATATTTCAGTTAATATATAAAATATAAATACTAACACACTTCAGGTAGAGCAAGGATTCCTCCATCCTAGGAAAAGAATTTTAAAGTTGAAGTGCTTCAAGCATATAAGCACCTGGACACATCTGTTTTGGGCTCAAACGACTGAAGACATATTCAAAAAGGACTGGGTCTGTAGTTTTTACTAAGGAGGACTAGGACTAAGTATGGATGACATGTGTCCAGGGATGCTCTGATCAGGATTTTAATGCCGATACTGACCACAGATTTCATGTTACTTGATCAGCTGATTCCAATACAATTTTTGTTGTATCCTCCTCTTTAACCCTTAAAACTTTTTACACCAATATTTTGTATATATATACAGTGGTGCTTGAAAGTTTGTGAACCCTTTAGAATTTTCTGTATTTCTGCATAAAAATGACCTAAAACATCAGATTTTCACTCAAGTTCTAAAAGTAGATAAAGAGAAACCAGTTAAACAAATGAGACAAAAATATTATACTTGGTCATTTATTTATTGAGGAAAATGATTGAATATTATATATTTGTGAGTGGCAAAAGTATGTGACCCTCTAGGATTAGCAGTTTGAAGGTGAAATTCGAGTCCGGTGTTTCAATCAACGGGATGGCAATCCGATGTGAGTGGGCACCCTGTGTTATTTAAAGAACAGGGATCTATCAAAAGTCTGCTCTTCACAGCATATGTTTGTGGAAGTGGTATCATGGCACAAACAAAGGAGATTTCTGAGGACCTCGGAAAAAGAGTTGTTGATGCTCATTAGGCTGGAAAAGGTTACAAAACCATCTCAAAAGAGTTTGGACTCCACCAATCCACAGTCAGACAGATTGTGTACAAATGAAAGAAATTCCAGGCCATTGTTACCCTACCCAGGAGTGGTCAACCAACAAAGATCACTCCAAGAGCAAGGCGTGTAATAGTCGGCGATGTCACAAAGGACCCCAGGGTAACTTCTAAGCAACTGAAGGCCTCTCTCACATTGGGTGATGTTCATGTTCATGAGTCCACAATCAGGAGAACACTGAACAACAATGGTGTACATGGCAAGGTTGCAAGGAGAAAGCCACTGGTCTCCAAAAAAAAATTGCTGCTCGTCTGCAGTTTGCTGAAGATCACTTGGACAAACCAGAAGGCTATTGGAAAAATGTTTTGTGGACGGATGAGACTAAAATAACACTTTTCATTTAAACCAAAAAGTTCTATGTTTGGAGAAAGGAAAACCTTGCACTCCAGCATAAGACCCTTATCCCATCTGTGAAACATGGTGGTGGTAGTATCATGGTTTGGGCCTGTTTTTTGCTGCATCTGGGCCAGGACGGCTTGCCTTCATTGATGGAACAATGAATTCTGAATTTTATATCAGAGAATTCTAAAGGAAAATGTCAGGACATCTGTCCATGAACTGAATCTCAAGAGAAGGTGGGTCTTGCAGCAAGACAACGACCCTAAACACACAAGTCATTCTACCAAAGAATGGTTAAAGAAGAATAGAGTTAATGTTTTGGAATGGCCAAGTCAAAGTCCTGACCTTAATCCAATTGAAATGTTGTGGAAGGACCTGAAGCGAGCAGTTAATGTGAGGAAACCCACCAACATCCCAGAGTTGAAGCTGTTCTGTACGGAGGAATGGGCTAAAATTCCTCCAAGCCATTGTGCATGAATGATCAAAAGTTACCAGAAACGTTTAGTTGCACTTATTGCTGCAAAGGGGGGGGTCACACCAGATACTGAAAGCAAAGGTTCACATACTTTTGCCACTCACAAATATGTAATATTCGACCATTTTCCTTAATGAATAAATTACCAAGTATATTTTTGTCTCATTTGTTTAACTGGTTTCTCTTTATCTACTTTTATAACTTGAGTGAAAATCTGATATATATATATATATATATATATATATATATAGATAGATAGATAGAGATATATATAGAGATATATAGAGATATATATAGATATATATAGAGATATATAGATATATATAGATATAGAGATGTGTATATATATCTCTCTCTCTCTCTCTCTCTCTCTCTCTCTCTCTCTCTCTCTCTCTCTCTCTCTCACTCACTCACTCACTCACTCACTCACTCACTCACACACACACACACACACACACACACACACACAGACACACACACAGACACACACACACAGACACAGACAGACAGTGCATCCGGAAAGTATTCACAGCACATCACTTTTTCCACATTTTGTTATGTTACAGCCTTACTCCAAAATGGATTAAATTAATTTTTTTTCCTCAATTCTACACACAACACCTCATACTGACAATGTGAAAAAAGTTTACTTGAGGTTTTTGCAAATTTAATAAAAATAAAAAAATTGAGAAAGCACAGGTACATAAGTATTCACCGCCTTTGCCATGAAGCTCCAAATTATGCTCAGGTGCATCCTGCTTCCCCTGATCATCCTTGCTTAATTGGAGTCCGCCTGTGGTAAATTCAGTTGATTGGGCATGATTTGGAAAGGCACACACCTGTCTATATAAGGTCCCACAGTTGACAGTTCATGTCAGTGCACAAACCAAGCATGAAGTCAAAGGAATTGTCTGCACTCCCAGTGAGCACAGTGGCCTCCATCATCGGTAAGTGGAAGAAGTTCGAAACCACCCGGACTCTTCTAAACTGAGCGATCAGGGGAGAATGGCCTTAGTCAGGAAGGTGACCAAGAACCCGATGGTCACTCTGTCAGAGCTCCAAAGGTTCTCTGTGGAGAGAGGAGAACCTTCCAGAAGAACAACCATCTCTGCAGCAATCCACCAATCGGGCCTGTGTGGTTGGCTAGACGAAAGCCACTCCTTAGTAAAAGGCACATGGCAGCCTGCCTGGAGTTTGCCAAAAGGCACCTGAAGGACTCTCAGACCATGAGAAACAAAATTCTCTGGTCTGATAAGACAAAGATTGAACTCTTTGGTGTGAATGCCAGGCGTCACATTTGGAGGAAACCAGGCACCGCTCATCACCGGGCCAATACCATCCCTACAGTGAAGCATGGTGGTGGTGGCAGCATCATGCTGTGGAGATGTTTTTCAGCGGCAGGAACTGGGAGACTAGTCAGGATAAAGGGAAAGATGACTGCAGCAATGTACAGAGACATCCTGGATGAAAACCTGCTCCAGAGCACTCTTGACCTCAGACTGGGGTGACTGTTCATCTTTCAGCAGGGCAATGACCCTAAGCACACAGCCAAGATATCAGAGTGGCTTCAGGACAACTCTGTGAATGTCCTTGAGTGGCCCAGCCAGAGCCCAGACTTGAATCCGATTTGAACATCTCAGGAGAGCTCTTAAAATGGCTGTGCACCGACGCTTCCCATTCAACCTGATGGAGCTTGAGAGGTGCTGCAAATAGGAATGAGCGAAACTGGCCAAGGATAGGTGTGCCAAGCTTGTGGCATCATATTCAAAAAGACTTGAGGCTGTAATTGCTGCCAAAGGTGCATCGACAAAGTATTGAGCAAAAGCTGTGAATACTTATGTACATGTGATTTCTCAGTTTTTTTATTTTTAATAAATTTGCAAAAACCTCAAACTTTTTTTCACGTTGTCATTATGGGGTGGTGGATGTAGAATTCTGAGGAAAATGAATTTAATCAATTTTGGAATAAGGCTGTAACATAAAATGTGGAAAAAGGTGATGCGCTGTGAATGCTTTCCAGATGCACTGAGATAAAAAATAGATATATATCCGTCATCTTTGGCCTGGGCAAGTGGTGACCCGTAGTCTACAGTCACCGGGGCCACAGCTATCGCTCGTGTGCAGGACGGATGCTTGATGGGGCAGTTAGCTGCCGCAGCTACTGCTCCTGAGTGAATGCAGGCTGGATCGAGTGGAGGGGTGGGGCGTTTCCCACCACATACGGCTGCCCCCTTGTTCTCAGTGGGCAGCTGGTAATGCTGCAAGCGGTGACCCGGTTGTGGCTGAACGGAGGCCATTGAGGGTGAACGGGGTGGCGGGGGGTTTCATTATAGTGTGCCTCGGGTGGCTGCCTGTTGAATGGGGGCAGTGGTGGGCAATTCACTATCTGCCTTTGGCCGCACCGTGTTCATTCTCGGGGGGCGGATGCTGCAGGCAGCATGCTGTAGTGAAGGTGACTGTGTGATGGGCGGGTGGTGAACCGCCCCAGCCGCCCCATTCATTCTCAATAGCAAGCATGCTTGTCCTGTTACGCACATAGCAGGAAGTTGTCTCTTGTCAATCCATCAGACGTGTTGACGACGGGTGCCTTCCTGCTGTGATAGTGTGTACAGTGCTGTGCAGAAGAGTTCTTCTTAACCTTTTGTATTCAACCTTCAAGAATGTCTCTGAAACACAAATCTGATGCAAGTGCTGGTGATACAGTAAAGAAGAGAAAAACCATCACCATTGAAAATAAAGTAGAAATAATAAAAAGGTCCGAGAGAGGTGAAACTCTGTCATTCATTGGCAGAGCACTTGGTTGCAGTCAGTCAATAGCAATGATTAAAATAAAGTACGTGTTCTGACTTGCATACAAATTCAACTTAAGTACAAACCTACAGTCCCCATCTTGTACGTAACCCAGGGACTGCCTGTGTGTGTGTGTATATATACATACAATCAATTATCATTCACTGATAAAACAAGCTTCCGTTCGCTGCTCTTTGTTTACATTACAGGAAGTTTGCTGCAAAAGAAGAAAAAAAGTTCTTTTACTGGCTCGGCTACAGTTCTACATTTTGTAAAGGAGCACTGCAGCTAAATTGCCGATTGGCTTAGAAAAGCAGGGGCTGAAAGTATTGGTTTTTGTGATCAGCATTTTTATAGATCGTCTTTTTTTTAGGGAAAATTGGCCAATTTCGATCAGCGGTCAATTGATTTCAGCATCTTTACATGGTGTTTCATCATATGTTCTCTTGGCCTGTGGTTGCACGTGTGCCCATTAATGCATTTTGGGGTAGTAATATGATAACAGGAAATGTTAACAGACTTTACAAGTTAACATCTGGAAGACTGGCTCAGTTTGGGGTGCTAGCTTGGAGGCCATAGCAGAGAGAATAATGTTGGGTCAAACTGTTGCCATTCATTGATGATTTCTTTTTGCTTGATGCCTTTATTTTATTTTTCAATTGTAATTGATTATAGGCATATTTATGCATGTTGTGCATAGTTCATTTGTCTGCCTTACTATTTTTTCTGGAACAAATTTTGTAGTTTGTGGGCCAGCTGTTTCCAATGAAATTTCAGCCTTAGGATCAATGAAGGGTATGTCTATCTTTTTATCTACTGTATTTCCTGTGCCTGCATTACCAGTTCAGGTTTGCGAGGGCTAAAACCTTGTCCAAGGCTTGAACCACCTGTAAATCAAGGCACACTCCATCATACTTGTCAGTTTGGACACAACCTACCATGCATGTTTTACTCAGAATAAATTGTGCACAGACAATGGGGGGATCCGCAAACGTCATACTGCAGGAGCTGTCTCTATAAATGTTTAATTTGTTTCACAAAGTATATAGTAAATTTGGTAGTATAACCTTTTCTTCATGAAATCTATTTCTAATGTAGCACCTTCAGGTTGTGCGTGTGTTTTTTATTTATTTATTTATTTGATCATGCTTTTAGTATTTGTCTGTCCTCTGCCTTCTGTTGATCATGTTATATTCTGGTATAGGCTGTGTTGCTTCACCTTGTACTGTTGTGTACTTTGTGAAGACTTTTGCTATCATGCGATCTCGAAATGGCATTATAGAAAAACAAGATTGATTCTGTAATAACAGTTCTTCCTTCAACACCTTATTGTGTGTCTCTAGATCACTCCTTATGTAATATAATAGTTTCTACATTTTAGAAGTAGTGTCCTAGTAACTAAACAAAAATGACAGAAGTTTTTAATCTTGAGCACAGGCTTAGATGAGCTGCGCCTATCATACTTTTAGTGCACTTTTTTCAGATGCCTGCAGTGTAATTTTTAATTAAAGCTGGCATTGATTTACTTTACTTTGGCTGCACTAACACTTAACATTTTGGACTATGCATCCTTTTTTGTCCAGTGTTAGTTATTATTGAGGTTTGTGGTTCGACATTTGTCATCCATGGCTAGCATTTAGAAAACTGTTCCGAGCATGGCTAATATAACAAATATGACAATTCAACAAGTTAAATTACAGGATAATTTAAGGTAAATTGTTCTACAAGCTTTGCTTGTGGAACTGGTTCACATATCCCTCAGTCCACCTCAGTTCAGTTGTCAGTTTTTTAATTCAGTCCACTGTAGTAGCAGGCGATATGGCGAATGACTCTGCATTTTTCAGCCCCTTGTTTATGGTGTCTATTTATCTAGCAATATCTATAACCCCAATATCCTTCTAGCAGGTGACAGGCTTGTTTATATGAGCCAGGGTGATACAGCCAAGCTATTTTAAATGCTGCTATTTTGGAAGAAAACATTAGGGAGATGACAGTGCAAATATACTGAGATGCCAAATACCAGGAACGCATCTGAAAGCCCCTTGTGACCACAGAGCTTGTCAACAAATGCTACATCTCTTTCGGGCTGTTTTCATTTTAAAACCTTCCTAGTTGTGCCGAGAAAGCCTAACCTTTTAGTATGTGGGTCGCATCTCTTGTGCTCTGCCTCTATCTTCTAAACACATTTTTTTCCTTTCTGAGCTTATAAAATTTTTATTGAGCAGTGGTTAGGCAGGAAAAAGCAAGGGGCGTTGCATTGTGACTTGTTTACTGTATTGTGCTGGCAATAAAGTGGTCACGCTAGCCCTGGTTGGGCCACAGATTCTTGGGGTGTCAAATGGAGTGATTATAATGATGAAGTGACAATATGCATGTTCAATTCATATGATATCGGTGCAGCTTCTCTTTATGTTGTTCAATATGTTTAGTGTTCTTTTTAGCAGAGACTACATAGAACTTAAATTACAAAATACAAATAAAAATGTTGTTATAAATAAGATTGTGGTTCTTTTCCCGTTTCTCTTGTGCAATGTGGCCATAACAATTTTTTTAAAACTATTTATTTTTTATCTTTGATGATGCACCAGTATTAAATTAACAGATTGTGTGAAGCTACTTAGAGAATAAAGGCATGGGAGATTTCCAGCAGGTTTTGTAAATACTAAGAAGAGTTTGTTTTTTTTTTTGGGAAGTTATTAAATATGAATTTAAATAAAAAATGTGCTAATTTGTATTAAACAAGCTTGATATACCAATTGACCTGCTGTTGCCTTCTGTGTATATGAAAGTTGTAATATTGATTTAAATTGACTTTTTGTGCTGTTTAACAAGGCACTATATAATACGTGAGTTCATTATGATGCCAAAATGTTTAGCAGCATTAATTTTGGAATGTGAAATTGTTTTAGCAGTTTTGCTTACAATGCCAAGGTTTCAGAAAAAGTCATCTTTTTTTCCTTTTTATATGTAAATGCTTTTTGCTTAACATTTTTATTATAATTCTTTTGCTATAGGTTGTATTGGACGTCAAATGAATATGTATTAACATTTTTTACAATGTATACATTTTATAAAGTGTGGTTCTCATGTTAGATTTCCTGAGGTTTAATGCTACTTTGCTAATGGTGATATCCATGAATAATTAACATAAATGAAAGCGCTTTGCTGATCCTTTTTATAGTAGCAGTGGTAACCTTCCTAACTCTGCATGGATCAGATCTGTTAAATGGAAGCATGGGGGGCCAGAAGAGAATGGTCTGGGATATTTTACAGCACATAATGTTTTGTCACACCCACTCCTGATAAAGTACATTTTTAACATTTTCGTGAAAGCTCTCTGAGAACCTGCAATTTGTGATACTTATTTTAAATCTGTATTCTACATCAAGAGTGTCATGATCATTAAGCCATTTTCTATATAAAACTGTATGTGTGCTTTGGGTTTTCTTATTTTAACCATAACAGAGAGCTATTTTTAATAGTTCCTGCTAACTTTAGAATCGGTAATATATCTTAAACAGTCAAGTTTATGTCGATAATAAATGCTGTAATAAACTTGCAAAATATGGCCTTTGGCAAAAAAAGCTTTGCATTTTTAAAGACTTTCATTTCAGTTATAAACCAGATGGCATACAAGTCCCAATATGCCTCTATGGTCTTTCAGTTAAATCTACCTGACATTAGAGTTGAGGTTAATGTGTACAGGACAACTTGAAAGAGTCAAGAGGCATAAATGGAAAGTGTGTGCATCCTCTCAGTTCTACTGTATTATGAAAGGTTGACAAAAGTTACTGTCTTTTTTAAATCTGCTGACTTTATCACCCTCCCTCCCATCAAATATAGTAAGACATCCCAGATGTGCCTTTGGCTTATAAGGTAAACTGTTTAAAATTACACAACAAAAATTGCATTTGAAATTTAAACCTCTTGCGTCATTTTATGGGCAAGTAACTGTGATTGCATTCTGGCCTTGCCTTCGGCCAATCTGTATTCATGGCAGCAAATTGGGCTGTTAATTTTTCAATATAATAAATTAGACCTACATTGAGGAGTAAAGGTGAAAGCTGTTATTTGCTTTCTGCTCCTACATGCTTAGCACGAGCTCGTCGCATTTCTGAGAGTGTGGCTGGAATTCATATGAAATGCTTTGCTGCAGGGGAAGTGGATAGTCATTGATATGTGTTGGATGACACTCTGATAAACAGCCTGTGCTGTGAGGAGTTTCAGGAGCATTTTATACATTTTAATTAAAAAAAAGGAAGCAAGGTGCGAGCTGGATTGTGTTGTAATAGGAGGATTGTTTGGGATGCTTAAAAAGGCCGGGGACACATGCCTCTTGGGGTGGTACAAGATTATTTTACAGAATAATCTTAAAAATTTAAAAATGTGCTTGGAACACATGGAGCAGGTTGTGTGTAACTTTCGTAGTTAAATTATTTTACAATTGCAAATTTACATTTTAATCATATTTTCACTTAATAGTGTATTTTAACAAAACTGCAGTACAGAGCAAGCTCTGTGTTGTAATTAAAAGCAACATTGCAGGTATTTAAGAGAAATATGTAAGTGCTACAGTGCATTTTTGAAATTTTGAAGCATATGTTTTCTCAGGGGGTATTTTTATTTATTTATTTTTTTTTAATTGAATCAGTTTTTAAATATGGAATAGGTATAGATTTGAAGATGTCACTTTCACTGTATTTTTTATTTACGAAGTATGTATTCATTTTGACCCGTCTACCAGGAATTTTTAGCTTTAAGGTGTGTTGAATATTTTTTATTGGTATTGAACTGATTATTTAAAAATAAAATTTTCCATCTAGGATCGTTAATGTAGAGAGGTCTGAGACTTGAGAGTTTTAAGCCGATCCAAGTAGTTCGACCACATTCATTGCAGTTAGGAGTGGGCGGTCAGATCATAGATGAACCACTGAGAAAATGACTTCCTGATAGATAAACTATGCAACTATAGTTATTTTACTATTTTAGTTTATCATAAATATTCTAATCAGTACTGTTTCAGTATAAAAGCACATGCAGTTGTTAAATAAAAAAGATGGCATGCACACCATGACATGGTGGCATAACTTTTTTTTTTATCCATCTGAAAACTTTTTTTTTTTTTTTTTAAAAAGCAAAATACAGGTATTGTGGTGAATATGCCTAGGGCTTACAAAGGTAGATGCACAGTAGGATTTAATGTATATTCCCCCACTGTTGAATGTTTTTTTGGTTTTCTGCCAGATTCATGTGCTTTTTAAAGGAGAAAATTGTAACATTGCTTTGAGAAGAATGGATCTTTTGCAAGGGCAGATGGGATTGGGAAGTCATTACTGTGAAGACCTCTAAAATGGGAGAATTGCACTCTGCTGTGCTTGTTCCTGATCGAGCATTGACTGATCCAAATATGACCAAAGATGGTTTAAAAATCTTTTGTTTTATTTCGTTCTGAGGTATTTTGATTAGGGGACTTGAAGCTTCTCTTGATTCCTGTTATATACTGATCAGAAAGATATCGTTATTTTTTCAATTCCAAAGCCAAACTCATTGATTTGTTTTTCTTCATCTAATAAACCTTTCAGGGATAAAATGAAATCTTACTTGTTCATTAGAAACCATTCCCTGTTTTTGGTAGTTTTGTATTGCTAGGAATAGTAATGTAGAGTTTTGTTTAGATTTTGAAAATACTGGTATCCATCTTTATTATCTGACTGTTAGTCAAGCTCTCTATTTGTTCACTTATTAGGCTCTGAAATCTGTCTGCAAGCACTAAAAGGTGCTAAAGATGGCTTTACAGAGGCTACTAAAGATCACTTTCCCACAGTGAAATGTTCCATAAGAGAATATCAGATCTGGAATAGAGTATTGCTAAAGTTTAAATTGTGACTTGTGGTCAGAACTTTATTTCCTGAGGTTTTGTCAATAGATTTTATAGTATGTAAAGATGATACTAATGGTCATATTATGGATCTTTTTTGCTTGAAGATGCCCAGCATCAAAACAAAGGTATTTGTTTGCTTCGTATGAAATTACTCCAAAAAATCAAAATCAACCTTATCTGTATTAAAATTGAATTAAATTAAAATTAAAAAAAAAACTAATACATTTTAAAGCTACTAAATCTTTAGCAAATAAAATTGCTGAAGGTCTTCAGCCCATTATTCTTTACATCACTAAACTATGATTGAAGCAGGACTAGTAGAAGTTGCAAAATATATTATACAAGTTTTAAAGCAAATGTCAAAATGGTTTTTAGAACAAATATTTATATGCATTATTATTAAATTATTAAATTTTTTTTGTATTACTTTTATTTGTATGTAATACCAAATTTGAAAGTGATTAGTGACTGTATGGAATTCTAGTGCCTCAAAGAATGCTTCAGAAATTTCTAATCATGTGGGCTTAGTTATTGTTTGAAACTTATTTGTATATCTTGTATCTGTTGTAATATTTAGTTTGAATAAAGTGGCAAGAAAGATAAGAAAAATCTGTGATTGGAATTGTACTAATTAATTTTGGAATTAAATTATTTGGCTCTGCTCCTGTACATCAGACATACTTAGGTCAGTGGGGAATATAACTGTTGTGAACATTTCTGTTTATTGAATTATTAAAAAGCAAAGTTTTGTCAAATCAAAATGTATAAAGTTATTTATCAGTGTAATAAAATTGTGTGTGTCAGGTCTTCAGAACAATTTGATTGGTAAGTTTTTGGTTTTGGTATAAATGGTCAGCTTCACTGTGGATGCTCAGTCAAATGCAACTGAGACAGGAATTGCCAGGCAAGGGATTTTGACACATGAGGATACAGAGAAAAGGTGTAGGAGAATCGCTGAGAGTCGCCTTCAGACATGTGAAGTATCTGCAAGAATACAAATAAAGCTGTCATAACTGGTAATGGAGGTCTATGTACCATTAGTGGTGGTCAAAAAGTGGACAGGAGACGGCAGGCTTTATCAGAATGCAATTGAGAGAAGATGTGTTGGCCAAATTAGTTGGCGACCATACAGGGATACAAAAGAAAGGCGTAGGACAATCCTTGAGGGTACACCTAAGGCAAGAGCTATTAAATATAAAACAACATTTTTCAATTTTTTCTATTCCTTATCTTTAATATGTTAACATAGCTAGTGATTATATAAAACTGTTTTAAGTTTTCTATCATTTTACCTCCAAGTTTGATAGTACCACTCTATTTTGTGCAGGTTATAGAATATACTTGGAAAACTTCAGTTTAATGCTTTGAAAACCCTCATTTGGACTTTATTTGACTTTTATTTTCTGGTGCAACACCATTTCAGTATTGTGGTGATCGATAATCTTAGCAGAGTGGTGTTTATGCTCTCCTTGGAGATATTTGCTGCTGGTGGCAGATTATGCACAGTTAGTTTTTTGGATTCTCTTTCTAATAAGTCCTTGTTTCTCTCTCCATTGTCTGTATGGCAGAGTTTCTCTTTTACCATTAATTTACACCCTAGTGATTTAACTGTCGACCAAAGTGGCACGCTTATTGATATACAGGCAAGATGAAGTGAAGCTTTCCTGGATTCTTTCTGCCATTTATTTTTCATCAGTGCAAGAGCCTGGCTTTTTTTTTTGTAACTGTGCTTGCAGATGGGGTTTGATTTTAATTCAGATCCTTGCTGCTAAATCCAAGCAATTGATACCAGCGGGGCTCGTTACACTGTTGTGATAATGCTTGCTGACTAAGGTGTATCTACAGATTGGACCATTGTAGTTTGGACGCAAAGCCTAGCAGCTTACTGTCTGCTTGTAATTGAGCAATAGATATTGGCAGGTGGTGGTGAAAGCTCCTGTTTATTTCTGTGTGAGAAAATCTGTGTGCGTTTTAACTGTAAAAGCCCAAAAATGTTAGTCCTTTTTTAACTCCTCATCTAGGATTCTCCAAGATAAGAGTGCAAAAGCATAGCTTCTTCCATGCATAACTGAGATAAATGCAATAGTGACTTTAATAGGCTGATAGTGGTGTTTTTATCTTCATGATTTGTTAGGATTATACCAAGATTTGTGATTTCTATCACACAAATTCAAAAAAGCTCTCTGCATTTCTGTCCCTGGAAAATATTACATTATCTTTGTGTAATGAGAATGTACAATCCTGTATCTGTAGTATGTGAATTTTTATATGTATTTTATTTATATATTGCTTGTTTCTGTTGCTTTTTTTTATATAGTATTTATAAATACTGTATAGCACACTGGCTTCATAATTGGAAATCCAATTAATAAGCTTAATCAAATTTTCATTTCAATTCTAATGTAGGTAAACTTACATACTTTTAGGCATTCATTCAAAATATTTCCTAAGAAAGAAATTGATCCAAAATAGAGGGTTGTTTTAATTTTGGAAAGACCAAACATTTTATTTTTCTTTACAAATTAAGTATACTGTATATTAGTTTTGTTTGGAAATTATATTTGGAAGGATGCTCCCTACGTGCATTTTTACCTATTAATATAATGCACATACCTACACACACAGTGCCTTTTTTTTTTTTTTTTTTGGCATTAATACGTTGTGCTTTCTCCAGCATATGTGCAGGCCAAATTCAGTTCTGGTAATTTTATTGTTTTTATGTATTTATTATATAGATAACCACTACTTATTTCAGCTCAGGGTTGTATCGTACCACAGTCTACCCTGAAGAACACCAGACCCAATGCAAGAACCAGCCATGGATGGCCAGCCAGTTTATCACTGGACACATTTATCCACATTCCTACCCTTCTGTTATAGCTGCCATTTAAACTAACACAAATATTTTGGAACAGGTGATGTACCCATGGAGGGAGACTAAATTTTAAAAGGATTTTTAAGATATTTTTTTAGGATTAAAAGGGAACGCACAAACTTCATACAGACTGTGACGCATCTGGGATTCAAACCCAAGATTCTGGAGTTGCAACATAGTGGCGCTAATCACAGCACCACTGTGATGGCTTAAAGCTTATATAAAGTCTTAAACCCTGTGCTGATGTGTTTAAGCTCTGGTTTCATATGACTTTTAAATGGACTAGTCTAGTTTTAAGACTCAATGGAGTGACTATAATCGATGACCTTAAATGTATATTTATATATTATGGTAAGATTTTTTTTTTGTTGTATAATACATGAATGGTCCTTAAGATATTGAACTAATAGTAACCTCATGAGTATTTTAAAATCATCATTTGTTCAGCATTTGTGTAGAAAATGAATGCGGTGAGCAGTTACCCAGTGCTGTTCATTATAAGAAACATGCAGTCTTTTTTTTATTTTAGTGTTTAGAACTTTTAAGCAAACGGAGTTGAGAGATTGTGTGTGTGTGTGTGTGTGTGTGTGGTGGTTTTAAATGTATAGTTGATATACTTTATGCATATTCAAATCTAATCTTGAGACCACAGTATTTCTGTTTAGCTTTTTGATTACTCCCTCCAGACGCACATACCACATGCCCTGGGCCAATTCACCCATCAAACATTCAATACACATTACTGAAGCCAGAAGGACAGTGTCATAAGATCTTGCAAATTTTTTTGTCATTTGTCCACAATGTGTCCAGTAAATCTGGAGGATCTATTAAACCATTTTTAATTCCTAGCAATGCAGGAAAATTCAATGAGACACTGTTTAAACAGAAACTCTTTCCCAAGCGGCCCTCCCTTAATGAAAATCTGCCCACAAGTAATGTCCCAAAGTCCACATCACTTAACTGGGAGTACTCCGATTTCCCTGGTTTCCACAGTAGACAATTCTCTTCAATGAGATCTTGATACAACTCTAAAAAAAGAAGAAAAGATTAAAACTGAAGAAGTTGTTGCAGCAGTGTAATAAATCTATATCCGCTCTGGATCTAAATTTTTAAGTTCTTTTTCTGAATACATCAATGCATTTACTGACCCTGCTTCTAGGGTTATATGAAGCCAAAATCCATCTCCTCAGTCCCTGGTGCAAGGCAACCCTGGAAAGGATGCTAGAATTTTGTAATTTTTTAGTAAAGGAACAAAACCAGAGCATCAGTTGCGGGCTGCTTTGGCTTCCCGACGTCCCAACTCCATTACTTGTTCGCTCACTCTTTGATCTTTCGTTTATACTCTTCTTACTTATCTGTGATGTGCCTTTGCGTTAGATCACTTCCTGTCCTCAAACTAATTGTGCTTTGTGAATGGGCTTCCTTTTAAATTTCACCATGGATATATTTCTAGGCTATGCACAGTGTCATTAACAGGGTTTAGGGTGGATTTACAAAGTTCTTGAGCTATCAGGGTACAGTGCCCTCTGGTGGCCCCTGATAACCCTTCATACCTGGGCCTTGGTCAAAATTAATACAAGCAGTTGCCCATGGCAGCTTCCAAATTGCCTACTTTTTTTTTTTTTTTGCAGGACCCTGTCAAACTCTTACAGGTGTTACATACTGACACATAGAATAATCTGGGAATAACAGATGTATTCCCACTTTGCTATGAGAAATCCCATCCTGGCTCTCTACACACCTGAATAGTATTCTAACCCAGGTAGCTCCTGCCTGCTCATAGTGGCATGTTGAAGTGTTCCTATTTTCCTAGTGTGGTTTTCTGTTTACATGGATGTTATATCCCCTCTTTCTCCCCCATGACAATATAATCCTCACCCCAAAGACCAACCATTCCAAAAGTGTTTCAGTGTAGTGCTATCAGAATTTATCTTCTTTTTTTTTTTTTTTCTTTACATTTTTGGCCATTTTTAGAGCTGACCCAAACAAACTTTCACAGCTTAAAGAAATGGCACACTTAAAACTGCTTGGCTGCCCTGTAACTTGTTTTACAGTTTTTGTGTCCTGCCGGGACCATGTATTTAACCACGAGTTACTGGGAAACTCCTCTAATATGATGTATAGCAGAAGGGCCAGTCTGAAGTTAAAAAGTTCAGATTTATATGGCCTAAGCTGTAACAGCTCAATAACGCAGGCCTGTAATCTACTCTCATTTCAAACAGAGCCTTGATTTACGAGGCACTGCGCCACTCTAGCTCTGAAATGAGGTGTTCAACATATGCTTTGTTGACATAAATTTGAAATTTATTGCCGTTGTCAAAACTGACTGTTGGACAAAGTCGCTTATTAACTGAGTAAATGGCTCGAGAGAGTTTTATGTCAGCTGCCTTAATGACTACAGTCAGTCTGCTTAAAGCAAGTAGTCTATCTACTGTTTCAGCCGCAGCACATGCAGCTGGCGAAAGGGAGCCTTTGCAATTCACACAAATGAGAGACTTATTTGACTTGTTTGCAATTACAGCTGGGAAAGGTCATGGCTACTTGGACAGAAAATATTACGAGTAATGATTGCTCGGCTGTATCAGTTTTCCCTACAACTTGTCTGCTTTTTATCCAGCTAAACAGATATGCCACCAATCAGTAGAATCGAAGTTAGTAAAAATAGTACAGCAGTTAATCCATGTGATTGGCAGCTTTTAAAAACCTTTCAATAACCTATGTGTTTAAATGAATGAACACAAAGTGTTTACATTTCCTTGGCTTACTCAAGAAGGAAGGGGAAAATGTGCTGCATAATACATGTACCAAACGTCTTCCTTCACTTTCCCCAATCCTAAAATATCACAACAAAGAGATTAATTGATCAGAATCAAATTCTTCTCAAGCTTCCCTTTGCTTAAAAAATAAACTGAGGTTCAATTTACCCTTTAAACCTTTTTTTTTATTATTATTATTAAATGAATCCATGATAGCCCTGAAGTGTTTCCTGTATATGTTAGTGTCTTGATTTGGCCGTTTTTCTTTGTGTCATCCATGGTAATTTCATTTTTCTTTATTATTTATCGTAATTCAGTATAATCTTCAGTTTTTAGAAGATCATTTGCTGCTTTGCTTTATAATGTATGCCCTGTAGCACCTGACAATTTTTGTGCAAGTAATAATCAAACAAATAAAAGGTCTGTAGTTGCAAAATAGTCACAAGGGGGCAAATAATTCCCGGTGAATGAAAGTTAAGCAAATGTTCTTTCTGAATGGCAACATTCAAATTTATGTAATTATATGCCTCTTATGAAGCAAAACTATACACAGAAAAGAACACTGAATTTACTAATCAAATTTGGAAATCTGTGTTTTTAAAAAGACAAACCTGCAGTTGCTTTACAAGAAATTGATTTGTTTTGGGTGGTATTGTTTTGTTATGTACAGGTTGTTTTAAAACTTGTTATCATGCTTTTAAAAAGTGATTGATCAGGTTAACAATAATGCTAGTATTCTAATTTTGTGAGAGATTTATTGTGTCACTAATCTAAGCCTCAATATTGAATATACGCAATGATGTATGACAAGCTTTGTTGTTGCAGGGGTCAGTGAAATGGGCAAAAATATGTTATGTGCGCATGTTTTCTTAGACCATCTCTTGGTGGTTACTGGCTGCTAAGCCAAGTGGAGCCTGTCCTGTCAACAACTGTACACAGCTGGATGAAAACCTGAATGGGGATGTCAACCCTTTATAGATCATTTATAGAAAGAAGTACTTGTATACTCAAGTGCACTGAAGCAATTTGCCATCAACTTTAGCAACCACTTCTTTAGACCATGTGATAAAAGGGGAGCAACCATTTCAGCAGACAAAGGGGTAAAATACCAACATTGCATAGTAGGAACACTGATTTGTAACCCTGGCAAGAAATTCTACACAGAACATTTTTGAATTGAATTCTTAATTGGCTACCAGCATGGTAGCAATAGCTACTACTCTGGTGAAGAAGAATACCTTTCAGTTACCTGTTATCAGTGATGTAACTGATAATTTGACATCAGTTCAAAGATATGGTGTAGCTGGAGACTACTCTGGTAACATCAAACACAAGTCAGGAACAAGCTGATAGTGCTGGGTGCAAATCTTTGTACACATATTCCTAAACTGGGCCAGTTCAGAATTTCCTATTGTCCATATTAAAGTAAGCGAACCAACCATGTGGACAGAAACCAAAGTACCTAGAGGAAAGCCCACTCAGACATGAACAGAGAAAACAAACTCCATGTGTGTCTCTACAATTCAACAAAAAAAGTGTGTCCATAAGGATTACTTTGAAATCACTTTTTTTTTTTTTTTGATGTTGTTGTCTGGTCAATTTTTATACAAGATGTCATACTTTTTGGGGCTACTTTTGACCCTCTTTACCTGTGCAAAATATGGTCCAAAAATAGACCAAAATTGTTTGTTTCAGATAATTATATCCTTATAATAAAGAGTAAACCAATAGGTGTCACATCAACTGACCACAGAGTTCACCCCTTAATTCACCCTGGGAGTGCTCAAAATTGCTTGTTTTCGCAAAACTTTGAAAATTTGAGGAGTATAATATAGGGATATGGATTGTCATTTTATGCTATTTTGAGGTTGCTAATAAGGAATACTTTCATATTTTTGATATTTTGATTCCTTACTGCTGGTCCTAGTCCTCTAAGGGTCACTCCCAAAAGGTTACAAATGACAAATTTTAAACATTAGCAAGGTCAGTGATTACGAATTCAATTTATTTATTTTTTAAAAATCGGGCACCTCAGCCTTTGGTGTGTGCATTTTGTTTGTTTAATCACAATCTGTTAAGCAATCTGTTTTAGGAAACATCTCTTTTCATTGTTGCTAGTCCAGTTTGAAGCAACTCCATTAATTACATACATAGTTACTTCATTTGAGTATCTAGTTTTTTTCATTGAGATTGAAATACAATAGGTTGCTCTGAATGGATGAACTTTAGTCAAGTGATCACTTGTAATTTCAACTGGCCTATATTGCTGATGGTGCAAGTATTTAACTTGATTTCTTATTAATGAGAAATCTTTGATGAGAAATGTATAGCACAAAGCTGAACATACTAGAGAGAATTTTAGGGCAGTGAACATGGCAATTCATTTGCTTGCCTATGAATGTGAATTACTGCATAAATGGGAATATTTAGTCATACTTTAGTTTTACACATCCTTTATAAACCTGCTGTTAACAGTCTATAAATGTTAACTATACTAATAAACATTAATGAATTATCACTAAAAACTACAAGTTGGAAAATGTACACAAGAAGTAAGTATTACTTGGGTACATTTGGGGACTTGTTTAACTGATCTGAAAGCTGAAGGTTTCTAATTTTTATTTTTTTTTAGTTGCTTCAGAGTTGTAACATTTTTGTTATGTATTTTTGTAACTGTGAGTCATATTAAAATATAATTGTGATAATAGAATGTTTTATTTTCTAGGAGACAATAAAAGCTATCTTTAACAGTACAATACAATATTGTTTAGTTAAAATTATAGCCCAGGTAGACTCTTGGTAATGCAACTGCTTTTGTCGACAGCTATTCAGCTTCCTGCGCTTGCACTCAGTGAAGAGCACTATACAAAAATAAACTGAATTAAATAGACCTCTGAATCAAATTCAAATGATGTAAAAATTACATTGGTTGATATATTCTACTAGTTGTTGGTTGTGGAGAACCAATTTCTTTAACATTATTTTTGAAAGATGACGAAGAGAGAACCCGATTCAGTCTCAAGGTTAAATTGTTGGCTACTTTGAACTATGTTGTACAGCAGGTCTGGCTCTAATGTCAGAGGAATATTGAATCACTATAATGTACAGATGAAGCAGTAGTGAGGTTGTTTTTTTTTAGTGTAACATACTGCAAATACTGTACATATTTGTTCACTCAGTGCTTACAGAGTGAGGCTTAGATAATTTATTTCCTCTAAGACATTTCTAGATAAGTAGCTTTCAGTTTTTGTGGGTGTAGTTAGGAGAATCCATGTAAAGTGACTATCGATTGGTATCACAGAGGCTCCAGAAAAACATCCGGCGACTCAAAGGGAAGGCAGGGATTCACCCGGGCTGTTCTCAGCAAAGTGCTGACCTGGACTGAGGACGTTGTCTGGTAATGGAAGGAACAATTTGAGGAGCTTCTGAACCTGATGGATACACCCACTGTAGAGGAGGCACAGCCAGAAGCTGATGGGAGATCAATGTCCATTTCCCTGTTGGAGATCACGGAGGTTAATCAAGTCTGTAATGGCAAGGCTCCAGGAATGGATGAAATCTGCTCAGAAATGCTGAAGGTTTTGGACATTGTTGGACTGTCATTGCTGACACACCAGTTTTATTGTTGCATCACAATCAGGAGCTGTGCCTCTGGGGTGGTGGTCACCCTTTTTATTATGGAAGAGAAGAGTGTGTGCTCCAACTATTGGTATATCACGTTCCTCTAACTCCCTGGGGAAAGCTTACACCAGGGTACGAAAAAGGAGACGACTGCCCAGTCGTGGAACCTCCGATCCAAGAGGTGCAATGTGGATTCTGTCCAGGCTGTGAAAACTGTGTACCAGCCTCTTTACCCTCATGAGGATTATGGAGGGGGCATGGGAGTACTCCCAGTCAGTCTACATGTGTTTTGTGGACTTAAGTAAGGAGTATGAGCGTGTTCCTTGATGGATGGTGTTTCGGGTGCTGGGAAAGCATGGAGTTCCCTAAATAAGGGCTATTCAGTCCCTTTATAATCATGAGAGCTGTGTCTAGGTACTCTTAAAAACATCAGCACCATTCCCAGTGGGTGTGGGACTCCACCAGGATTGTACTTTGTCTCCTATACTGTTTGTGGTTTTCACGGACAGCATATCATGGCGCAGCCAGGGAGGGGAAGGGGTCCATTAGTGGTGTTGTAATCACTGGTCCTGATGCTGTCATCAGGCTGCAAACTTCAGGATGCATTGGGATGGTTTGCAACGGAGTGTGAAGCGGCAGAGTATCAGCACCTCCAAATATGAGATCTTGGTCCTCAGTAAGTAAAAGGTGGACTGTCCTCTCTGTGTGGGAGGTGAGTTACTGCCTCAGATGGAGGAATTTATATACCTTGGGGTAATAAGGGGAAAGGGGATGGTGAGATCAGACAGACTGGGGCAGCTAGTGCAGTTATGCAGTCGCTATACTGATCTGTAGTGGTGAAGGAGGAGCTGAGTCAGGTAGGTGAAGCTCTCCATTTACAAGTCAGTCTACCTCTCTACCCTCCCCTATGGTCATGAGCTTTGGGTGATTACCGAAAAAATGAGATTGAGGGTACAAGAGGCCAAAATTAGCTTTCTCCACAGAGTGGCTGGGCTCTCCCTCAGAGAGAGGGTGAGGAGCATCGACATCAAGGAGAGGCTAGGAGTGGAGCTGTTGACTCTCCACATTGAGAGCAGCAAGTTGAGGTGGTTTCGACAGATATCTTTGTCACCTCACTGTGAAGGTTTTACGAGCATAACCACGTCGGAGGAGACCACAGGGAAGACCCAGATCTCACTGGGATGATTACATATCCCAGATGGCCTGAGAATGCCTTGGGATACTATAGTACGAGTTGACAAGTGTGGCTGAGGAAAAGGATTTTTGGGCCTCACTGGTAAGACTGTTGCTCCTGCAGTCTGTCTTCAGATTACTGGATGAAAATTAATGAATTACTAGCCAACCCGCGGCGTACCATACGCCACATAATCAGGCCGATTTTTTTAATAATTTTTAAGCACAGGGAGAAAATTAACATTTGAAAAATCGGTAATGTAATTTAGCAACAAAAGCAACATTGCACGGAATGAACCAACACACAATCGTCCGTGCGGCGCTCAGGCGTGGAGGGTGGAACGGGAGGAGAGGAGGACGTCCACTCGCTCCCTCCGTCATGCTAGTCTGCTGATTTCTCGTCCAGTATGCACTGCCTGCTTATGTGCCCACCTCCAACTCGTCACTCGAGTCGTTGTTGTCTTTGTACAGTCCAGATGCACCTGTGACTCGCGTAGATTTTTCATTGCTCTGTGTGGTTTTGGCTGCCTTTCTATATATAATCTACCAAGACACCCGACCACGGTAGCAGCGAGGTGGGAGGGGGATGTACAAAGTGCAGGAGCATCTAAGAAGACGCATGTTTGTTGCGGATGCGAATTGCTGTATGTAGCGTGTAAAACAGTTTGCTATGGTGCATGAGGTCGTGCGTTGTAACCGAAAACTCGGTTTTTAAAGACTGCTTACTTCATTGTGTATACGACTGTAGGTGAATGAAAAGATGCAACTCTGGAGTGGGCAACATACAAGACAGCGTTTTACACGCTGCATACAGCGATTTACATCCGTGGCAAACTTGCCTCTTCTTAGATAGTCCTGTCGCATCCACCCTTGTTCTCGAAGCATACACACCGCCTGGTCATGTGCTGCCTCTGTGTGAACCGGTCAGGCACAGAGAAGGTCAGCTGCTGAGAGAGCATCTCGACTGTTGCAGGGCCTGCATTGGTGAAGCAGGTGAGACGGTAATGAAACAGGCACAGGGCTTATTGGTTTTTAAAGACTGCCTCCTTCATTGGGTTTTAACCAATGCACGGTACGAACCAACACACAATCGTCCGTGCGGCACTCAGGCGCAGAGGGTGGAACGGGAGGAGAGGAGAAGGACGTCCACTCTGCTCCCTCCATCATGCTAGTCTGCTGATTTCTCGTTCAGTATACACTGCCTGCTCATGTGCCCACCTCCAACTTGTCACCCGAGTCGTTGTCGTCTTTGCACAGTCCAGATGCACCTGTGACTCACGTAGACTTTTCATTGCTCTGTGCGGTTTTGGCTGCCTTTCTATATATAATCCACCAAGACACCCAACCACGGTGGGAGGGGGGTGTGTACAAAGTGCGGATGCGAATTGCTGTATGTAGCGTGTAAAACAGTTTGCTATGCTGCATGCGGTTGTGCGTTGTAACTGAAAACTTTTTTTAAAGGCTGCTCATTTCATTGTGTTAACCTCAGTTGTAAAGGATTGTTTTAAGGATCCCATGGGATACCCCTCGCAAACAGTTTTACACACTGCATATGGCGATTCACCTCCGTGAGAAACATGCCTCTATGAACAGTCAACGTGGGTCGGAGCTGCATGTGACCTCTACGACAGACAAATATAAATGACGCCGGTTTTTCTGTGTCGTCGCGTCTGAGTTGGTGGGCGTGGCTCTGTGAGTTGTCGTTGTATCCAATGGTCTTGGAGTTGGTGGCCGTGGCTCCTTCCTGCGTGCGCCATGGGTGTCTCACTTGTCAGCGGCTTAGTGAATCCACGCCCCTTCCGCCGTGCTTTCCATGGTTGTCTTGCCTTAGTGAATTATATATATAGTTTTTTTTTTTTTTTTTTTGTTCTTTATTTCACCTTATACAATTTCTTGTATTAGGAATTTGTTAGTTTTTGCATACCCCTAGGGGTCAGAACACAGGGTCTGCCAAGGATTAGAAGCATAGATACTTTAGTAGAGGAGATGAGCTGATGTACCAGAGGTTACAGCCTTTCCCAGTATTCAAGTAACTTGTAATGGGGATTTGTTTGGCCATGGTGGCAGCTGTTTGGACAAGCAAAAGAGTAAAATATACAGAATACACAAGCTGAAGTAACCTCTCTCAAAATAAATGTTAAACCGTAAACTAATCTGCAATCCAATCTACACAGAATGTTTTTTTTTTCTATATTTATTTTTAAATAGATGAGTTAGAAAATTGGCAAATGCTTTTCCATTAGAGTTAATTCAATTTCAAAAACTTGTGCATAATTCTGTATCTGAGATATCTTAACAAAAAGTTAAATCCCCCAGTTACAGAATAAGGGAGCCAAATTTCAACAAAATTGGTTTAATAGAGTGTTTCATGTAGACTGAAAGGGAAAAAAAACGATATGTGGGTTTGAATACTTTATAATACAAACAGAATCTTTTGTGATGTCCATAAGATTTCTTAGATGTATTGCTGTTTTTTTATTTTTACTTATTTTTTATATCAAGAAGTCTTCTGTCTTTTATAGCATGTAGACTGTTAGTAGTTGCCTGTAATTAATACCCAAAGTATAGTGTTGAATATTTTTAATTTGTTGTGGATAACAATACTATGTCTTTCAGTTAATATAAATAGTTTTAATTCAATACAGACCATACAAAGGTCATCATTAATAATACTAACCTTTTCTAATTTATTTACATAAATTACTTTTAAGTATCTATTATGTCTTCTTGGGCTGGGTTAGCTGAATTGAAGGGCACTCTGTTAGTTTTTCTTATTTACTTCTTTATTTTAATGTTGTACATGATGTTACCTGCAATTCATACCTTTTTTATTTTTATGTATTTATTTTTTTTGAAGCAAGGGATTGCAGATATCCCAGATACTGTATTCCTTACAGTTTTGTGTACTTCCCTAGAAGTAAAGGTTGGTTGATTTAATAGTCTTACATGTCAGAGATGTCTGGACTCTTAACTGACCAAGTGTGAGTGAGTTTGCCCTACAATGGGCTGGCACATCCTTCATCATTAGTTTATGCCTAATGCTAAATAATGAAAGGATAGGCCCAATTTCCCCCACCCATCACTCTGAAATATGGTAAACAGATGGATGGATGAATAGATTGTTGGTTAATATCTGCCAAGTCCTCTTCAGTGAGTACATTGCACTTGTTTGGCAGGATTTGCTATAATAATTTGTTGTAAAAATGCCTAGCTTACCATAATGTATGTAAATGGTTTAAATTTAGTTATGGTAGAATGAATGTCGAATCAAAAAATGGATGGGCAGATTTTTTTGTAAAGATGTCTGCCAGTCTTTATCTGTTTGATAATACTTTGCTGTACTATACTATAATACCGGATAGTTTTAGTTTCTTATTTTATTTTGGTTATTTTTTGAATGCATTCTGGTGTGAAGTTCTCAAAAAATATTATTGTGTTTATTATCGATGGGTATATTTTTACAGTAAACTCCGCATAAAAAAATCACTTCATACTCTATTGTATATTACCTTTTTTTTTCCTTTCAGATTAACTATCAGTTAATAGTTTAGATCTTTGAATATCTTATCCACGTTTAATTTTTTGTTAAACATGGAATAAACACTAAAGGTTTATGTGCAATCCCACATTAAGCAATGCAGTGTGTAACATCCATGTTTTTCAATATAGAGCACTACAAACAGCCTTACATTTGAAGTCTTTGGTGTGCTTGCCATTGCTTTCTTACTTGATTTTATTAGATGACACAATGGCAAACAACTTGAACACATTTGTTTTCCTGATGTTTGTTAAGCTGTCCAACACCTATTTGTGGAGTATATGCCATTTAATAAAACAGAGTCATACAATTGGTTTGCTGTTGAAACACCCAGCTTACATCTTTATTGAGCAGAGTCCACAGTTATCAAGACAGCAGATACAACCAATTATAATAGCACAGGGTATTCAGATATTTTGCCAACATAAAACCAATTTTTATTATGAACTGTGGTGACCCTCCCTGTGCGGAAAGAGCACAGTTTCATCCGAGTTCGTACTGGCTGCAGAAGTACCTAGTGAGATCTTTTTTTTCCTTCAGACAGATTGACTGTTTTAAATAAGCTTGCTGATGTCAGGAAGGACCTCATTTACAAGTCGAATGGATGGTTCAAATTGCTGCTAAACCTAGCTTTACTTCCTAAAGTGACAGAACTTTTTCTTAAGACATATCCATACACCCCATAGTTGTGGATCTGATTTACCACCTTTATTTAACTTCTTCATTTGGCTGCTCCCGTTAGATCATCTTCTTCCATACCTTTCTGTCCTCTGCATCTTGTTCTATTACACCCATCACCTGATATTCTCTCTCACCACATCCATAAACCTTCTCTTAGGCCTTCCTTTTTTTCTCTTGCCTCGCAGCTCTATTCTTAGCAAACTTCTCCCAATACATTCAGCATCTCTCCTCTGCTAATGTCCAAACCAGCATAATCTCGCCTCTCTGACTTTATCTCCCAACCGTTTAACCTGAGCAGACCCTCTAAATGTGCTCATTTCTAATCCTCTCCATCCTTGTCGCACCCAATGCAAATCCTAGCATCTTTAACTCTGCCACCTCCAGCTCTGTCTCCTGGTTTCTGCTCAGTGTCACCATCTCCAACCCATATAACATTGCTGGTCTCACTACAGTCCTGCAGATCTTCCCTTTCACACTTGCTGATATCTGTCTGTCACAAATCATTCCTCACACTCTTCTCCACCCATTCCACCCTGCCTGCACTCTTTTTTTTCACCTCTCTTCCTCAATCCCCATTACTCTGTACTGTTGATCCCAAGTATTTAAACTCCTCCACCTTCGCCGAACTCTACTCCCTGCATCCTCTCCATTCCACTGACCTCCCTCTCATTTACACACATGTATTCTGTCTTGTTCCTACTGGCCTTTATTCCTCTCCTCTTTAGAGCATATCTCCACCTCTCCAGGGTCTCTTCAACCTGCTCCCTACTATCACAGATCACAATGTCATCAACAAACTTTATTTAACTGTATTCAAGTATAGCTGGAGGAATACATTTTAAATTAATTGTAATGCATTTGAGTAATTGGTAACGCAAAGTTAGGCCTGCATAAGTGAGTGTGGCTGTTGTGCATTTATGTGTGCCCTGTGATGGACTGTCTCTCTGTCTCTGTCTCTCTGTCTCTCTCTCTGTCTCTCTGTCTGTCTCTGTCTCTCTCTCTCTCTCTCTCTCTCTCTCTCTCTCTCTCTCTCTCTCTCTCTCTCTCTCTCTCTCTCTCTCTCTCTCTCTCTAAGGTTATTCCCTGTCTTCTGCAAAATAACGTGATTAGAGAGGCTCAGGGTTGGGTTCATTCTTAATTGGATAAGCAGATATAGAAAATAAAGGAACAGGGGTTAGAATACAACCAAAATCTCTTATCCCTGTATTTTTTAATGCCATTTGCCTGCAAAACATTATGCTTTTAACCAGTAATACATTTGTTTGTTCGTTCACCAATGTGAAGTAAGCTCAATTTATACAATCTTGGCTAATAATGAGATAATGAGGCATAACTCATAAATGGTTTAGTTAACTAGGGTCAAATGCCAAAGACGACCCTGCTCCTTCATACATGGTCTGTATACTGTACAGTATATGTGAAAGGTATGGTAAACTAAGGAATTGCTTCCAGGTTGGACTAATGTACATCAAATTTTTCAAAGTTGTGCTAAAGATGATGTGGAGCATAAGGGTGCTTGCATGATACAAGACTTCTGTATTCATTTTTTTCATTGTTTACAGTTATTCTTTGCAATATGTACCCAATTAATGAGAAAAGAATTATGTACTTGGAAGTTTTTTTGGGGAAACCTTGTTCTGTTAAAGTAAATTTAAATTTTAAACTTTTTTTTTATAAACCGCAGCATTTCACATATTTACAGTTCTTTCTTTGCAGAATGCTGTTATACGTTCTTAAAATGATTGCTGTTATTTGGAATGGAACCAAGATACTGGACCCTCTTCTTAAGCTCTTTGTCTTCTGTTTTATAGGAAGCTGCACAGTGGAATGAAGACTTATGGCTGTGAGCTCTGTGGAAAGCGGTTCCTCGACAGTTTACGACTGAGAATGCATTTGCTATCACACTCAGGTAGGGGAAGTTGGAATAAACGGCTTAAAAGATGCAGTGATACTTTATTTGCCACCTTTTTAAGAAATCTGCAAGCTGCTCTTCAGAGTGGCCAAGCAGTTTTATGACCCTGAACATGCTTCCCTAATCACTCATCTTGCATCTAATTAACATTCAAGTCGTTTCTGTGGGCTCATTACAGCAAATGATCCCACTCTCAGCTTTGTAATGCTTTAATGCCTGCTTGTTGCTTTTTGCTCCTATTAGTGGCTTGCATATATCATCATTTTAATCTTGAAGATATGTGAAACCAGCATTAAATGAAAAAGAGAGGCATGGGCTCTCAACATCTGACATAATCAGCTTTGAACACATAAATCAAACTACAATAAACTAATTTTATTAAGGTAAAACATTTTTGTATTATGTCTCTGCATTACCCAAATTTCTTCTTTTGGTTTTAATGCGTAACTGAGGTGCAAAACTGAAAGGATTATCCTAAGTCCCGTTAAGAACAAATGTTAGCACTGACATCAAGGAAATTCCTATTGTAACTACAGATTAGTGAAAAAAGTGATTCCTTCTCTTCTTTCTTGTAGAACCTATTTTGTAAACCTTTTGCAAACTGTATGACTGACTGTTCTGAGATATAAGGGTTATATATTACCTGGGAGAGTCCAAAAGGCTTACAATTGGCAGGGTCACCAATTCACATGTGCCAGTTAGACCCTCAAAGAGATCAATTCTTGGTAGACACCACTAGCCAGTCACTAGAAATAGCATCCTCAATTAAAAACCCAAGAAATGCGTGCTTTAGTTTGGTTTTAACTATCATTTTTGATAATGTTAAAATGTTACATATTCTTGTTCAGAAGAAATATTTAAAAGTTTTCAATTAGAAATATTTTTTAATACATGTGAATCATTCTGTCTAGCGTAACTGCTGAGGAATGGTTTAGTTATGGCCTGCAAAACAGTATGTCTAGTTATTTGCTTTTCTGTAATTTCCACAAATCTCTCTGTTCATAGTCCAAAAGGATTTTTGGCAGTTTCCATTGCACTGTCCAACTTTCACATTTTATAGATTTCTAGTTTTTAAAATAATGCTTGCAATAAGTTGGCCAAAGTAGAAAATTAAGAGGTTTTCATTTCTAGGTAAACCCACTCACATTGATGAAAAACTACTATTTTGTTAGGCAAAAAGTTATTTTCTGTTAGAAACATCTAACAGTATATTGTTGGCCTAATCAGGGTTGGGGCCCTACTTTGTGTTCGATGCTGCAAGGAAATGTCCTACTTTCTGTTACCCCAGATTAAAATAAGCAGTTTGGAAAAAAGATACATGGGTGGATATTTTACTGCTGCTAGTTTATAGTGTTAATTGTTTTAAAAAATGTTTTAAAGTCTTGTCTGTTAGCTACACAGCAGGTATGTTATGAACCACCAGAGGGCATACACAAGTTCAGATGCTACAAGTTCCCCAAAATAGAATGCAAAATGAATGCTGAAAAAGGTTGAAAAAGACATTAAAACTGTGCTGAAACCAGTTTTCCACAAAACAAAACCATGTAGATTTCAAATTTTTTCAATTAAAGACTGTTTCTTGACTAGTTGTGTGTTTGCCATTACATGCATGCACGTATTCTTCACTATTGTGCAAGAAGAGGGAGGAGTCTGAAGGGTGCTATTATTTCTATTTTCTAAATAACCACTGCTCATTCAGCAATAGGCAAATGCATGGTAATAATGCCATCTGCAAGGGGGTGACTGTATCTTAGCATCTTAGGTTGCAACCTGAAATATTTGGTCACTCTGCTCTACTAACACTATTGTAACACACCTAACTTGTTTCAGCTATTCCTTTCTCATCTTAATTTGGAAAAGCAGAGGTTCAAAGCTATGCCCCATCTAAAATTTTTTTTTTTTCAAATTCTCAGTGTGGGAAATGCCCTAGATATTTTGGTGGGTGTTTACACATGATTTTCCAAGCCCTTCATGCTTGGCCATCAGGATTTTTCCATGTTATTTGAAAAAGAAGAAAAAAGAAAAAGGTCAGCGTAAAACATCCTCCATTATTTTCCAGGTGGCCCAGAAGGAGCCAAGATTACAACAGCACTTATTTGAAAAAACAAGTTCTTACTGTATATCTGAAATAAAAAGTAGATATAAGTCAGCACCAAGTGGGATTATATAAAATAGACAATACACTGAGGATAGCAAGACAGAAAGTGTTATGAAGAGTAACGGATAGAAAAAGGAAAACACTAGTGCAGATCATTTTAGGAAGGAAGAGAAATAGAGTACTTTTGTCTTGTGACAATGCAAAACTCTTTAGTGTGCGTTCTATGAAAAATTATTATAAACACAGGGGCACATGGGAAAACAAATGTAGAGTATATGCTTGAGGCAGGAAGGCATGGACACATGCTAAAAGAAACATTTGTTGCCAAAAGAAATGAAAACTAAAACTGCAAAATGAAGACTATTGGCTGGTGTGGACAATAGATAAAAAAGCATGCCTACTGTGGAATGCTTACAAAATGTTTTTACTGGAGCTCAAGTTTTCAATTAGAAATTTAGTGGTTTTTAAACTTCCGTTCTTTTTCAGTCACCTAAGCTTAGGTGTTTGCTTGCTCCATCAACCAGCCTGGTGATTTAAGTTGTTGGTTATATCTACTGGAGAGATTTTATTTGCCATCCTCAAATAGTCACCGACCAATGTTTGGAAGCAATATATCAGAAATAATTATACAGTGGAGAATAAGTTTAAGAGTGCCACATTATATTTCAGTATTCAAGTCTATGTTCATTCATTCCATTATACCTTCTTATATTCCATTCATCATACATTCACTCTAAATGAAATTTATTTAACTTTAATCTATTTTTTTCTGAATACTTTCTGCTACTGTAATAAGATGATGATGATTTTTTTTTTTTAATTTTTTTTTTATAAACTTTCATGTGTGATGAATTTGCCTTTTTAATTAATGTTAAATAAAAGGGATTTAAGAGCTTTTCATGCAAACACAGTTTTAATTACCATTCCCTATATATGTTGTTCCATGCTTAATATTCTGACATGTATAGTCCTGAAAACTGTTGTTTTGCTAATGTTGGCCATTGCCTGTAATTAAGAGTCATCATCTTGTAGTAATATTTGTGTACATGTATTTGTATTTATTGTAAGGACAAAAGGACTCCACAGTATCATTTGGGGATCTATCCACACAACGCTGTTTATTTTGAACAAAGCAACAAATGTTCACCTAAAGACAAGAAAAACAGAAATTCATCTTATCCAGCCTTTAGTATAATACAAAGTAGCATTAGGCAGCACAGGAGCTCCGTCACTTGGGAGTTTCCGGTCCAAAATGAGATTCCTCCCTCTGGATTCATTTCCAGCTTTCCCAGAGCTCCGCAAGCAGGATCACAAACCTTTACTGGGGTGGTTCCCAGGGCTGAGGGTGGAAGAGAAATTACAGTTAGTGACAGCACCTCCTCTCAGTCCGGCATGGTATTGCTTAACTTAATTGAGCCCGGAAGGTGATCTCCAGGCACATGTGTTACAAATAAGTATGCATATCTGTGTTATAGATGTAAGGGAGTGAATACTTTTTATAAGCACACAAACAAGTTTTCACATTTTATTGTTCTGTAACACTGAATGACTGTGGATTTAATTGAGCTTTTTCTGATGTTGATCAACAAAAGAGACTATTGGGGGAAAAAAATGAAAACAAGCATTTCAAAACTGGTTTAAATAATTTACAAATATAAAAAACAACAAAATTGATTGCATTAAATATTTACACCCTACAAGCCAGTACTTAGTAGATTTACCTTTGGCAGCCATTCCATTCTTGAGTCTGTAATGAGCTCTGTCATGTTGCTTAGGAATGAGTAAAGACCCCTTTTCATGTCTAGTCAAAAATACCCAATTGGATTGAGGTCTCTGTCCATCTCAGAGTTGGAAAACGTTCCTAACTAGTTAAAAAATTGGAGTGATCCGAATTTGGTCTTACTGTTTAGGAGTAAATTTTCTACATTCGGAAAAATTAATTTTAAAATGCTTTTATTGCTACTCTCAACTCCTCCAGTATTAAGAAGAGCTCATGAGCTATCCTAACTCAGTAGAAGTGTGCAGAAAATGGCTGCTCTGACTCGCTCGTAGCGGTGAGGGATGCCGTCAAGCTGAAGGAGTCCTATAGGACTTTTTTGTCCTGTGGGTCTCTGGAGGCAGCTGATAGGTACCGGCAGGCCAAGCGGAACGCGGCTTCGGTTGTTGCTGAGGCAAAAACTCGGGCATGGGAGGAGTTTGGAGAGGCCATGGAGAACGACTTTCGGATGGCTTCGAGGAGATTCTGGTCCACCGTCCGGCGTCTCAGGAGGGGGAAGCAGTGCAGTGTCAACACCGTATATAGTGGGGATGGTGCGCTGCTGACCTCACTTCGGGCGTTGTGGGTCGGTGGGAGGAGTACTTCGAAGACCTCCTCAATCCCACTAACATGCCTTCCAATGAGGAAGCAGAGCCTGGGGACTCTGAGGTGGGCTCTCCCATCTCTGGGACTGAAGTCACCGAGGTGGTCAAAAAACTCCTTGGTGGCAGGGCCCCGGGGGTGGATGAGATACGCCCGGAGTTCCTTAAGGCTCTGGATGTTGTAGGACTGTCTTGGTTGACACGCCTCTGCAACATCGCATGGACATCGGGGACAGTGCCTCTGGATTGGCAGACCGGGGTGGTGGTCCCCCTCTTTAAAAAGGGGACCGGAGGGTGTGTTCCAGCTATAGAGGGATCACACTCCTCAGCCTCCCTGGAAAAGTCTATTCGGGGGTTCTGGAGAGGAGGGTCCGTCGGATAGTCGAACCTCGGATTCAGGAGGAACAGTGTGGTTTTCATCCTGGTCGCGGAACAGTGGACCAGCTCTTCACCCTTAGCAGAGTTCTGGAGGGTGCATGGGAGTTTGCCCGACCGGTCTACATGTGTTTTGTGGACTTGGAAAAGGCATTCGACCGTGTCCCTCTGGGAATCCTGTGGGGGTGCTCCGGGAGTATGGGGTACCGGACCCCCTGATAAGAGCTGTTCGGTCTCTGTACAACCGGTGTCAGAGCTTGGTCCGCATTGCCGGCAGTAAGTCGAGCCCGTTTCCAGTGAGAGTTGGACTCCGCCAGGGCTGCCCTTTGTCACCGATTCTGTTCATAACTTTTATGGACAGAATTTCTAGGCGCAGCCAGGGTGTTGAAGGGGTCCGGTTTGGTGGACTCAGGATTGGGTCACTGCTTTTGCAGATGATGTTGTCCTGTTTGCTTCATCAGGCCGTGATCTTCAGCTCTCTCTGGATCGGTTCGCAGCTGAGTGTGAAGCGGCTGGGATGAGAATCAGCACCTCCAAATCAGAGAGCATGGTCCTCAGCCGGAAAAGGGTGGAGTGCCCTCTCAGGGTTGGGGGAGAGATCCTGCCCCAAGTGGAGGAGTTCAAGTATCTCGGGGTCTTGTTCACGAGTGAGGGAAGAATGGAGCGTGAGATCGACAGGCGGATCGGTGCGGCATCCGCAGTGATGCGGGCTCTGCATCGGTCTGTCGTGGTGAAAAGGAGCTGAGCCGTAAGGCAAAGCTCTCAATTTACCAGTCGATCTACCTTCCTACCCTCACCTATGGTCATGAGCTATGGGTAGTGACCGAAAGAACGAGATCGCGAATACAAGCGGCTGAAATGAGTTTCCTCCGCAGGGTGTCTGGGCTTTCCTTTAAAGATAGGGTGAGAAGCTCAGTCATCCGGGAGGGGCTCAGAGTAGAGCCGCTGCTCCTCCGCATCGAGAGGAGTCAGATGAGGTGGCTCGGGCATCTGATCAGGATGCCTCCTGGACGCCTCCCTGGTGAGGTGTTCCTGGCACGTCCAACTGGGAGGAGGCTCCGGGGAAGACCCAGGACACGCTGGAGGGACTATGTCTCCCGGCTGGCCTGGGAACACCTTGGGATTCTCCCGGAAGAGCTGGAAGAAGTGGCGGGGAGAGGGAAGTCTGGGCCTCTCTGCTTAAGCTGCTGCCCCCGCGACCCGACCTCGGATAAGCGGAAGAGAATGGATGGATGGATGGATTACTGCAATATCTTGCATTATTATATTTTCCTCCTTTGAATATTATCGTTGTTGTGGTTATTATCTTTGTAGTTTTATGATACCAACACTAAGAGTTTACCACAAAGTCTCATGATTTCCAAGGAAGATACAAGATGTGTTGTTGAGTGCCATTTTGCAGTTTGGGGTGCTGTAAAATAGTGATGTAATTCACAAATGTGAACTGCTCCTACCAGGGAGTAGGTGTTAGATGCTTTATAACTATTTTTCATGTTCTGCTTTGGGGTAGGACAAATTCTTATTGTTAGACTTTTAACACAGTTCCTAGGAGTATTTGAGATGTCTGATGAATGTGAGCACTGAACTTTGACTCTGCCAGTCCAGGACTTTTAACATTTTCATTTTAAGCCATTCCTGTGTAGCTTTGGTTTTTACATACAGGGTCAATGTCTTGCTAGAAAACAAATTTTGTCACAAGCCTCAGGATTTCTGTATACTGTGTCAGGTTTTTTCACCAGTATTTCTCTGTATTGTCCTGCATTCGTTTTTACCATCTCTACCCACACAAGTGTTCCAGGGCCTGCTTCAGGGCAGCATCCCCACAGCATGATGCTGCCACCACCATGCTTTATGGTGAAGATGGAGTGTTTTTGATAATATGTAATATTTAGCCTAAGCCAAACATAAGGTTTAGGTGACATTCTCAATCTTGGTTTCATCAGACCATTGAACAGCTGATTTCAGTGTCTTGTGTGGTTTTTTCTCTTCTCTCCCATACAGTTGGAACCAGTGATTAAACCAGGTAACAATATAGTAATTATAATTAATTTTATTTATATAGCACCTTTCTATGAGCTACTGTAGCCTAACTCCTTCAGAATTTATCATAGGGCTTTGGTGATCTCCCTCAATAGTCCTCTTCATCCACAATCACTCTATTTTTGTGGATGGCCTTCTCTAAGCATATTTAGTGCAGTGCCATTCCATTTCTTAATGATTGATTTTTACTAAACTCCAAGAGATATTCTGTGACTTGGATATTTTCTTGTATAAATCCCCTTGTGCTTTTCAATAACCTTTACACAATTTCCTGAAGTGACCAACTGACTGCTCCAATTTTAAGTGTGTCATTTTAGAGGAGGTGAATATTTAGGCGCTCAATTATGTTATGCTTTATATTTGTAATTAATTTAGACCACTTTAAAGCGATCTGTTTTCACTTTGAAATTCAACAGTCTGTAGATTAATGTAAAAAAAACTCAAAATTAAATCCACTGCGATTTGAATGTTATAGCAGTAAAATGTGAAAATTTCCAAGAAGTTAAATAATACTTTGTATGTTCTCCTAACACTTTGTAATCTGAGACTATAAACCCTCTGTGTCTTCTTTTTGCTTTTTAAAGGCTGATTTGGCCTCACCTGTGGTAATCATTTTTAAGCGGACCCTGTACCCCTGTAAAAGGCTTGTAACCGTTAACAGCCAATATAAACCTCCTGAATCGCCTTGATTTTATGGTTGCCTGACCTCTACGGTAAACAGCTGTAAGTTGGAGTAAAGACCCATATCTGGCTGAATAAAAGTACAAACAGCATCTGCTAACTTAAATCCTTCTGCACGCCCCTTCTGTCCCACAGCAAATTTTGTTTTGTTGATTTAATTGTCTTGAATGACTAGTGTTGTAAACCTTGCCTTGATGTGAGTTTTTTTGTCATTTTCATAGCAGTGTTATGACAAGAGCAGAATGTTAAGCAATAACAGTTTTTGCTGCTATGATGGGCAGTGCATTGTATTGTATTTATTTTTTTAGTATGATGGGAGATTAGCCTTCTACGATTTTCCCGGCACTCAAGCTTCTCATTACTGGAACTAAACTCAAATTTCTTTTTTAATGATTTCACACAGTGCAAGTCTTAGTTGAATGACCAGCATTATTTACAGCCGTTGTTTTCCCTTTTTAAACATTTCTCTTGTTCTACTTAGTTTCACTGTACCCAATCACATTTATCACATCCAGGACTGTCATCCATGCTTATGTTAAAGGACAAGTGTAAGTGTTTGAAAGTCCCTCCAACATCCAGCTACTGAGAAAGAAATATGCACTTTGGTATGCAGAGTGCATTGTGGTGTACCATTTCAAACTCCCCACGCCCCCCCACCCCCCCCTTCGTGCTTGTGCGGGCAGTGACTGTGTTTATTTTATTGTAGTGTTGGCAGAGAGCCAGTCTGGGCGAACTGCCAAAGCAATGGGTACAGTATGTACAGTCAGGCCTGTGCCAAATTTTTCATTGTGTACAAAGTGGAGGGTAAGGTTTTTTCTTTTTCATTTTCCTATTCTTTTTCTATTCTTCTTCTAATAGCCCCTCCACACCCCTGACCAGAAGGCTCCCACTTCTTCCTTCCATAGCTTGAGGAGGGGCACCCTTCCTACTTAACGAGGTGGAGATTTGCAAACCAGTAAACAAAAGGGGAAAAAATAGAGGAAAGAATACTGTCAGAGCTTTTAATAGAAAGATGTTTTCTTGGCTCTCTAAATTGTCACAGCCTATGTTGTCGGTAACTTTTAATGGCTGACTTTTATGCTCTGCTGTGGTAATACAAAAGACTGCAAACATTGGCTTGACTCACCACCTTCATTCCCACCGCCCCCCATCTTTCCCTGCACCACCTTCCCACCCCAACCTTTAGATTTCTGTAGGTTATTCTAGACATTGTCAATGCAAGCAGACAGCTAGGAAAAGTACCACAAGTCTATGGACAATTACATGCAGTTTAGCAATAACGGTCTAATATTTGGTTGTAAATGATACATTTACTATAAGGATAAAGAATAATGTATTCCTGTCATCAAAATCAGCTTTATGTTTAATAAGCAATATAAACTGCGGTCAACAGGATTACAAGTAAGAAATTTTAAAAATGCAAAGTGAGGCATTTTTAATAGTTTAATTATGCCCAGCAGTAGAGCTGATTGAAATCTGCATAGTAAAGCACTAACCTCCCAAATTCTTATAAGGCTGCTTTAAAATATGCTTTTTGAAAACATATATACTTGTTTGTTTTTTGTGACAATTTAATAATTAATATGTAGCAGTCCTATGCAAGGTTGCTCTTTGCTTTATAGCAGGTATTATTATTTGTTATCAAATCATGTTTGCACAATGTGATAAAAAGTATTACCATGGAGTATACGATGCAGCTGAATAATCGGCGGTGACATGCAATTGGCTGGCCATGCTTTTTACATAGTATAAATGCAACTTCCACATATTTTGTGCTTGTAGGAATATTTTGATGTGAAAATGAAGTTTTGCCTAATACTACCATTCAGCACAACACAGCTCACCAATTTTTATTAGCCCAACATGTCTGAAATAACTTACAGCTGAAATCTAAAGATCTCTCATCCATGCTACACTATGTATCATGTACCATGGATGTGTACATAAATGTGCTAAGAAATATGTTCATACATTATATTAAATTTTGCCCTTTACCAACTTATTTAACTTACTGCAAAACAGCACCTTGCTTTCACCTCATTTATACCTTTTATAATTTTAAGTAAACTGAAAATAAGTGGAAAGCAAAAAAATTACAGAAAATTATGATTAGCTTTCTTGCGCATCAAAAAAAGGAAGGATTATGTCTGTTGCTTGGAAAGGATGATCCACTCAGTCATTGGGTTTCTGCTTGAAAACCTGGTAGGCATGTCATTTGTGTTAAATTTTTGTTTGTTCTATTTTTTGTTTAGTTTTCTTTCTCCAACAGATTTGAGTTATCACTTGATTTCACTAAAATTGTCTAAATTGTTTTAATAAGTAGATGGGTTTGTGTGTTAATTTTCCTACCACATTATTACTGTTTATGAATTTATCATGCTCCTTCCTTATGGTGTTTTATGAGAATTTCCAGATCTTACATTTTTGCTGAAAGGCATATTGTAGTTTACACATTTACCCAAATGATGCAAACTAGTTGCATGTCGCTTTCGTTTCAGATTTGTGTTGTGGTTTTTCTCTTTGTGTCTCTCTCAGAAATATTTACATTGATTATGGTGGGTGTGTGTGGGTGTATATATAGATATATATAGAGAGATAGATATAATAGATAGACAGAAAGTGTATGTAATGGTAAATGATTTGTGTAAACATTGTATACATATCATTTTGCATTGTTGGTCAGAAAGAAATAAGCATGTACACCTTCAGATAAGTACTGTGATGCAGCCAGATATTTTTGAGGAACTAAGCATACTTGATTGTACTAAATCCAGAATGTGGGCAATGTCTGGTTAAAGCCATCCTTCCAAACTGGCTTTACCTGTCACCATAGTATGTGTCTTTCCAGGAAATAGTGCCAGTGCTTCTAATTCGTAGCCTACTTTAACTTTTTTTTTTTATATATATAAAACTGTTCATTTTAAAGGCTGACCAAACAAGAATGATTCTATCAGACAGCCGCCCACATGTTTGTTTGTGTTTCTGGTATTTCCTATGATGAGATATACTACTGTTTTGCTTACTAAAGCAAGGGTCTTAGATAAAGGAAGTGGATACTGTAGATAGTTTAATGTGTGGGTTTTACAGAGCTGTAAATTATGACAAGGTTGTGAACAGAGGAAGGTGCCTTTAGCAGTTCAGGCTGCTGCGAGTACCTAGATAGAAAGCTATTAAAGCAATTGAAAATGAAAGGGTAAAACCAACCTTTTTTTCTCATTTTGTATTTTTTAATACTAAAATGTATATAAAGCTTTCAGTCAGAATACTGTTGATGTACCATTTTAATTATTTGTTTCATGACTCTAGAAACTGCATTGTGAAAGTCTTGGTCTTAATTCACATCTGTCCCTTTACTCAATTTAAAATAATGAGTTTTCAGAATTATTCTCATACACTTCTTGAATACAGATTTGTAGACTTGCGATTTCTTATTTTTCAGCCTTTGTATATTTAATTTTTTTTCCAAGTTTATGTGTGTGCTGATTTATACAGTATGAATGCCCCTGCATAAAATGAATTTAAAGTGTTAGAGCTACTGAGTTCTACATAAAATAGACAGTAAAGTTAATCAAATAAATTTAGTGGTTGGTATTTAGAACATAAAAAATAAAACCAAAACACTATCATACTTGCATTCAAAGAATTAAATATCTTGCAGTGTCCGGGTTACAGCTCTTTAGATGCTTGCATCATTGTGCCAGTTCCCAGTGAAAACTAGTTGGATGGTTTAGAGCTGAAATAGGGATAAAATGGCATTGTAACTGAAATGAATTGACAATCATTCTTTCCTTCCTATAAATAAATGTATTTGAAATGGTAAGTTTGCCTGTCATTTTTGGGCCTCTAATATTCTGTTAGAAATAGTGACATAGGGCCGTTATACTTAAAACTAAAATTTGCTGCGAAAGCCACAGAAAAGGAAGTCCACTTCAAAAGAGGCCCATGGAGAAGCTTGGTAAAATTGTGCAATTTTACACAAGTTACTTAATTTTCATCTAGAACACTCTTCAATTATCAATGAAAAAAGATGCATGAATGTCTTCCTGGGCTAAAGTAAATGTAGAATATCTGCTCACAAATCTAAAGGCGTGTGTCTTAAAATGGTTCTTTACAGTGTGCCTTAGCTGCTATTTGTGTGTATGTTTTATAATCATACATATTTATCCAAAGTATATTTTCAAAGCTTTGTCTAGAACATTAATTATAAACATATTAAAATAACAGTCCCATTCAGTAAATTGTAATTTATGAAAAATTCATTTAAATATATAAGCATATGAAAACCTATTTTATATTTTCTTCTTAAAAGAATAGTCACCCTCATGATATTTTTTTAATGTTACACACCCCATGTAGTGATGGCAGAGAACTTCTTTATCTCACATTTTCATGATTCAATATAAGTCAATGATGAACAACATTGGGTGGGGGGGGGAAAAGCAAACAATAAAGCATCTGTGAATCTTTAGTTGTACATGTCCCTCAGTGAATGTTAAACTGTCTGTCACTAATCCCATGAAATGCAGTGCAAGCCCATGAGTAAGCTGGACTCATGACTAGTGAATTGGGGTGGGGTCTTCAGTTCAAATCTCATTCATGTCTGAGCATGTTGTGTTTTATTTCATGGGAGCATTTTCTAGAAGTGACTAATTTAACAATATTTTAGTAAAACAATACATGTGTTTGGAATGCTGTGAGCATACGACTGGATGACTTCACTTGTGCATTATGCAACATAAGTTGAGGGTTTTTTTTTTTTTTTTGATGAACGTTTTGATATTTTTTGCTGTTTTATAATGTTAGTCACTTCTTCTTCTTCTTCTTCTTCTTTCGGCTGCTTCCGTTAGTGGTCACCACAGCAGATCATCTTCTTCCATATCTTTCTGTCGTCTGCATCTTGTTCTGTTACACCCATCAACTGCATGTCCTCTCCCACCACATCCATAAACCTTCTCTTAGGCCTTCCTCTTTTCCTCTTCCCTGGCAGCTCTATCCTTAGTATCCTTCTCCCAATATACCCAGCATCTCTCTTCTGCACATGTACAAACCAATGCAATCTCGCCTCTCTTACTTTGTCTCCCAACCGTCCAACTTGAGCTGACCCTCTAATGTACTCATTTCTAAACCTGTTCATCCTCGTCACGCCCAATGCAAATCTTAGTGTCTAACTCTGCCGCCTCCAGTTCTGTCTCCTGCTTTCTGGTCAGTGCCACCGTCTCCAACCCATATAACATAGCTGGTCTCACTACCGTCCTGTAGACCTTCCCTTTCACTCTTGCTGATACCCGTCTGTCACAAATTACTTCTGACACTCTTCTCCACCCATTCCACCCTATCTGCACTCTCTTTTTCACACCTCTTCCACAAACCCAATTACTCTGTACTGCTGATCCCAAGTATTTTAAACTCATCCACCTTCGCCAAGTCTACTCCTTGCATCCTCACCATTCCACTGACTACCCTCTAATTTACACACATGTATTCTGTCTTGTTCCGACTGGCCTTCATTCCTCTCCTCTCTAGAGCATATCTCCACCTCTCCAGGGTCTCCTCAATCTGCTCCCTGCTATCGATACAGATCACAATGTCATCAGTAAACATAGTCCATGGAGACTCCTGTCTAATCTCGTCTGTCAACCTGTCCATCACCATTGCAAATAAGAAAGGGCTCAGAGCTGACCCCTGATGTAATCCCACCTCCAACTTGAATGTATCCGTCACTCCTACCACAGACCTCACCACTGTCACACTTCCCTTGTACATATCCTGTACAACTGTTACGTACTTCTCTTCCTCTTCAGACTTCCTCATACAATCCCACAGCTCCTCTCGAAGCACCCTGTCATATGCTTTCTCCAGGTCCACAAAGACGCAATGCAACTCCTTTCTGGCCTTCTCTAAACTTCTTCATCAACTTCCTCAGGGCAAACATTACATCTGTGGTGCTCTTTCTTGAAACCATACTGCGGCTCACTAATCATCACCTCACTTCTTAACCTAGCTTCCACTACTCTTTCCCATAACTTCATGCTGTGGCTCATCAGTTTTATTCCCCTGTAGTTACTGCAGTCCTGCACATCCCCCTTATTCTTAAATATCGGCACCAGTACACTTCTTCTTCTTCTTCTTCTTCTCCACTCCTCAGGCATCCTCTCACTTTCCAAGATTCCATTAAACAATCTGGTTAAAAACGCCACTGCCATCTCTCCTAAACACCTCCATGCTTCCATAGGTATGTCATCTGGACCAACAGCCTTTGCATTTTTCATCCTCTTCATAGCTGTCCTTACTACTTCATTGCTAATCCGTTGTACTTCCTGATTCACTGTCTCCACATCATTCAACCTCTTCTCTCTCTCATTCTCTTCATTCATCAGCCTCTCAAAGTACTCTTTCAATCTGCTCAGCACACTCTACTCGCTTGTGAGTACGTTTCCATCTTTATCCTTTATCACCCTAACCTGCTGCACATCTTTCCCAGCTCGGTCCCTCTGTCTAGCTAATCGGTACAGGTCCTTTTCTCCCTCCTTAGTGTCCAACCTCTCATACAACTCATCATACGCCTTTGCCACCTCTCTCTTCACCTTGCGGCTCATCTCCTTGTACTCTTGTCTATTTTCTGCATCTCTCTGACTATCCCACTTCTTCTTTGCTATCCTCTTCCTCTATATACTCTCCTGTATTTCCTCATTCCACCACCAGGTTTCCTTTTCCTCCTTCATTTTTCCAGATGTCACGCCAAGCACCCTTCTTGCTGTCACCCTTACTACATCTGCTGTAGTTTCCCAGATGTCTGGTAACTCTTCACTGCCACCCAGTGCCTGTCTCACCTCTTCCCTAAGCTCAACCTTGCAGTCTTCGTTTTTCAACTTCCACCGTTTTGTTCCTTGGCTCTGCCCTCACTCTCTTCCTCGTCTTGATCTCCAACGTCATCCTACAGACCACCATCCTATGCTGCTTAAGTACACCTTCCCCTGCCACCACTTTGCAGTCTTAAATCTCCTTCAGATCAACTCTTCTGCATAGGATGTAATCTACCTGTGTGCATCTTCCTCCACTTTTGTATGTAAACCCTGTGTTCCTCCTCCTTCTTAAAATATGTATTCACCACAGCCATGTGTATCCTTTTGGCAAAATCCACTATCCTCCTTGACACCATACCTACCCATCATCTCCTTATCTCCACTCCACATATGCACTAACAACATTTATCATCACACCTCCAATTTCCAGCTTCATAATTATTACTCTGTCTGACAATCTTTTTACCTCCAAAACACTCTTGACACACTGTTCCTTCAGAATAACCCCTACTCCATTTCTCCTCCCATCCACACCATGATAGAACAATTTGAATTCACCTCCGATCCACCTGGCCTTACTCCCCTTCCATGTAGTCTGTTGCACACACAATATATCAACCTTCCTTCTCTCCATCATATCTGCTAACTCCCCCCTTGCCAGTCATACTGACAACATTCAAAGTTTTTACCAAAAAAGAGTTCCACTCTCTTTACTTTCCTCCTCTCCTCCTGCCTCTGGACACGTCTCTCCTCCCCCCTCCTCTTCTTCTTCTTCGGTCAACAGTAGCCCAGTTTTCGCCAGCACCCTGTTGGCTAACAGTACTGGTGGCGGTTGTTGTTAACCCGGGGCTCGACTGATTCAGTATGGAAATTTGTATTGTTGTCCGCATATTGATTTGGCAAAATTTTACACCGGATGCCCTTCCTGAAGTAACCCTCCCCATTTATCTGGGCTTGGGACCGGCACAAAGAGAAACACTGGTTTGTGTATCCCCTGTGGCTGGGTTATAATGTTAGTCACTATTGACTTGACTTGTAATTTCCTAAAACATTATCTCTGTTCTGGGTGAAAAAATAAGATTTCAATTTTTTTTTTCTCAGCTATCACTACAAACTACAGTACATGGCATAAGTAACCTATTAAAAAAATAATTTTGGGGTGGAATGTTCTTATTAAAGGGTTGGTCTATGCAGTGTCTCTGTGTTGCAGGAGCAGGCTCTGGCCTGTAAGCTGAACTGGGTTATAGAAGTTTTTGGAAGGCTGAATGCACTGTGTATCATAATAAGGGATACATTAACTTGGTCTTAGCTATAGCTGATCCCCACTCCCAGAACTTGGTTCTAGCTGTCCAGTAACTGATCCGTGCTTACAAAATAGTAATGCATTTTATGATTCATTTGTCTTGTGGTATTGTAGAAAACGGTAAAATGGGGCGGTTTCACAGTTTGACTTTGATTTTGTCTTCAGGTCATTGGTAAATAGGAATAGATATGTCCAGTTGAGCACAAATTGTCTGGTATTATCAAAAGTTTGACTAATGTGCATGAAATGCATGAAAAATTATTTATCAGTTAATAGAGTAGAATAGGCAGCATTGATCATAAAATGATTGTCTTGAATAAGTAGATTGTTGTGGTTATACATTGCTTATAATTAAAGTGGTCAAAATGACTGCCTAATTGGCTAAAATTGTTCATTGATGCTTGTGCTGACAAATATCCTCCACAGTTCTAAAGTGAAGAGAAAGTTACTTTTGGTCATGGATTAAATAAACTGCAGAACTAGCATTGTTAATTTTATAAGTTATGATATTGATTTCGAGGTGTGTGGGGGCACAGGTGGTCCAACCTTACCACCCAGCTGCCTATAGTAGTTATTTTAAATCTAAACATTCTGATTATATAATAATTTCTTGTTTCAAATTGGTTTTAAGCAGTTTAAGTTCCTTTTCCTTTGATCCTTGTGATTGCTGCTTGTTGCTGTGGATGTATGGGGCACAAAACATGTTTTTAAGTATTTTCTTGTGGCTCATTATTGTGAGGCATGCTTCAAATCACTGCCGCTTTTGGAATCCAAGTAGGATTGAAAGCTTGGCAAATACACAAACGAAAAGGATGATAATCAAACTTTAGCTGGCTTCCTATAACTGCTAAGAAAAAATACATTAAAACTTGTCATTGAAATATAGTTCTCTATTAACTGGGCCAAAGTGCCCTCTCTTATGCAATCAATATTTACTTTTTTAGTCTTTCTTCTCCTGGCAGGTTGAAGCACTTTAACTGAATTCTGAAACGGAGGATTGTGCTTTATTGCTGTCTTCATTTGGCTTAAAGTATTGCCTATAGTTGTAAGACCCCCACCAATGCAACATAATGCTATGGTGAACATAGCCTGAAGTCCTGTTTTACTTTTTGTAACTTGCCACCCTGTCTGAGTAGCAGTAAGCCTTGCTCTTCGCAACTGATGCACACTTTTCTGCAGTTGCATATCTGCCAGTGAATGCTGTTTTTTTGGAGCCTGGCTTTTCTCCAGCCATTCCCTCAGAGCGATGACATCACCAGCTGCCGGCAGGTCTGGATGTTCTGCCAGCATTCCAGAGCGTTTATGATCGCTCGCAGATGTGTGTCCAGGAACATACTGTACCCAAAGCAGAAATTAATGAAAATTGACTTCCTTCCAATCCTGTATATAGTTAGAAATAGTGAGCATTTTTTTTAAATAATAAATGAAGGAAGGCAGTTGATGAACAAGAGCTGACAAAATCAAAAGTAGAAGGGGGGCACACAAAGCAAAACAGTAATGTAATTGAGAAATGTTACACAAGCTATTCAAAAATGCTTTTTATTTCTGTCTGCTGTCTATTTTGAGTTCATGTTTCAAACCACCCCCACACCTCCCTCTTTCCCCTTGCCCAACCTTAAACACACGCACACACAGTTGCACACGCTCAGTAACACACAGCCTACAGAGCATTAGCAGAAGTTGATGGACAGAGGATATAAATCGCCCAAGCTTCTGTTTTGGCTGCATTCCCTTGCTTCTCTCTGGTGATTTAAAACCATAATACTTTCTCTGACCTGTTGTTGTATATTAAGCTCCTTTTTAAAACAACATTAAACAGTACACTAGGGATAAATCTTTTTTTTTTTATTTAAACAAAACTAAAAGTCTAGCCATACTGATGAGAGTTTGATAATGGATGCTGGAATGATGGGAGGTGAGAAAGACCACACTTTATGTGCCTTTCTTTCTGGTCTTTCTTGGCAATATTTAATAGCCACATTTAAAGGCCAAGTGGTAGCTTTTTAAATCTTCTATGCTAGTGCATAAATGAATTGATAACCCTTCATATTATATATTATGTGTATGTGAAAGAATTGGTGAGGAGGATGAAAACAATCGGATATATGCAGTATATAAAATAACATACTCAAAAACACCTAATGTTATTCAGGGTCTCGGGGCTAAACACTTATCACTGTAGCGCTGTGTGCAAGGCACCTGGACCTGCATGTCTTTAGGATGTCTTTGGGGTTTTAGGACCCATGTAGACACAGGAAAAATGTGTAGACTTCATGTAGAAAATGGCTGGGTGCTGAATTCAAATGCCCTGAGCAGGTACTGTAAGGCAGCAGTGCTATAACTATTGCGTCAATGTGTTGCCCATCTTTGTTATATATTGTTCTTAAGCACTAGACTTGTATATACTGCTGAGCAAGTTAAGTGAAAAATATTCTATAAGTATTACAAAAAGTATTGCCCAGGGCTTTTTCACCACTCTTAAACTAGACATTTCTGATCGCCGCCAAAATTACATTTTGCAGCTTTCGTTTTTTCTTAAGGCCAGAGTGAGCCATGGTGAAAGTAACATTCACAACTTGCAAATTAGTAAAAGAAGCTGAGATGCTTTTCACTGCAAAGTACCAGATTTAGACTTAGAATGGAACAAATCAACTTTGAAGGAGGCATTACATCTTTTGAAATCAATAAATTAGCTTTAAAGTACAGTTCACAATATTAAAATACTTGAGAAAAAAAACATATTGAAAATTGTTACTTGAACGAAAAATTGTCATTTTCACGTTTTACACAGCTGTGAAAATTTTGTCTTATTCAGACAGGAGATTTAAGTTTTATTTAGCACTTGCCTGTGTTTTTATGTTGTGAGAAAAAAATTATTGTGATAGGTGGTGCTATTTAATGTTTAGGAATATATATTTGAGAGGAGTTTGCATCTTCTCCAGCAGCACAAAAGAACAAACTGGTACTTGATTGTATTTGTGTTTTATTCATTAGTGGGATAATGTGAAAATAATATGAAGCGTGAAGCAATAATATTTGGTGCCTTTTAAATGTAATTTGAATTGAGAATCGTATTTTCAAAAGATTTGCACAGCTGTGCAAAAATATTAGCACCATATAATGTGGTATCAGTGCTAATTTTCAGTTATTTTAATGCTTACATGTTTTCACTTCAATATAAGAAAAATGGTGTAAACTGTTTTGCTGTTTATACTGAAATGCATGATCTCAAGTGTGTTTTGAAATATAAAATAGAGAGCATAAATTAAGTGTCACATAGCCAATATTCATACAGTACAAAGATTACTACAGGAAAGATTATAGTAGTAGTAATACAGTAAAAATATATTTCTGCAGTATGAATTATGCTAGACCACATCTCTCCTTACACCTGATTACTGCTTCCTTGTAAGAAACTTGATTGAGAAAAATCAGTGGAATTAACTTTTCTGTTCAAAATTAGTCGTCTTAAAAAAATTGCAGTTCCGTTATTTATATATTTATTAATCCTGGAAAAAGGAAAGTAAGGGTTATGGTAAAACCAAAGTAATTTACTTTTGCGTGCCTTAAAGCTTGTTAGTGAGATGGAAATTTAATTTACTTCTGGTGAAAAAATTTTTTAGAGCTTCATAAATAAACCAATAGCTTCCCTATGAGTTTTTTTTTGTTTGTTTTTTTACAGTGTTTTAAGAGTGCTATAAGAAAATGTTTGTTTAAATGCATAATGTGATAATGACAAATACTAGTCCAGTGCTGGGATACTTGCCACTGAGTGTCAGTCATGTGTATTCCTTTTTATTAATATCCTTTGTTACAAGTAGACATTATGATGCAAAATTTTATCTTTTGTATGATTTATAGCTCTTATGTGCAATCCCTCACAAAAAGTCTAAAAGCAGCACCCGTCAATATGTCTGTATTAACTGTTCAAAAAGGGGATTAAGCTAGACATACAGTACCATGTTTTGGACACCTCTAGGTCTGCAGGTATCCACAAGCTTTTAGAAGCAGTGTGACTGTCATGTCAAGGCACAAAACCAAAGCTAACAATGTTTTAATGTGCAGGTGAGCCGCTTTTTTTTATTGCATTTAGCAAACATCAATTGTAAACACCTGGCAGAAAATGTGAGGTGATACTTTGAATGTGAGGGCATTTGTCACTGCACACTTTTTTCTTTTGTGCATTTGTCATAATGTGCTTTAGTTGTACCACCCAAAATTTTGCTAGATGTTTTGCTGTCAAGTTGGCTTTAACGTTTAATATTTTTGACTTTAATTTTTAACCAGTTATTGTGGTTACTCATTATTTAAACAGCATTATTGGTCACACAACAGAACAGTGTATCTATAGGTTATAGCCTCAGTCCTAAATCATATTGCTATATCAGAATCTCAAGGGTAGCTCTCATAGCTTCTGCCTGCAGTAGTGTTCCCCTCACCTGAGTTCCAGTACTATTGTCGATGCTACCACAGCAGCTGCTTTGGACTGCTTCAAAACTGAAACCTGCACACCAACAGTCTATTTGAACCTAGTCCAGGTTGTGTTTTTACAGGTGCTTAGTACAGCTGCTAGACAAACACATTAAATAGCAAAAAATGTTTTACTGTGTCACAATAAAAATTAAAGGTACCATGTTTACATCAGAAAAACATTTGCCTGTAGTCTGAAGTTGGTGCAGAATGTTCTTTACCACTGCTATAATTATATCAGCTTGCCTTCATGATATCCAAATCTTTGAGTTTTAGTATTGTCTGAGGCTTTTGTCATTTTAAAATATTGTCTTCTATGTGCTGTCTTCATTGTATATTAAATATATTTATCCTTTTTTTTTTCTTCCTGCTAGGTGGCAAAGTATTTGACACTGTTGCTTCACAGATCTAGTGTCCTGGGTTCAGATCCCATGCATTAATGTTTGTTAACCCTAACCCAAAAATGCATTTTCCAGCTATGGGATTTATAGGTCTATTTACTGTTGCAAGGTTGAATTTAGGTTTTGGGCAGTCAATTTTGTCTCCTAATCCAAGGAGTACTTTGTTTTGTTACTGGGTTAGTTTCCAGCTTCCAGTGGCCATGAATTGGGTACTTCACTGTATAAATAGAACACCTGCAGATACTGTCTATATTGAAAGTGCTCTTTTTCTTTAAGCATTTGATGGTTATCCATCCATTATCCAACCCGCTATATCCTAACTACAGGGTCACAGGGGTCTGCTGGAGCCAATCCCAGCCAACACAAGGCGCAAGGCAGGGAACAAATCCCAGGCAGGGCGCCAGCCCACCACAGGACACACACACACACACCAAGCTCGCACTAGGGACAATTTAGAATCGCCAATGCACCTAACCTGTATTTCTTTGGACTGTGGGAGGAAACTGGAGTACCCAGGGAGAAAATGCAAACTCCACACAGGGAGGACCTGGAAAGCAAACCCGGGTCTCCTATCTGCGAGGCAGCAATGCTACCACTGCGCCACCATGATGCCCCTTTGATGGTTATATTTGCTGAATTAACCAATAATTTTGGTGTAAACATAGAAAAACATGTTTGCGGTTCTTGGCTTGTTGGCATCTAGAAAAGTATTCTGGTTACACCTAATAATAGTTTAGCACATGTAATTGAGTAAAAATAAGCTTGACCTTAGTGACACTGATCTGCCCCTGCACGTTGAATTAAGCACAGTACTAGTACATCATATAAAGCAACATCAGCAACCCATCTGAACTTAGGCTAGACTTAAACTGAAACCTTCGCATCCTTTTAGTAACACTACCACATTTTCCTCTGCCCTGTTTGATTTTTTTTAAAAGTTCCTTTACATCCCTCCATTACTTTATCATATGGTTATACTTGTATACTCCGAAAATAGCCGTTCAACCCATCAGTATGAACAAAAACTACAACCAGATATTTGTTTTTATTCTGTCATTTAGATAAGAGGAAGACAAAAAGAGAAATGCAACCCCATACAAAAAGAGTTCACTTTTCTCCTGTAATGATTTTTGAAGTTGTCAAATCAAAGGCAATAGTAATCTTGTATCATTTTTATCACTTGATCTCTGAGGTTATCTTCAGGAAATTAGACCTCATCCCTTGTAAGCTGTTTCTTAGGCAGCTGCTTATTAGATGCCAGTACTATGTAGATGAAATTGACAGTCAAATTGTAAAATAAGTAGTGTCCAAGCAGATATTAGTTTAAAAGAAAGCGTGATGTAAATATTTACTATAACAAAACTGATAAACAGAAGAATGCACTACTATTCCTTTCTTTAAAATAGTACTATTAACTCACCACTGCATGTACTGACCTCACACAGTCATTTTTATAAGGAACTGCCAGAAACCTCACCTCCTCCCTGTAAGTGATCATGCTCCACTTCAAAATTTTATTTTTTTACTGCTACTAATTCTATTCACACATGATGTCATTTCTGTAGCATTAGTTGTGGTCTTTGTGGTATGGATGAGGGGTGTTAATCTGCTGGTGCTTATAGTAGTAGCTGAGGGCCAAAACTGTTAAAACTTTCTTTTTATATAATTTATAATAATAGAATTATTTTTTTGATGTCTCCATAGATCTGTTTTAACATTGTGCCCTCTTTCTTGTGACATGCACTCTGAAAATGGAAGAATAATTTTAAAACGCACACATATATTCTCAGAACCACTGTTCATTTTTGGTGTTTAGCATTGTTGTGTATTCTATATTGTGCCGGGTTGTTTGTGGGATTAGAATTAAAAGCACTCCAGTTTAGATTCTGTGCATACACTCTTAAGCTGCTTGTGCTGAAATTAAAAAGGCAAAAAAAGCTAATTACAATTGAAGCTGTTAGGTAAAATAAGCACTAAATTACTCTTCCATTTGTATTCAAAAGTAATGTATAGAGATAAGCTTGCTTTTATTTAGGTAGTTTGGACACTATCATCTTAGCTGTCAACAAAGGAATGGAATCTCATTTCATACACATCTCTGCTAATCTGGTTAGCTGTAAGGGAAGTTTTAATCACAACTGACCCTCCGTTAAATCCAAATAATGTCTGACAGTTCAGCTGCACAATACCTAACATAGTATTCTCAGACCTGCTTAATCTTAAAATAGGATGTCGGGGTGCCAGAGCCTCCCAATAGCACTGGTAGAAAGGCAAGAACCAACCCTAGACTGGGTGCCCACTCATGCACAAACTCACATAGGGTCAATTTGAAATTGACAATTAACCTAACCTACTCATTTTCGGTGCTGTACAGTATATCAGGAGAAACACCCATGCTGACACATGCAAGTTCCACACAGGACACAACTGGGTACAAGGTGGAAATACAGGACTCTGGAGCCTTAAGGAAGCAACGCTTACCAATGCAAAACTGAACCACCCCTATACGATAAAAGTACATCTAAATACGCAAACTACATCTTGGCAAGAAAATCCGGCTTTTCTGTATGGAGAATTTGCCAAGGACATGTTCCTCCAGGCTGTTACCTAGTCAGACCAGTCAATTCAGCTATCAGGTAATTTGAACAAGGAAATGTATCATTAGTTACTGGAGGTGTGAATGACTTGGCTTTTATGTACTGTATGTGAAACGAAACCCTACTTAAGGTTAACTACAAAACAAAATGTTTTCTGAAGTGTTTTTGGCAAAGAGTTTAATAAAAGATTTCGACTGCCTGCTAGTGAGAGCGAGTCTGACTCTTTACCTTTTTAATGTGTTTATAGACTACAGCAGTTACCTCGAGGAAGCACTGTATTGTGGTTGAGAAATTTATTAACCACATCTTTTATCAGTTTCTTAGAGAAATGAGTGATGAGCACAGTTTGTATAGTACTCTTCCTTCTCAGCTTTGCTGCTCAAACTTTTGTTGGTACAACCATTTTTCTGTCATAAATATTTGAGTTTTATATCTGCAGAATAGCGTCCATTTATTTCAAGTGTTTTTAAAAAGGATTATACCATTTTTGTTTGTTATGATATTGAAAGAAAGTGATGGAAGGCAAAGTTAATTAGTCAGAGTCTGGTAAGAAATGTAAAAACAAAAATTGACCCTCTGAGTTTCCATTTCAGTACCCAGATGAAAGGGTACTTAAAGTAGAATCCATATCCACAGATCATGTTCATTGAAAATGTTGTTATTCTGGTGTTCAGCCTTTCATTTGAACCTAGTTTATTTAGTTTAGATTGTCAGTTGTGACATAATATTAAATGTTGCCATGTTAATTAATTTGAATGGTGAAATGTCATATCTATCCATTGTTTTTCCCAGCAAGTCAACTAAAGGCTCCTCATAAGGTTAATGTCTCTTTCTTTCAGTAAAACTGAACACAAAGCATGAAGCCATCCTGGACAGGATGCAAATCTATCACCAGACTTACTCACAGTCACTCACATGGGACAATGTGGAGTAGCCAATTTACATTCATTTTTTGGGATATGGGAGGAAAACTCAAACAGATATGGAGGGTGGTACAAAAGCAATACATATAATGTATAATGCAGAATGTATTTATTTGTTAATTGTGTAAGTAAAAACAAAACGGTGTCTACTTGTCTTTACTGTAGTTTGTTTGTGCGTCCTGACCCAGTCTCCAAAGAATTACAAAATATTTTTTGATTGGAAAATTCAGCCTTTTTTTTTTTTTTTATAGTCTCCCCACCAACCGCCACCACCACACGTTATCCATCTATGCATCTATTTTCTGATCTTAGTTATACAGTTCATGGTTGCAGGTAGTTGTTGCCTATCCCAGTAGCACCTGGCACAAGAAAGATACGAAATCCAGGTAGGCATCAGTCTTCTGCACAAAATACTACATCCACAATCTTTAAAACCTACACAGACAGTAGGAGCACATGCAAACTCCACGTAGGCAATGACTAGAGTTCGAGACACTAGTGCTAGCCATAGTGCCACTCATAATTCATGTTTACTGTAGCATGTACATATGTGGGAAAATGTTTAAAGCATCATTTACAATTTAGGTTGAGGATGGGGATATTTAAATTTATCATGTGTCATACTAGTTTCATGTTCATCAAGGCATAAAACCTTGGATCATTGTGTAGGGTATTTTAGGACATGATGTTAATTGTTGCTGGAGGAATTTTTCTTTTTTGGTAGCATCTTACTTGTGTGTATGTGTATTCCTTAAGTGTATGTCTGTTTTTTTTTTTTTTTTTTCTTTTTCAATTAAAACAAAAAGCTAAAGCCATCCGTAATACCCTGTAAAAGATCTTGATCTTATTTCTTTGTTGTAGGCTATTTCAGCTTTAAATCCTTTTCGTTGCTAAGGAGCAAGTGCCCAGTGCTCTAATGGGCTGATTTGGTATTCAGCTCGGCGCTGGATCTTATTTTTGTATGCGAGACAAAGTGTTTTGATGAAGGGTGATTGCTGCAGCGTCTGGAGGCTGTTTTGGAGTTTTATGGGCTGTACAGTACACTGTGTGCTTTCTAAAACAGAACACAGGCGATTGAATTTTGGATTTACTTCATCATTTTTCTTTGCTGAGCATCTCCTGTCAAAAGGGAACATTGCTGGAAGGTTGCAAATTAATCTTCTCTGCTGCAAAATAAAAAAAAATGCATAAAGCCCACATCCAAATACAAATATAACAAACAGGCAATTCCTGGTAACGCTGGCTTGTTTTCATGGAGGTATTGAGAAATGAAGTGAACTATATTTAATGACATTATCTGCTTGCATTCTGATGATGAATAGTTCACGGAAAAGGGAGGAAGGGCAGGATAAATTTGGGTACTGGTGGCTATGCCTTCTCAGAGTCCATTGTTAATAAACGTATGCATGTGAAGTGTGTGTGATTCAATATCCAGGCTGTAATGTATCAGAGACTATTATTTCCACAGTATTACAGCTGGCATTGGAAAATGTTACAGCTATAATTATCTAAGCCAGAATAAAGGCACACATTCAGAGTACTGTAAGAGATGTCCTCATTGGCCTGTTGTTTATTAGCAGGACTCAAATACCAAGAGTAGAAAATGAGGTTTACTGGATTTTTTTTTTTTTTCTTTTTCTTTTTCATTAAATCCATTTTTATATTGTAGCTGTCCTGATATCTAGGTAATGCCACCTTAAAAGTGTAAAGTTTATTTTGGTAATTTTGTTTTTGGAAAAACAAGACCTACAGTGACTGATGGTTTTCATTGCAACCTGTCTGTTAATCAGTGGATTATTTATTGTATGTCCATAAATGAACCGAATCCTTGATAAGGCTCAGTGATTACTTCTATTAGAACTTAAGACCAGTAGGGGGTGTATATATATCAGCTGAACGATGATGCACAACTCCAAACCCTGGTAGAATCTACCAGTTTGATTGGACGCTGTGAGTGACACTCCAAACTTACAGCCAATGAGCAGCTGAGCACGCCGATATGTAACTTGCCATGCCAACTTGTAAACAAAATCGATCGGAGCTGCGCAAAGCTGGCATTTGTGCCAGTCTGCAGACTTGGTGCGTGGTTGTTTATTGTGATTTCACCAAGTTTTTTCGCATTTTAAATCTGGGTAAACGTACAGATAAACGTAAATACACTCTCGATGAAGTAGTAGAGGCATGTACGCGGCGTGACAGTGATGAATGAGACCAGGAGAAGTCTGAGGCAGAGAGCAACATGTGACACGTCCTTGTACTTTCTGCCTGCTAGGGATTGCTACAATCGGTCGCACATGGAAAAACGCTGAGCTGTGTTGTAACAGTTTGTAAAAAATGTACATAGTTTGTGTGCATTTTATTAAAAAAGTAAAAAATAAAATATATATTTTTTGGCCCATAAGACTTGTTTTGACTATTTTTATATTGAAATGTGTATTTTTTATTGTTTTTATTATGGAATATGAATTTCCATAACTAATAGAGTGACACTGTGTGTAATCTTTAAAAAACAAAAAAGCAAAAAGTATGGCAATAACTGTATAGGGTGATCCAGATCTAATTTATATAATTTTCATTACGCTATAATTTATTAAGTTTATTACATAGAAAATCACCCGAAAAATCACGGACCGTTGAGAAGTGTGCGAACTGACGACCTGAAGAATCGTCTTTGCAGTGAACTGGAATAGTCCCTGCATAAATCAAAGTTATCCAGACGATCTGGATCTGCATAATTAGATCCGGACCACCCTGTACATCCACCTAGAGCAGGTCATCCACAAAAACTGAGTGATTGTGTAAGAAGACTAGTGAGAGAGGCTACCAAAAGATCTAGGATAACTCCTGAAGGAGTTACAAGCTACAGTGGTTTAAACTTGATAGAACAACTGTTGCCTAGGAGTTTCACCAGTCAAAGCTTTATCAGAGATTACCGTTTTAAAAAAATAATAAAAAATAAAAAATTGAGGACAAATTTGATGTAGAGGGTGAAATGAATGCGACAAAATCCAGGAAAATCCTGGAGGAAAACATGATGCATTCTGCAAGAAATCTGGACTTTGGTTTTAGATTTGAAATTGTTGTCTTACTGGAAGACAAATCTTCTTTCAAAGCTACAAAGGAATTGCTTAAAAATAACAATGTTAATACCCTGCAGTGGCTGGGTGAGAGTCCAGATCTCAGTCCAACTGAGAATTTGTGGCTGGACTTTTATAAAGGCCCTGTGCAGCCTGGCAGAGCTAGAGCAGCTTTGCAAATAAAATTGCAGAAAAAACACACCTGCACACAGGCTCAAGGCTAGAATTGCTGCTAAAGATGCATCTACTAAGTACTTAAGACTTAAACAGGGTAAGTACTTATGTGATAATTATTTTGTGTTTTAGATATGTACATAAGTGGAACCTCGGTTCACGAACGTCTCAGAACACGTACAAATCGGTTTATGACCAAAAAGTTCGCCAAACTTTTGCATCTGTTCACGACCACACACTCGGTGTACGAACAAGCCAGTTTCCCTTTTGGTTTGTGCGCACCGATGATTTCCGCACGTGTTCAGTCTCTCCCTATGCATTCCCTGTGCAGTGAGAGAGAGACAGACAGACAGACAGACAGACAGGCACGTGCGCACACACGTGCACACACATGAGAGAAGGCGAGGGGGCTGGATGCATAAGGCCAAGAAGGCAGTTAAAGAATGCACCGGGCTTGTTTTTAAGAGATTCAAGCATTGTTTTAACCTTTATATATATATATATATATAAATAAAAAAATATATATATATTTTTACATACAGTTCGTACGGTCTGGAATGGATTAATTGTATTTCCATACAATCCTATGGGGGAAATTACTTTGGTTCATGACCAAATCGGGTTACAACCAGAGTTTTGGAACGAATTATGGTCGTGAACCGAGGAGGTTCCACTGTACATAGTTTAGACTAATTTTGAAGTGATGTGTTCACTTTGATATTAAAGAGCCTTTTACTTGGATCAATGTCAAAAAAGCAGAAATGAATCCACAGTGTTTAAACATGGTGTGATAATGAAATGTGAAACCTTCCAATGGGCGAGTACTTTTTATAGAGACTGTACAGCATATTTTTTCTTTTTCAATTTCCTAGACATGCCCTCATCTTTCCAACATGATCTGATTTTTTTAATTTTTTGAAAAATAACTGACCTGCCTCCAGTATAAAAGACAAATCTATTCCTAGATAACAACTAAAGTCCGTAATATGCCTGACTGTTTTGCACTCTGAATAATGGTGAGAGCTAAGCAAAGGTAATTAGCCATGCTGCACATTTATGTACTTGAATCAGCTACTGGTTATGATGGACAACCTTTAGAAAGATTTGTTGCATGTATTGGATCTGGTGAGTTGCACCGCTCTTTTTAATGGTCCTGAAATACGTTCATTGTTAAATTCTATATGAAAAGAACTACAAAGGGCAAATTTAAATTTTAAACTAAATGCATTTATTTTCATTTTGCGGTATAGTGGCACTGTGTTTGTTTCTTTACTTGCATACCACAGTCAGTAGTGGCACTCCCTCGAATGTCCAAAAGCAAGCAATTAGTCTTTTGAGTTGAAAATACAATTGTTTTAAAGTGTTTCCCAGTTGTGCTTTTAATTTTGAGTCAGTCAGTGTATTTGCAGGTGCCTCCTATCTCCGTAAGATAATATCAGTCAGGAGTTTTCTTAAGTTACAGGTGCCTGCCAGTACCCAGAGATTCGTCAGCTTGTGCTTACAAAAATTCTTTATCATCATTGTTCTGTTTATTTCATATGAAGTAAAAGTAAATTTGGCATACCGCATCAGCTTGTATATCTACGTTTTTAACTGTTGAAGTTTCTGCATCTCACATTAAAATCGAAAACCAAGTGACTCATCAGACTGTTTACAGTTAAAGGTGTTACTTTTGCATTGTGTTTCAACTGAGACGTAGAATAAGTCGCATATATTTTTTTTTTCTAGACATTTAATTTTTGGAGACTTGATTGAGCAGTTGACAATTTTTTCTGAATTATACTTTAATGGAACATTTTAATGCTTACAGTGCAGCACTCCTATTATGCAAGTACAATCTCTGACATAAACAAAATGCTATTAGAAACAACAACAAGGATAAATATGCCATATTAAGTTGTACAACTAAATACATTTGATCAGATGAATAGCTTTCTACTTAATATCAGCCAACCAATGTGAATTGCTTAGATGCCAGTTCCCAATAATGGATTCAAGTATGTGATGCACCATTTTGACATGGCTAGGTTTTAAGAGTGATTTCTACTACTGTATGAAAACACAGTAAATCATTTTTCAGTTAAAATCAGAAGTGTTGAAAGGCGATGATTTAAATTGTAGACAATATTTTTACCATTGGTATCAATTAATTTATTGTTAGAAAAGCATATGGAGACAAAATATGCCACTGGTTATAACAAATTTAAATACAAGACAATTGAAACAAATGTTGCATTGGCTGTTTTATTCTGAGTTTTAACTGTAATTGTATATTTGTGACTCTGAAATCTGCAAATCCTCAAAAGCACCTGAACTCTTAATCTGATGACTTTAAGCAAAAATCTTTACAACAGTTCTTCTGGCATAAATCAACAGTGCTGATCTGAAGCAAAGCAAATTACCTTATGTACTAACATTGCCCCCAATTCAGAGCATTTCAAGCTACTTCTTCCATGAGACTCCATGCTGCTACACAGTCAATTAATTTGCCTTTCATGCAGATGTTCACGGTAAATCTTAATGCAGGACTGTTCTTGAAATGTACTTTTTTTCCAAGCATATCCACATACTTTTGCAGAAATGTGCCATTTATAACCATATAAATAAAAGGAACGTATTTCTTTAAGGTTGTTAGCTATTAAATGTAAAGTAAAGTACACCAATATGTAAACGCCTCCTTTTCCTTTAGAGTTGGCTTTAAGTGTATCTTTTGGTGGTACAACTAAAATTCACAGTGAAAAATACCCACTGAAAAACCACACACACTTACATTAAAGATATCATCTGACTTTTTCTGTCAGGTATTCACAACTCATGATTGCTGAAGTGCATTCAAACTTGTCTTCCCAGGATTGCAACTATTGCGTAAGTTTTTTTTTTTTTTTTTTATCTCAGACAGTTACTGTGGATAAACATGCAGGGGTTTAATTTAGATAACTTTTATAAAAATGACTCTTGTATTTAGTCATGAAGCATTACATTGCTTTATGCTTTCAGCCTACTCACTGATGTAAATGGACTAAAAGTCTGTCATAATTGTGGTTATACACAAACAGTTGAGAATATTGTGCAGACCTTTGATCTGACACTTTATAATTTCCATCCAGGCTTATCCATTCTTGTTCTAACATGCTTATTCAGTTCACTGTTGTGGGATTGCTTGTTAGCACTGGGTAAAATGCAGGAACCATTCCTTGATGGAGCCAGTCCATCTCAGAGCAAATTTACACACCCATGCACTAAATGCACCAGGCCAATTTAGAAATGTCCATTAACCTAACTTGTGTGCTGGCAGTACGCTGGGATATAATTTGAACCCGGGTCTCTGGCAGTGAGAGGCAACAGTGCAAAACAGAGCTCTAATCTTAATTTTTAATTTCAGCACTAAACAAGACTATTTTCAGTGAGTTATTGATAATTGAAAGACTCAAAGATTGTTGACAAGGAAAACTATTGCTTTTTTTTTTCCATTCGTCCGTTTTTGAAACCATGTAACTTTAAGTGTAGATGTGTATTACGCTACTACCCAGCATTATTTTTATATTGTAATGGGTTTCTTTTAAATACCAAAAACATTTTTCATTTTAGTTTCATTGCTTTCTTTAATGGTGCAATTTACTTGAAATGTGTTAAATTAGTTCTGTTGCAGTGAACTGGAAACACACAAGTACAGCTTTTCAAAGAGAGTACAATTTTTTTTTTTTCTAAGAGTCCAATTTAAATATTTTCTATGGGCACCTATTATAATTTTCTCAGTAGAGGCTTGTGATCTTGCAGTGCTGCAGCAATGATGCTGATGAAAGAATATGAAGTATACTGGAGCAAAAAAGGAAGCAGCCATGTATAAGAGAAATTGAAACATTCAGCAACAATTTAATGAGCAATCAATCAACAGCATAAGAAAATCTCATTTATATTTTTTCTTTGTATATTTCATGTGCATATATAACTGAAACATCATCTTTGCAAAAGTTTACCAGGGACAGTACTTTTTACTTTGTGTTCCAAATCCTTGTCAGATAAAACTATTTTGTAAAGTCATCCAGGAAAATGACATGCTGATGATTTTATGTGTACCTTAATCTTTAACTGTACTTTTATGGTAACCTGCCCCCATTTCAACAATTTCAAGTGGATTGCCTCTCTCGTCCTGTGAACATTGACAACTCTGCTGAAAATAAGAAGTCATCTGTCTATCTCCCATTCATTTGGTATCAAGTCTGTTTACTGTAGTTTATGAGAGAGGGGACCAGAATCTATCTAGCACCCTCCGGTGCAAGGCAGACCAACTGAGGATGGAAGGCCAGTACTAAAAACATCTTATTTACAGTAACTAATTTAGAATCTGTATCTGACATTACCTCATTACTTGAGCATTTATCTCATTTTCAGTATTTCTGTTAAATTGTTCACATTTCCTCGCACAGGGGTCTTTAGTTCTGGTTGGGGAGCACTGGTTATAAATACATGTCTTTGTTAAACACCAGGTTTCATTAAGCTCTAGTTTGCTAGTTTCTGAACGTTTAAATTTAGGAGTACAGTATATCGTCCTTAGTCCTTGAGTGCCATAGCTTTGGATCCAGATATATAATTAGTCTGTTTCCTTCAGTGAATGGAACTCTTTGCTTAAGTAGACTGTTAGTCATTTATTAACATTTGAATGCAAAATTAATATTTAGCATCTTATGTTCAAACATAAAAGTCAACTTGACAGTGTTTTTTTTTTTTTTTAATATTGATTTAGAATTTGTGGTGTTTGTAATCCCCTAGGTGCCTGCAACCTTGAGCTTTTTTCGTTTCCTTAGATTTACTAGTGTGAGTGAGAATGCAAACATCAAGTTATGGTGCAAAGTGTATAATGCTTTTGTTAAAACACACAATGCCCAAAGTGTGGTACCCAAATAGGGTCTTCATTAAATAATCCAGAAAATAGTGAGGTGAAGATAAAAACCAATAAGCCAACAGTTAAAGAGTTAAAATCAGGAATGAAATCAACGACCGAATCATCTCCTAACTTTTTGTATCCTTACTGTTCTGTCTCTCTTGGTCTCACTTGTGTCCCCTGCTCACCTTCCAGATCTCTTAGCAGGGTTAAGATGGCTTAAAACACAGTCAACCTTTTGGCTCTCATCCCACCCTTCTGTGTTGGTACTCACTTGGACACTCAGAGCCTGACGTCATCATCCTGCCATCTCCCTCTACATTCACAGGTCTTCACAAGACTACAATATTTCCTGCTCCTCAACTCGTCAGGAGAGATCCGTCACTAGAGATCTATTGCTCTTGCTCCACCTTGGGCATCCTGATCATCTTGTCTCTTCTCCTAAACACACGATCCAATGCCCGATCCTATTTTCTTTTCTTCGATTATACCTTATGATTCCTTTCTTTTCTTATGATCATTTTATAATCCTGTCAGGGCAGGTGCATTAAACTATCAACAGAGCCTCATAGCTTGCAATTTGATTGGTGAATCGTCTGTAGAGTGGACATAAATCCTCAATCTGTAAGAGCCATATTTACAACACTCATCGGAAGCAGGTGATCCTGATGATGAGTTTGGAGCTTCTTGAATTAAAGTAGCTACTTCACACAGTAATTCTGGACATCTTTTGTATAGTCCTATTCACCGGACATTTCCACAGTCACAACTTTGCACAAAACCTGACCAAAAATTAGTGGGATAGGCTTTTCCCTATACATTGCACCATCTTGTTCTTTTCTTATTAAGCTAGCCAGTTCTAAAATTGTTTAACCAATTTTTTCTCATTGGGCCTTTTTCTAACAATGGTATTTGAATTCTAAGTCTACTATGACACTTTCACAATATAACAAAAATAATATAACTAAACTGAACAGTATCATCTCCAGACAGAGGAGCAGCTTCAGCGACAGACTGCTGTCACTGTCCTGCTCCACTGACAGACTGAGATGATCGTTCCTCCCCCAGACTATGCCACTCTTCAGTTCCACCTGAAGTGGGGTATTGTTAAACTTTAACATTATAGAAAGTTATGGTCTGTTTTACCTGCATTTTTATCACTCTTTTTAATATTGTTTTTTTATCAGTATGCTGCTGCTGGAGTATGTGAATTTCCCCTTGGGATAATAAAGTGTGTGTCTGTCTATCAATTTTTTGCTGAGACTGTTGAAATGTAAGCATATATTTTTTCAACAGATGGATTTAGTGCTTTTTGATAAGCAACATTTTTTATGTGAAAATTAACTAACTAACTAAGTAAAAGCTAAAAAAGTAATACAAATGTAATTAAAGCCATAGTGCGATCTAGGCTACAATTGAATGCTAATAAATCCTGATATGCTTTATAATGAATAAAAGAAACATTCCCTTACTTTTATATTCGAATGCACTTACATGATAAAGGAGCTGTAGTTTACGTAGTGCTGGAGAGTACAGTTTATTCTGTTAATATACATTGATATCAACATTACTACATTTAATGGAATGGCATTACTACAATAAGCAAATATCTCATTAAATTTTACTAAATGTGTGTCGCAGGTTGTTGTGTGCTTTAATTTAATTTGTATGATTGGCTCTGCGATTGTGTGTCTATGTGGGAGTACGCCCTGTGATGGACTAATGTTCGGACCAGTGTTGGTTCCTTTTGGCAGTCTGGTGTAGTGGTTAAAGCTTTGGACTTCAGACCCTGAGGTTGTGGGTTAAAATTTCACTACTGACACTATATGACCACGTGTAAATCACCTGACTTTCCTTAGCTCCAATTGAACAACTAAAAATAATGTAAACTAGTATCATAAATGTTGTAAGATGCCTTGGAGAAAGGCATCAGCCAAATAAATAAATGTAAATGGTTCCTGCCTGGCACCTGATGCTTCTGTAACGATATGTTTCCCCCACAACTGAACAGGTTAGAAAAAAAACAGAAGTTAGGAAATTAGGACTGCTTGTTTATAGTATAAACGTGTGGTGAACAACGTTTGAATGATTTATGGTAAGAGCCCATCCTTTTAATTTCGTGTTCTCCCAATTTTTAATACAAATTATATAGAAGTTGCCTACTGACCCATGCATATTGTCTGATAGTCACTGGCTAATAGCCTATGTTTTTATATAAAAAATGTGTTTTGTTTTTCTAAGAACAGATTCATGGCAGTAATGTAAGCTGGGGGTGGTGAACTGTAAATGTGTAAAAGAGCTGAATATGGGAGGGCGAGTAAAGAGGGGGGTGGTCGTAGGGAAGCAGAGGATACATTTAAAATTGTAATTGGCCATCTTCCACAGGCTTGCGGGTGTTTTAATGAGTCATAATAACTTCATTTAAAACCAGCTGAGCAGAAAATAGATTGGAGAGGAGCCTCAGGCCAGTATGGATTTGTTTTTTTTTTTTTTTTTTTGACAAGCCCACTTCTCTTTTGGCAGCCAGCAAGCCACATATGCGTGGCTATACAGCTTTCGTTCTTTCTTGGTTTGGTGGTCTGCCGAAAAGAGATTATATAGAAGTCTGTGTTTTATAAAGTTATTTAAATTCTCCTTGTTTAATACAAAATTACTTTTTTTTTTATTTCTCCATTTTCTGGTTTTTTTTTTTTTTTATAAGAAACCTTTAACTTTGGAGAAAAAGTTTTACATTTTTTTCCTTTCAGTTTCTAAGTAACAATAGGCCCTCTTAAAGTGCTTTAATTTTTCTTTTCATATGGCTAAAAAAAAAGCCGTCTAGACCTGTAGACTAATGAAATAATTTAATTATGCACTCTGTTCCAGCCATGACCAGTGTAAGTAGGTCTTTGCAGCAGCACAAAGCTCACACAGCAAATCACAAATGCATACACAATTATAACACTGTGCTTTAAGATTGGAGATTTCAATGAAACACAAATAAAATGGAAGGCAACAACCTTTATATCCTATACCAAACACTAACAAAACTCTTTTTAGATGTATTGTTTTTGACTGTTGGTCTTTATTTCCCCTTAATCTATTGCACAGAATGTGTCCACTAACAGAAAAAAATAGTTTTTAATTGGCTGAAAGAGGTGGAAAGTCACTTGCATTCTCTTTTATATGAAAACTGTGGGTTTTGTGTAGCTGGCAGCCTTCATTCTTGGAAGAAAAATCGGCTGCTCACAGAATTCCACAAACACAGTGGTGCACTACGGGAGAAAACACTGTTAAATCATTGGCATCTTTCATGGACGACGTGTCACAGTCCCGGGTTATTGTACAATATCTTTGGTTTTTTATTGTCCATCTCACCGATAATTGGGTTAATTTGTCCAGCGGGATACATTTAATGACTTTTCATGGTCATTACTGCTCTTTTGATTTTTAATCAGTCCTTCAAATGCCTTTTTTTACTGTCCCTGGTGTTCCTCGATTTGTAAGTTGATAAAATGTTTAATGCACTTTTCTGTAGGGGGGAGAAAATAAAAGAGCTTTGATTGAATAAAATATACAGTAAACTTTGCAGTCAGGGAAGGTCATAGTAAAGCATCAATGTATGATCATACTGGTACTATATTCTAAATGACTGAATAATTGCTGATAAACAAACACAGCACATCTTTTAATAAGTGCCATCTTAAATGAACAAAATGTATTTTAAAGTAAAAACATGCGTTGGACAAGTGACTTGCTGAGGACCATGCTGTGAGTAAGTGAGGAGGACTGAACCTGTAGCTCTGTGGTTTCCCATTCAGCTCAGAACATGCCTGTCTGATCTAATGCATTTGGAATCTTACTTTGTATCTTCAGCCTTTTCTCATGAAGACTTGTCTCCATTATTCTGATCTTTGTTTACTTCATTCTTGTTATTCGACATTGTGCTAACTTCACTTCCACTGCTGACCATTTTTAAATGTGTTTATACCAAATCTTCCCCAGATTATACTTTGTTTGGGTGTGTACTGACTTTACAGATTTTGCTGTCTAGTTGGTCTCTCTGTGTGTATATTTATATAAAAAAAAAAAAAAAAATCCCACTCATATTTACCTTTTTCGTTTTTCAGAGCACTGTTTACAAAAAGCTCAGGGTATATGGCAAAATGAAGCAAAGCTCTCAGCGTCCGTACTGTATGAAGTTTATTTTTAGTTTGCTTTCCCGGCGTCTGTAATATTTTACCATGTGCATTTCCACAATTTTTTTTTTTCTTCATCAAATGCTAATGGAGAGCTGGTTGTGTTTATGGGCGTATTTACAATGTGATTGCGTGGAACAATTCCCTCCTTATCCAGGGGATATATCTAAAAACTGTACTTACAGATTTTTATTCTCGTCTGTCCTAAGAAATAAATACTGTCTCTGTCTCCACAGTATAATGCTTTTAAAAGGCCTGTAAAAAAAGGTATCATATTTCTAGAAGTCTCTTAATTTCTGGAGACTGTTGGTGGTTATCTTATTTTAATCCTAATGTAATGATTTACAAGTTTATTTGTAATATTACAAACCTGTGCTTTGTTTTATTTTAGCAGTACAAAACAGTTAAAAACATAAAAATCTTTAGGCCACGTAATCAAACTCAGGGTACCAGTGACCCAGATCCCCTGGGTGCAAGGCAAAATCTTTCTTTGGACAGGTTGTACACCCATGTACACACTCGCAGAGGATCAATTTGGAACAGACAACCTAATTGGCTTGACTTTTGAGGTTATTGGTTAGAAAAAAGTAGTACCTGGTGAGAATTTAATGCGGACACAAGGACAATATGCAAACTCTGTGGAAAAAATTATTAGAGAATGATTGTTTGGTGAGGCATCAACACTAATCACTGCTCCCCACACTGTACTTGAGTGTCCTGTGTTGCTACCAGATGCTACAATGTGCTATGCAGGTTCATGCAATGGCCTCACAGTTGCCACATCTGCTTTACCAAAGGTATGGGAGCGGAAGGGAACACTGATATTGCAAGGGCAAATGAGTATTTTTTTTTTTTATTTAAACTTGGCCAGTTGCCAAATCAATACATTTATATAGGAATAAGGGAAAATTAATTGCAGAGAGTTCATCATTTATTGCACCGATTTAGTAAATATTTTGTACTTGTTTTACAATGTCTAGCTTCAGTGTTTTTTCTTCTAACCATTTCTTTTATGCCTCTTGGCTTAATGTGCACTGGAATCATACAAAAACTCCCAAGTAGCACAGTCAATGTCTGTCTTGGGATTAACAGCATGGTTTTCTTTTAGCACTGAGCTGTTTCTTCCAGATGTTCTCTGTCCCTTCATCACTATTCGTGTGGTTTCTGAAAAAGGGCTCTTTTAGAGAAGCAGACAGTAATTGACCAAATAAGCATTTTGTTAGATGCGCTCTAGGGTCCTCTACTTTTACAAAGTACAAATATATAATATTCTAATATTCTTCTAATCCTTACTTTTGCCATGTCTGTTATAAATGAATATACACTTCTGAATTGGGTTAAGTGGATTTGGTCATGCACATATCCTGTGTATACAGTGTGTGTGTGTGCACGCGTGCATGCTTTTCTCAATATTTTTTTATTAATTTCCCCCAAAATATTTTGTTAATTTTACTGTAACTCCACTATTAGACAAGTTTATGTATGTGGGAGTTAAAATAAAAATGTAGAACCCTCATCAATATATTAATGGTCTTTAGATATTGTATGAGCTTTTCAAATATGCCCTATATTCCCTTTATATAACAAACAGATTTACACATATGCTACATGTCTTATACACATGCTGCTAGTGCTGTATAATTAATATTACACTTTGTGAACTGTATCAGTTGTCAAAAATGTTTTATTTCTAAAGATCTGTTCTATTCCCACTGTTAAACTGTGTGGTGTGAAAGTCTGTTAGCTTCATGGTACAAGACAGTTTTTTTTCTGTAGATTCTTTAAACCGAATATTGCAATGTCTAAAACTTACTTACAGTTTTTAAATGTTAGAGGAACGGGTTTTATTTTCTCAGTCCTTTTTAAAGGATTATTTAACGTTCATATTTTATTTTAATAGGGTCTTTGAGAGAGTTTATGCCAGAACACACAACATTCTCAAATCATTTTAACCCAATTTACTTTTGATACCAAATGCATTATCAGTATTGTTCCATTTGTTTATGCATCCATTATCCGACCTGTTCACGGTTGCAGCATTAGATCGCGGTTACATCATTGTTAGACACAAGGCAAGACCCAGCCCCTGAAAGGGCATGAATCCATTGTCAAAACCAACACTCACAATCACACAAACATGCCCAGACTCACTACTCCTACGTTTCCAGTCCATAGTGTCTAGTCAAAATGGCATTCTCCTCTTTGAGATGTGAAAAGGAAACTGACAAAAGAAAATCATACAGGCAGGCTTTGGGCATTAAAACTATAAAGCAAGTTATAAGTTAGCACCAGAATGCACCATCTTTGTTATTATTTTTGTTATAAAATTGTGAACCCTGTGAACTCTTACTGTCTCATCTGACGTTTAACCTGTTCATGACTTACTGTCTTCCTTCACTCTTGTTATTCACATTTAACTGTGTAATGACTGTCATATATTTCATATTCTTCTCTTCTACACTCCTGCAAATATCTGCCTATGGTTTAAATGGTCAGGATTTAGAAAGTCAGATGAAGTGCAGAGAATGTGTGTTTTTCTTTTTTTAAATTTGCCATCCAGAGATGCATATAGACTTGCGTGATTTGTATGTGTTCATTGAAACTGTTAGACACACGCAAACATAAAGATCTTGAGCAAAGTATTTCTCAAGTACTTTGGCCGTTTATAGCAGTTTGCAGGAGCAAAAGAAACCGCAACTCACAAATTTAGAATTTGTTATGACAATGCCATGCTTGATGGTGCATGGTCTCAAATGTGATGTGGCATGAAGTCGCTGTTCAAAACGGTCTTCCCAGACATCTCTGTGCATTTATTTAGATACTGTTTGCGGACCTGCTTTTTCTCTAATTTAGATAATGCATTTAGTATAGACTGGGCTGAAAGTAATATAAAAAAGTAATGTTTATGCCTGCTAGGGTCTTCACTAGATTAATAATTCTATTTTTCCCTCTGCAAACATAAATATCATTTAATTAAATTAAAGCTAATGATAGTGAACAAAATAACTGGATGCTAGAAGATACTTTTGTTGTACTGATTCAACTGTACTATAGGTGCTGCACACTTAAATTGTTGTTTTGATTATGCTTTCTTAGCAGCCTCATTTTCATACTTTGATACAAAATCACAAATAATAAAAAAAGTTTTAAATTTATTGAAAATGTATATGTTAAGTAAATTCTTAATATCATAAAGAAAAGTTTATTGAACCAACTGGTTTATCTTCAGGATCACTGAGTCTTGAAGCCTGTTCTAGCAGCACAGTGTGCATGGCTGGGAGATTCTCTTTTGTTTAATCATAAATCTTAATAGCAGCACCTTCCATTCTAGACTAACCTAAAACATTACTTAAGTCCAAGTAATGGCCACATCTTATTTTGCAAAGTCTGTTTTCTTAATGTGACATAAAATACTGTTAAATATTTCTGTTTTGTTTGAGTTTGTTTAGAGTTTTTTTTTTTTTTTGGTACATTGAACCCCCTGTTGGAAAGTAGCAGCTTGTTATACAGGACCCATATATTATGCTATTTGCACCTGCTGATGAGGAAATTTTCAGGATTCAATTCACAGTGACATTATTATAATTTAATTTGAAGTAAATTGCTCTTTTTTTCCCATATGTGTTTTGAAGTATTTGTAAAGATGTGTCATGAATCCTTGATACTTGTAATCAGACCTGATTTTGTTATGAAATTTGAGTGCCTGTTTTTCTAGATTCTATGCTGTTGCACTCATTCGTCTATGAAATGTGCAACCTAATTTAGAAATGTCCTTTATCCTTATTTGCTTTAAATTTGTTTTAAATTTTTTAATTTTTCATTATTCAATGAAATCCATCAAGTAGTAATAGTAACTTATCAGACTATAAAATGAACATTATAGTCAACTACCACTTCCTTATTTGAATATCAGAGGCACCTTTATTGTAATGAAATGCATATTATAACCTCAGATGTGGCTACAATTTACATTTACTACTATTTCCTCATTACAGTATCTTATTTAATCACTACACATATGAAATTAAAGCTGATTTTAGTCATTAGAGTAACAAGTAGTTAAAAGGCACTGCATAAATATGATGATTCGACTGCAATAAAAGTTTAAAACTTATATTTATTTTCATAAAAATGTCCACCTGCCAACAGTTTTCAAATCTTTAAGGTGTATGACTAGTTAATTAATGATATAACCAAGCCAGTGATGGCTGCACTTGGGTTCTAATCTGGTATCCTGAGTTGGTCTGTCATGTGGTGGGTGCGGCAATGCACTGTATCAGCGTGCGCTCCTAACCCCTGTCTCTATCAAGCCAGCCCATTAAATCTTGAAATCAGGCACACTTTCAACTCTTTAGCTAGACATTTCTCCACAAAATAAATCGGAAACTGTTACTACGTGGACGGTTTCAATAATTCTGGTTTTATGTTTTTCTCCTAAACTTCAACATTTTCTTTTAATGCAATATTTAGCAGTTTTATGAAATGTTAAAACATTTGATTGAATAGCTTTATTTTTTTTATTTTATACACTAAATCAAATACCTTGCTACTTACCACTACTGTGTGTACAGTACATAGCTATTCTACAAATTAATTAAATTATGGTAATGTACACAACAACTTTCCAACCTGTTACATTTTTCTCACACTTTCGCCTAAAATGTCAATGTGTTAAAATAGGAAATTGTTCCACTGATACAAGTTATATACACTGCACTTCTACTGTATAAAACAATTATTAAAGTATTCAAAATGCACTAATCATAAAGATTTGTGTGTGCTGCTGTTTTGAACAGAGTCGTCTTTAGTTTTATAGTCCAGTTTTAAGTTTAAAGAAGTGTCACTGAGAAAGCCTTATTGAAATGCAATTTATGAGTGATTCAGTCATTTGGCTTAATTCCTACACTTTTTTTTTCTCACTAACACAACTTTTTCAATTGTTATATACAGTATGTCATAGCTAATATTTGTTGAAAGGTTATTTTTATTTGTTTAGCTATGAATCTACGAATCTCAGTAATATTGCAAGTCTCAATGGAAGACTGATTGTTGACTTGCACCTTTTCCTTACAATTAATGTTTGGGACTCTTAATGATGTTCATCATATTCTTGTATAGAGGGAATTTTACTGTACTTTGTTTGTTTTTTTGTTTTTTTTTTTTGTTTTTTTTTAATTTATGAATTGAAGTGCCTGTTACTTTTTCAATCAACCACAAGCTAATCATAAAGTTCATCATAAATGTGTTTTGCAAATTCCATTTAAACCCAAAAAAATACTGCTAATTGAAGGAGTAGTGTCTGATCAAATACAGATATAGACAAAAACGTTGCTAGAGAGAACTTATTTTAAATCCCTAATACAAAGTTTTTGAACTAATTTATCATATTTTTTTGTCTTTAGATTAATTTTAAATGTGACCGCATAAAAATACTTGTTTTTAAGAGAAACTTGCACTGATCCACAGATCTTAATCCACATCTATCCTAATCAAGCCCAATGGATATATATGCACACCAACATCTGGGAACCTTTTCCCAGATGTTGTAGACTTTTAATATGCTGGATTTTTTTCACACGTGACATGAATCCAACTGCTATGTACAGTACTTTACACAGATGAATGATTAATGTGCTCACATTTTACCCACATTCATAACAGATGTCTGAAGTGATGAGCTTCTTGTATACTAGGGCCATGTAAGTGAAGGAAATGGAGAACTTACATTCTTTACAGCATGTTAGTGTAAAGGTAGCAAGAAGTCTGAGTCTGGATTGCCCAGTTTTTGCATCCATTCCGATGGCTGCCCCTCGGCTTCAATAAAAGTGCAAAGTATGAGATACCTACTGCTGTTAGCAAATAGTGTGCTGGCTGTTTATCACTCTGCTGTGGGATGGCTTGGTAGAGCATTTACATTTTCTGACATAGACCATATGCTTCTCTGTCAGACTAAGATGCATCTGCAGTGCCTTACTAGATGTAACATTCAGTCCGAAACAGATTGCAGCACCTTGATTGAAATCAACATGTGTTGTGTGCTGTACATGCAGCAGGCGAGCTACAGGTGAGAATGGGCGATGCAGCCTTACATTTTAAAGAGTCCAATTTCTTAACCTAGTCGAAAAATTGGAAATTACAACCATAATATTTTCTCCAAATAAGAAGACATTTTTTTTTTTTTCAAAACAAGGAATTACTTTTTTCCCAGTTTACCAGAGGGAATGGTACTGTGGATTGAACTAACAATTCTAACTTTTTACTCTCGTTACATTTCATTTGCAAAGCTGACTACGCCATTTGATAAAGATGGATTTGTTTACTTTTATCTTGTTCATTTTGAAGCAGAAATAAAGACGAGTGCAACAACTAGCTTAATGTGATTGAGTGTGAAGGTTGGTTCGAGTCTGCACTCTGATGGCTTGCTCCCTGTTCGATGCTCATTCCTTCATTGTTCCTCATAGTGCAGGGATTTGGTCTGACTTGCTAAACTGAATTAACGTCAATCTACATATTGGAATATTATTGTTAATGTAGCCTTGGCCAGTTACTTCTACCATCTGACTAATGCTGCACAATTTTTGAAGGAAGGTGAGGTACCCTTAATTTATTTTTGCTTAATAATAATGTATTGCATTTATATGGCACCTTTCCCATGCTCAAGGCACTTAAAATGCTTTCTAAGTTGCTTTGTGCCTTTCAGATAGGGGAGCTAAAATAAAGTAAATGCCCATCATTAAAAACTAACATCATCCAGTTTGATTTCTGTGAAATAAATGATATCTGATATATTGGTTATTGATTATTTATTTGAAATATTCAGTGCATTTTTGTTTTCTTAAAAGAAACAGACATTTTTATGACTTCTGATTTCTCTTTTATTTATTTCTAAAATCATGTATATTTACGTTTTTGGTTTAATTATATTCTGAGGATTTTTTAGATATTAGTTTTATTGGCAACAGTGATGATAAATCTAAATTTTCAACTAACAATAAATCCGTGAATTTTTAAATTTGCATAGGAATGGCCAAATTCATTGGGGAGATATTGGAATTATTTGGCCTAACATAGTTGTCTTTGTTGAAATCCTCCTAAGTGCCATGATAAACAAGAACGTAACCAAAATAGCTTTAAGTTTTTTACTTGATTTGAAATTTTCACTTGTTTGCCCACTATTATTTCACTTTGTGGTAATTTTGAAATAATACTTGCATTTAGCAACTGATTTATGCTTGAGTCATTATCCATGTCATTTTAATGACTCCCTGATTCTACACAATGTTGCAGCAAGTTTGAAGCTAAAGGTAGCAAAAGGCACATGAGAGTAGGCTCCACTGGGAGCAAATGGAAATTGGTGTGTTTCAAGGCAAGTAAGAATTTTGCTGTGCTCTGTACATATGATGACATTACCTTTAATGCTACTGGTACTACAGACTACTACTACTACTACTACTACTACTACTACTACTACTACTACTACTACTACTACTACTACTACTACACAAAACAAGAGGGCAGACTGTAAAAGAGGACATTCCATTATATAACTACATCCAACATCTAAGCATTGTGTGATGTCCTCTCTATGCATTGTGTCCATCTGTCCTCCTGTTTTCTGAACACACTTATTCCAGGGTGGTATGGAGCTGAAACACTTTATAACTGAGGCAAGCTGATTCACAAGCCTATCTCTGCTCACAGTAGGCCATTTTAGAGTCACCAGTTAATGTGATACAGATCTACAAGCATCAGTTTTCCACAGTGCTGCCCTGCTTGCATTGTTATTAATCTTGGTGTTAATGTTAAATGATATTCATATGCATATGTTACCTTCTATAATCCTCACTGGCACGAGGGTGTTATAATATTTTTCTGGGACTAAATTAAAATATTCATTAGTTACATTGCAATTCATTAGCCAATATCAGTTTTTTAATTTATGCATTATGGAAATACAACTTTCAAGAGAACTAAGAAACCTTGGTAAAAGTCAGAAACATGTCTTTTTAGTGTTGAATATGATACAGGTTGGAGAAAGCAAAGATTGCTATGCAAAGGCATTTTCTTTCTTGAAGACACAGACTTCAAATTCTCTAGGGCAGAGAACTGATGAGAAGTCATTTACCAGTAGTGGTTTAGAAGGATAACTGAATTATATTCTATTGCTTATCTCATTCACCTGGCATTTACAGGCAGTGTTCAGAATCAAGTAAATAGTCCATTCCTTGCAAGGTCAAGTTAGCTGATACACAATGTGCTCTACAGTCTTAATCAGGGATCAGGTTTAAAGTTAAAAAATGGGACTTGTTACAAAGACACTGTCATGTGCAACTGTAACAGCACATTTTATTCACTGTTACTGTATTGGTAGTCCGTAACTTTCTCAGAAAGTTATGGTCTTAAGCAAAGAAGTGAGGTGAAGAAAAATCATTTGGCTTAAGAAAATAAATGGAACAGAATTAAAAAGTTGGCTGGTATGCTAATGTAGCTCAAATTTACATAAGAGTCTGAGCGACTGGCATATGCATGTTGAGAAAAATGGATGGATCGAAATGTGTGCAGCCAAGCAGAAAGAACATTTGCATATACATTAATAGACTGCTGCCTTTATCAAGAGTTAATATTTGACAGAACTCTTATGAAAAATGCTTACTTTCTGTACACATACAGTTGGATTCAGATAATGAAGGGTTAGTAAAAGTTCTTTTTCTCCCCGACCACAACATCAATGCAAAGGCTGTTTTGTTGACATTTTCTGATGGGCTTGCATAGTAAAATTTACCTTGTTATCTATTTACATATTCAATCACTGTATTTCTCTGCACAAGTGTGTTTAATGGAAGAATGCTGGCCATAAGCCAGCTTTCTTTTGTTATGGTTAATAAAATACAGCAGACTCTGGTACACATGTACTTCAGGCCGGGAACACACAGTTCTGGGCTGGTCTTTGAAACTGGCAGACAGCGTACTGTTCTATTGCTGATAAGAGCGTACTGTAAATAAAACTGTACAGCACAGCTCGTTTATAGCTGTAGGGAAAAGAAAGAGAGGCATGGTGCTTGGACTCATTGTTCCTTCTATACTGCTTATTTTTATTATTAGATGATGTTGTTGTTGTTCTTCTTCTTCTTTTGTGGATCTAGCCAAATAAATTTCACCTTTTGAAAAATTAACACTTTATTTTGTAAACATTGTACACTCTCTTGATTTTAGATGTTGTTTTCTTCTGGGAAATGTATGTACTTTTATAGGGTAGAAGAATTTTTATATAATGTGCTTATATATTTCACTGTTCCTATATCTTAAAAAAAAAAAAAAGTGTTGAAAGAAGTCATCATATGTACTAAAGCACTTAACATTATGAGGCCAGTGTCGCTAACTGATGAGTTCTTCTTGTTTCCCTGGGGGCCTTCGTTAATGCTAACGTAATTCTTAAGCTTGTTTAAGAAACAATTACATAACATAAAGAAATGTAGTCTCTTGCTCTGTTGCACAATTTGTAACAAAAGAAGAAGGAACTAACAGATGCGTGGGCTCATTGTAACAGAAGAAGCACCATGTGCAGTTACAAAATGTTTCCCTTTTCGTGGGTTGTTTTGAAGTGTTTTAATTTGATCTCACCATCCCTAGATAACTGTTTTAAATATGATACCATTTAAAAATGCTGGTAGTTAATGCATGTGCTTCTTTCTTACAATAAACTTGAAATCTGGCTCCCCTGAAATATTTTATTTTGAGAGAGTCATCTCTTGGGTGTCTTAAGTTTGGTTTATTTTCTCAGCCTCAAACAGGTTTTTGAAGGCAGGTATACTGTATTTTGTAATTATGTTCTCACACTACACATTCATCAAAGATTGGTTAATGCAATATATACCTTTCCAAACTTCCCAAGAAGATTTTTCCCCCAGACTATAACAAGTTTAAAATGCTGCTGTTCTTGTATCTACCAGCTATCAACCATTATTTAAAGAGCTTCCGTAGAAAGCCAAATTTCCCTCTGTGGACAAATAAAGTGTTTTTTTCTCTCTCTCTCTCACCAAGACAGAATGACAATGAAACAGAAAAATCATGCTAGGAATCAACTGATTCTTGTGTTTGCCCCACTAAGCATGTTTACTAAATAACTAAATCTTTAGTATCATTGCCAAATATTTAATTTAATTTAAAAAAAAAAAAAAAAGTTATCTTACAATTGACTGGCCTTTACAGCAGAACGTCCCAGAGTCTGGTGGCTTTGAAACAAGAAAATCTGAAAGATTAATTAGCCTGAACCTGAACAATTTCCTTCTTTTAACAGTTTGACTCTTATTATTTCTTCCGTTTGTATCATGGTACATTCAAAAATAGTTTTCTTTTTCAGCAATATGCTCACTTTATTCACATCTTTTGGTGACCATTTTTGTAACTTATTTTTGCTTTACCTTGGTTTAATTGGTTAACATTGTTATCAGAATTGCTCAACAATTCAGAAATAAGGTGTGAATTGGCTAATTCACATTTTAATCTCAATATTTTTGTCATGAATACATTATTCAGAAACTGAATGTGGATGGGAGAGTTTGGAGTACTGAGGATTGTGGGAGCACCAGACTGCTTGCTTCCTTTTTTTTTTCTTAAATTCCTTGTCCTACCGAACATGAAATTCATAATGGTAAGAAATCAAGATATAGCTATTTTAGTCAATGGAGTGGTCCATTAACATAGAAAATTCGCAAACAATATGTAAAACCGTATAAAACAGGTTATACTACCTGTGCCCCAGGGGAACAACAACTTGAAAATTAGGTGTTATAGTGACAGAGCCATGCAGTCTAGCCACTATGCCCACTCATGTATGCAGTTCATATTCCTCTAAAGTCAATCCAGAATGTTCAAATTTTAAGATCTTTTTCCTGCTTATTTCCCCTTCATCTTTTGCCGGATAAAATCGTTGTATCCAATGCTTTCCTGTTTGGGAAATGCAAACTTGTTATAACCAATGCAGTGCCTTTGACTTGTATGCAACATATTTAAGTAGTAGTACCTACCAGTGCTTAGGAGAATGTATTTTTTCAGTTTTATTAATTGATCTGAAAGATTGATATGGTCCTAAGAAACAATAGGCATCCATCCATCCATTATCCAACCCACTATATCCGAACTATAGGGTCATGGGGGGTCTGCTGGATCCAAGCCAACACAGGGTGCAAGGCAGGAAACAAACTCCAGGCAGGGCGCCAGCCCACCGCAGGGTACACGCACACACTAGGGACTTTTTTATTTCTAGTATTTGGTATATTCTATCATTTTACAAGGGAAATCTGAGTTAACTACTGTATTTCCTGGGGTAGAACTGACAATAAAAAGACAACAGCCCTGCCTGACACTTATACTCGTACAAAACAGACAAACTGACAAGTAGATGCTCTGTAGGAGCTGCTATTCTTTGTTTACAGTACTTGAAGTCCTATTGAGATAGTGGTCTCTCATTTGAAGCCTTGGTTATGTCATTCAGCGTGCTACCATGACTGTTAATGCACAATAGCTGTCTAGCTTTATCTTCTGAAGTTTATTGATGCAGTGGTATATTTCTGTAACTAATTATTGTTATAAAAACAGAAATGATATTTTATTTACAGTTTTGTACTTTGGCCACCTTTTTTAAGCTCTTTTTTTCATGACAAAAAAATTTCTAACCTGAGGTGGCTATTTGCTTTGGATGTAAAAATTGTTTTTGTCCACATAGTTAAATGGATCATAAAGCAAATACCTGGACATTTATGTTGGTTTCTTTTGATTGAATCACTCCATCTTATTCCATTTGTATTTTGAATCGTATTAATGATTACTCTGCCTCTGCCACAAAACACACTACTGTATTGTCTTTTTTATGAACACATACATGCTGTGCTATAGCATATAATAAACATTTATTTTAATAATGGGGGTATTTAAATTGATTGCATATTCTGTATATTTACAGAATCAGAGTATTTAAAATTGGTGTAGTAGTTCATTTTTTCTTGATCTGTATTTTATCTGATCAAATGACTTCCTGTTTTTGCTTGTTATAGCCACCGTGATCTTTTGAAACAATACCCAGAAGTAGTCATGGCTTGTTTTCAAAGAACTACAGAATCTACACCTGCTCAATGATTCTTTGAATAAAAAGAAAGGCCTGATAGGAGCAAGAATTCCGCTAGACTGAAGCAGAAACCTTGGCAACATTTAAGACCTATCTTGATGAGATATTAGGACTCTTAGCTATTATGACCATGAGGGACTGAATGGTCTCCTCTTGTTTGTCAAATGTCTTTTATGTTCTAAACATCCACAGACCTCTGTCTAATTTTACGTGCATTGATTTCATCTTTTGTGATCTCTTTCTCTGAAGTTAGATTGTTGTAACCTTGAAATCTATGAATATTTCTAAATATTCAGAATATGTAACAAGTATATTTTAGATAAATTATGTGTAAGTAGCTGTCTGTTTATTTCTTTATATAACATCTCATTCTCAAACAAGGTTATTTCAGTTCAGAATCACAGAGGGCAACAGACTATTCTGTCTACTTTGAGCATTGGCAGGAACGACTCCTAGATAAGGCAATAGTCCATTGCATGGCCCACTCGTATACACACACTGTAAGGAATGTTTTCACTACACATCTTTAGGAATGTGCAAGGAAAACTGAAGTACACAGAACCTACACAGACATGAGGAGAACTTGCTGATTCTACATGCATAATAACCAAGTGCACATTTGTGAAGATCCAAGGGTCCATGAATGGTGCCACTATTTTTGTATACTGTTTGTAGTTATTTAAGGTTAATATTGAGAACCTTATGGTTATTGCTACTTTTATTTCTGCCTTCCTGTTTTAATAGGATTTGACAAGACTTTATTGCATTTGTTAATGGGGTATTTTTTTCCTTCTTCCTTTTTCACCATTCTGAAAGAGATGGCCTGTCTGATTGCATGTCTCACATTTTATTTTGAAACAATATATGCACTACATTGTACATAAAAAAAGGCAGTCTTTAATGGAGTGACAAGTCATAATGTTTGTGTTCTGAGGCACCTTGATTTCAAAGTTGTCATATGATTTACCACAACTGTGTTCAAAGTATACATTAAACACCCACTTGCATTTAAGGTGCTAATGCTGCTTAATGTGCCGTTAATACACATGCTTAAAGCGCTTTATAAATTTTTCTTGTACTTTATCATTATCACCTACAGTACAGAGTTTCATATTCAAACATTATGAATTATTTAACATTAAAGAACTTAAGTGATACATGCATAACATTAACAATGCTATACCAGATTTTCTTCAACATTTTAAGTTTTTCTTAGTGCAACAGCAAGAACCTTTATTAAGAAAATGTAATGGAGGAATGGATATAGTAAGAGAAATATGATAATTTAATGTGTGTATCTGTCTCAGTTCTGGCTTCTCGTCCTCCTTTCAGCAGTCAGCCCTTGCCCCAGCTCCCCTCCCAGTTCTAATGATATATACTTCTGGAACTGAGTCGACTTTAACTTTCCAGGGTTACTTTTGGACCAGCTCCTGTACCACGTTTAGAGGCAAGGCATCCCTGTGTTGGTTACAGGGATAGTAGTCTAGGATTATTTGTAGTAAACTCTAATTAGCTTACACCTTTTAGTTGCCTTGAATTGGCTTCATTTCCTCTCCATTTAACTAATTTCTTACAAGGACACAACAGTCACTGCTTTCTCAGCTTGAGAGTTTTTTTTCTGACTCCAATGTGTTTATTCTTTTTTCAACCCTCAAGAACTCCACTTTCCTTATAAAAAGAACATTTATTTTACATGTCTGTTGGGTTGCTAACCCTCTAGCATTCCAGAGAAAATTTGGCTGTGTTCTTGCCAGGTCTCTGTTCACTGTCTTTATCATGTGTGTGCTACCTGTGGTCCAAGTGCATTTTGCAGGGCTTACCACTCTGTTACAGTGTTCTTCTTTCTACAGCGCAGGAAAATGTTTGTAGTCAATTCCAACACATGGTGCTTCCTCCACTCAATCTCCCAGAGCTTCCCTGTACTGAACTTTTTGGCTATGATTTGTTCACCAAGTGATCACACACAGTGGTTGCAACCATCTTTATGTATTGTAATATATATTTTAATTTTTATTTTTATAAGATTATCAATATAGCAGACTAACAATTTTAGCTGTGAAATGCTGAAATTCAAAAGTGCTTTGTTTGACAAACGAGAACCCACAGTCTTGGCTGCCTACTGTTTTACATTCATTTATTACTGTACTGCATATTGCATTCTTCACCTACAAAACTTCTCAGCTGTGGTTATAGATTAGGGAATAAACACATTTCTAAACCTGTAAAAAGAAACAAATCTACTTGATTAAACTATATAATGATAAAATGTGAGTTTATAAGTGTGAGTTTTTCAGTTATAAAGTTAAAAATATATTTACTATTTCTGATGTTGAGCAAATATTCAGAGAGTACATGTAAATTGGTTGATAATGAAGTTTCGGAAAAAGTGAGGATTTATGCTTTAAAGGTATTTTTGTGCATATGTTCAATAAAAGGAATTAATGTATAACAAACCTAACACCTAATTTGTAGTCCAATACATTATTAATGAGTTTTTTTGGGGGTTTAATCCTCTTTTTGAAATCTGTGATTAAAATAGTGGCTGGTTGCCTGTATCGTGTGAATCAGTCACTGGTTGTGCTTTTGAGAACTGCATGAAAATAACTAGCAACTGATACTCACCACACTAAAAACTGTTTTGTGGTTGCATTAATTATTTTGTAATTGTTACTTTGAACTTGGAGGTAACAAGTGATAACTAATAATGCACACACCCATATGTATGGAGGCCGAATGATTGGGATTCCAGAGTAAGAAAGGAAAAAAGATTTACTGTAATTCAGCAATGTTTATATGACTGATTTTCTAATAATGGACTCTGGTTGTAATGGGCCTCCACCAAGGTTGTCTTTGGTACACAGGACCACAGATATGATTAGTATGCAATAGCACCTAATATAGTATACATGGGTTGTGCCATTCTACCAGAAATTATAAAGATGCAGGATTTGGAGAATAGATAGCCTAAGATGCATTCATTGGATGACATCTGTTCTGAGTTTTGCTAGGTTTAGGTTTTTGGTTTAGTATTCTTTTTGAGTTTGACTCAGGAATCAAACTAAAATAATGACTTTTTTTAATTTACTTGTTTGCTTATTTCTAGCTGGTGCAAAGGCATTTGTTTGTGATCAGTGTGGAGCCCAGTTCTCAAAAGAAGACGCTCTGGATTCCCACAGACGCACACATACAGGTATGGTGACTGATGACAGATCGATTATTGATTTTGGTACTGATCACAAATCAAAGCTCACCTTTGTGTTCTCCAGCTATTAATGCAGAAGCCATATTGTGTTGTACTTGTCAGAAGACTGAAATGCCTTTTTAATTTTATCCTATGTGGTTAAAGTTTATGAAGATGCAGTATTTTTTATGTCTGTAATACACTTGCATGCTAAAACAGACCAAAATAAAATTCAAAATACACTAACTAAATATTGTAATTGAGTAGGGTATTGTGACATATTATTTATTAGTTATTAAGATGTTAAGTGGTTAGGAGCACGCACCGATACTGTGCCGCACCCACCACAAACCAACTCCGGAGGACTGTTAATTTTAAAAGGCATTTGCAGTCCTTCTGAGTCCATGATTTTTTTCTTCATGTTGTATTTGTGTGTTTGTGTGTGTTTTGCAGGAAAGAATTTCCTCCTATCTGTCTGTCTGTCGTCATTTTGTGTATGTTATTTGTGAACTTCCAAGTCCTTAAAGTGAATTACAGGTGAGAATGACAAGGGATTGTGGCTTCTGAAGTCTACCACTCTTACTGGGGAGAAGGTAAAATGGTTTAGCAAAAGACCACAAAAAAGCAGTGTCTATATAGTTATTGGGTTTCAAAAAATAAATAAAAAATGGAAAAGTAGGCAGAATTTACGTGAACACCAAATGCGGAGGCACGCTACGTGACAGTATTGACTGGAAACTAAAGTTTACTTTTACCAAATACACAATATAAACATCACACACACACCCATGCAGAATATACTGTAGTTACTATATAACACTATAAGAAATGTAACTAATCATTTTGATATGAAAAATGTATGCTGGAATGTTTATAGTATGGTGTGTGAGTGTGTGTGTAGAAATAGATATGTTGATATGGAGATCTAGAGGTATATAATTATAATATTCTCCAACTTTCTTGACCCAGTTCAAGTTTCAGGATCACAGTGGGATGTAGAACCATCATTTGGGGAGGATAACAGTATATTGCAAAACACACTTTTGCACACACCTATACCCACTTGTGGTCACAGTTACAAGAAAATGTATCTCAAGGAAAATAATGATTCTTGTTTGTAAATATAATGTTTGGAAAATAACAAAATAAATTATTAATAGGTACATTTGCATGTATATACAGTATATAAATCATTTTGTGATTATGTGGGTGTATATAAAGGAACAGTATCTAGTAGACTTAGGAATAAACCTTTATTAATCCCAAAAGGCTCCTGAAGTAGCAATGATAATCATTGCATCACAGTGACACCTAATATACAGTATGCATGATCATAATGTAATTTGCAGTCTCTGTTTCATACAGTTGTTAGTTTCTCTAACACATTATGTTAAATATTGCATGTTTTAAAATGTAGCTCTTACTTTTCTAAAAATTATTATATACATAGCATTTGAACAATTAGAACAATAACAGATCTTATTGTATCCCCATTATCAACTCTTTATGCAAGGTAAAAAATTACTTTTCTACGTGACTAAAAATATATTCTTTTTAAATGTCTCTTTTGATAGTCTCATTTGCTACTTATCACAAAAATGAGACTAAGTAATAAGTCTCCGTAAGTCTGCAGTGTGCTGGTTTTTTCCTTCAATATGAGAATATGCTGTAAATCTCTTTGAGCATGTTTACATAATGAAGGTAAAAATTATTTTTTTGGTATCTTTTCTTCCTGTAAAAGTATATTTTTCTGTAACCATTCAGAGTATCTGGTAGTATTTATGTCTCTTTAGCTGTTTATTGACTTCAGATTACCCACTATATACTGTGGTTTATTTGTTGTAATATTCATATACGACTGTGGTGGCGAAGGATCTTACAAAAACACCTTAAAATATCTGAGTCATCATTTTAGGCTTTAAACCAAAATCACTTCCAGGGTTGTCCTTCCAAAGTTTTGGGACCAACATATCAGAGTACCTTTACGTTACCCTCTTATGCTGTTACTTCCCTAGCTCCTGAGATCCCATTTTATAATCAGGCATTCAATTTCTTTCTGGAACTGACTGCCCTTGGCAATAGACATCAGGGTCCTACTAACCACTAGGATGTCCGCTTCCTTTTATAATCCTCTCGTAGTACTTGCCAGTTATCAGGTTTCTTTTTTTGCTATACTTGTCATCATTAAATTTTAAGCAATTTCTCTTTTACTAAAAAAATTATTCCTCCGGTTCTGCTTATTCCACTTTGAGTTGGGCTTTAACAACATGATTTGTTCACTATTCCTTTATAAAAACTGATTGTTTAATGTAGGAAGCCAAGAATGGTAGTCAGTGTGTATTGAACATACAATAAAGAACAGCACAGTGGAGTGTAATTCTGTTTGTGTGTTTAGCATATTCAGTATAGTTTTCCAGTATATTATTGTGAATTTATTTTTAATCCACCCATCTTGCTAACCCACATGTCCAGGACAGGGTTGTGGGGCATCTAGAGCATATCCCAGCAATCATATGGTGCTATGCAGCAACACCTGGACAGGGTACCAGTCCATAGCAGGATTTACTTTTAATAAAATGCGCAATTAAAACTTTTCTGGTGAAGACTGGTGTGTACTCTAAGTATTTACCCTGTCAAATAGTAAAGTTTACTGTTTTCTCAAGGTAATAATACTTGATGCTGACAAGTCAACTGTGCTATTACTGGTAGTTACAAAATGTGACCAAGTTCTGTGCTACTTCAACATGAACCGTTTCATTTTAAAACTTCCCAAACAAATTTATTGCACCATTAAGCTTAGTGTAAGAGTGCAGAGGAGGATTCAGGTGGCCCCTTAAATTTCAACCACCAAAACCATGTGACATCCTGTCGCTGTCTGTGATTTGTCATTCTCTTGTTACCAAACCTGTGAGGTACTGTGTAATCTTTAATGTGTTGCATGATACACAAAGACACTGTGCTGTTCAAATACTGCCAAAGATCAAGTGCCTAAAAAAAAAAAAAAAAAAAGATAATTTTATATACCTTCATTTGGCTGCTATAGAAATGTTTTCTATTTGTGATGATTTTAAGGTGGAGTAACATTGAACAGGCATGGTGGCGCAGTGGGTGGCGCTGCTGCCTTGCAGTTAGGAGACCCAGGTTCGCTTCCCGGGTCCTCCCTGCGTGGAATTTGCATGTTCTCATGTCTGCGTGGGTTTCGTCCGGGTACTCTTGTTTTAGGTTAGGTGCATTTGCGTTTCTAAATTGTCCCTAGTGTGAACATTGAACAGTTTTAAAACAAAAATGGTTCTTTTTTTGATTAGTAATAAATTATCAGAATTGCTCAAGTGAGTTTATAACCCTATTTAATTTCTAAATAACTATAATTTAAACTATACTGAATATAATATCGTGGTCTGAGATTTAAGTTAATATAATTTTGACTTAATTAAATTTAATCAAAATCCGAATTCGATGGATGAAAACCTGTAGCCAGCAGGGCCCTCTGGACTCAACTTGAAAATCACTGGTTTAAGCAATGGAGACCAGCTTCTTATAGGTAGACTCTGCTTGTGATTTCTCATTCCAGCCTGCTGGCTGCTCAAATCATTGTATTTAACCACTCTGCTTTTTAATTAAATCTCATATTATTCCATTCAAATTTAAATTAACCTACAGTATAAGAGTCTATCAATATGAACTACTGTGCAAAAAAAAGTACACTCACACTACAGGATTTTGGGTAACATTCCTAATTGCTTTTGCATAGTAGAATTCATACTGATAAAATCATAATGGGTTATTTAATATGTTTTCTTTCACTTGTAGCCTAGTCATTTCAAGATACAGTAATCAATACAAAAGCTCTCACCAAAGAAATACTAGAGTCACTATTACATTGTTGTGACATTAAACTGTCACATATAATGTATATATTAAGATATCTATAAAAAAGAACACTCAAATTTTAATTCACAGATAAAATGTAGGACTGTGTCTTCAAATTAAGCAAAGACTTAAGTCCAGAAAATAATTAACCTCAAATTAATAAATTTGCCGTATTAAAGTAGCTTGATAGGAACAGATATGGAACACTGTGTTAATGATAGAGTACAATTTAGGGGGCTTAGTGGTACAGATTGATTTGTCTAACCAAAATATCACTTATTTTGCAAAGTTTGAAAAGTTATGAAATTTTACCTGGTCATACATACATGATGTAAATAGCCAGTCATTTTCTTTGAACTGATGCTCATATGTTATAGGTTTTGACTATTTTTGAATGTACCTTATGTTTTTAAAGCTGTTTCTGCAAGTAGATTTTTACCTGGCTGTCAAGTAACTCTTGTAGCAATAGTTACCATATCTGAATAAAACATTGACAGGTCAGATAACTTTTGAGAACATTAATCTAATGTCTTCTTCTCTAAAAGCCCTGTTAATCCAGATAGATTTATTTAAAAAAATATGTTTATAAAATAATGTGAACTACCCAATTAAAATGAATGCCATATACATTTCTTGGCTAATTGAGAGGAATCAAACATTTTGAAAATGGCAGTTTTAATAAACGTTTGCAAATCAAGTTGACTGACAGCATAACTGCAGATTGTCATAAGTGAAATTGCTGTTAGGTTTAATGTGTGAAGAGGATAAAGATATTCTGAAATAAAAGTACATTGAGCAAGATGCAAAAGTCTACTGTCCAAGATAAATTAAGACGTTGTCAAAAAATGGCTCCTTCCTTTGAACTATTGCTGTCTGGCATAATTTTGGGCTCTTCGTAAAAAGTATGAAAATCTGGATGTTCAGAAAATATATTAATTAAAGGTAACTAGCGATTGTTACCTGCTTCATTAATGGATACAACACAAGTTAAATGAACTGAAGTCTTGCTTAATCTTTGGTCATCAGCAAAAATTGCTATTTGTAGTCACATCTTCTGTAAGTCTTCTTTGAGTGCATAATATATGTATGTAAGTATGTGCAGGTATACTGTATAAAAGATATGGACAATACAGTGGCACAGTGGTTAGGTATGCCACTGTTACAGCTCTGGAGTCCTGCATTTTCAGTCCTAGCTTAGCACTGACTTTAAGTTTGCAGATTCTCCATCTTTTGGCTTGTATTTTCCTCATGCTTTTTCTCCTACATACCAAATATGTGCGTAATAGATTAATTGGTTACTTTAAATTGGCCCGTATGTGTAAAGTGTGGATATGGACAGGGGAATGAATGAGTGTGCCTTGTGATAGACTTGACACCCTGCTGTGTATGGTGTTTTTACTTTGTGCTTACAGCCACCTGAATATTTACCAGCTCCCTTAAAATTGGTTAGAAGATGGGTAGAGATGTATGCAGTATTTATGCAGAGTTTGCTTTTGCTCAAACCTTTACAGATCACCAAGGGAAAAAAAAAAAAAAAAATCTGTGCAGGCATTTGTAGAATGTGTACACCCCACACAGACAGTAACTGAGTTTGGGATCACTAGATCATGAGGGAGCACTTTTACCTTCTTTATTGTTCAAAATGTTATTTTGAAAAAAAAAGAAAAAAGGCCATTATATGTAGTTTATACGCATAAACGAAAAATCTCTTGTGTATTTATATTAGTATGAATTGAATAAGTAATCTGAATATTAGAATACACATGTAAAGTTCACAAAATTAGTATATAGTCTGCTATTTAAACTGTAATAATGTGTTTAGTGTATGTACAGTACATATTAATCTATCCATTTTCATCATTTGCAGCTTGCTTAAAAACAAGTGGTGCTTTTAATGTCTGCTTAATTTTGTGTTTATATAAAATTAAGACGGACCATTTCCTGCCTTCCAGTGAACTGCATTAACAATAAAAGAAATACAATAAAGACATCTAACAACAAATCACAAGGGCATAAATACAAGCAAATCTTCCAGGTATGGCAGCAAACAAGCAGGCTAAATTTAGGCTGGGGACTCGGCAAGTAATGTTGACAGCTGGATTCCTGTCTACTTGCCAGAGATTTAAACAGTAGTCTTTCCGTCATGTCCTGTAGTAATCAAATTCTCTTTTCACATCTGTAGTTCATTACTTTCACCTCTGGAGCAGTTCAGGATCCCGTTCAAAATGCAGGTACATTAACTAATGACTTGTACAGTGTGCCTGTAGTATATTTAGCCTGCTACATCAAATTATCACATAATTCAGCAACCACTGGAGCTGCAGAGGCGATTAAAGTGAAATGCTGTCAAGAGTAGACCACACAAATATAGTTACATGTTAGACTTAATCATTTTAATATGTAGTTGAGTTTCTCCATTATCATTATGATTTTCATACAGTAAAAACAGTTGTTAGTTTTATTTATTTATATATATGTATATGTTTTTTTTTTGTTTTTTTTTTTTTGTTTTTCCCCCCCCTACAAAACAAATGTGTTTTGAAGAACCAACCTAACCTAAACACTTTTCTGGGGATTTATTTATCCTTAAACATGCAGTTACAATATGAGTATGAGTTTATTTAAAAATATATATTCTTTCAATGTTGTTAATGGAATGTTTTGATTGGGGCTGCTGAAGCTCCTCAGTCTTTATAATGCCTCCCTGTGCCCGCTCTTTTTCTTTAGCCAAGTCGGAAGGCATTCTTATCTTTTGTAAGTCTTGCATGCATCTCAAGAGAGTTCTTGTTTTTTGTTATAAATTTTTTACAATTATTGGGCATTTGTACAATGTATCTCTCTTATGACAAATTTCTTTTTATCTCTCTGTCTACAAAGACATTTACACATTTTAATTTAAAAAGAAAATAATTTGCCAGTAAATCTCAAACAGTAGCTGTTCCTGATTGTGCTCCTTGTAAAGTATGCTTCAGTATACTTTAATGCAAAGTTTATATGTGGCATAGCACATTTTATAATGAAAACTATTAACAAGTACTTTACAAGAAAAGTAAGTTGCTTTTAGGCTTGATGTGTTATAAATACCAATTAACCAGTGTTGGAACATTTTAACATAAGTTGACAGTCACTTTGTAAGTTCCTTTTTTTAAAGCTCCATTGGTCATATCATTGATGTATTATTCAATTAAATTAGCTTATGAATCTTGATACCACGAAATAAAAATTATTAGTAAATGTGATGTAGAGCAGTCTTGCTTGCCTGGTCTTGGAAGGATGGCATCAGAAATGAAAAAATACCTTGTAGTTAGTTCTGTATTGCTGAAGGTTTCAATAAATCTGTATACGTAGAATACTTGCATGGTAACCAGAGAGAGGCTATAGTGTAAATTAATCGATACTTTCATAATAGAATGTTATTTGCACAAATATGACATCTGAATTGTATGATACTTTGTTTGGTAGAAGCTCGAAGATTTTGAGGATAGCATCAGTAGGGGAGATTAAGTTCCTCGGTGCCAGGATATTTGAAAAGGGATGGGGGAAAAAAGGCTACATACCACCGGTTATATACTAAACCATAATATAGTCATGATATAGCATAACCTAGGTTTTAGGACAAAGTCCCTTGCCAGTTCAATAAAATTGTTAAAATGTAGCATATATGTTTTATCAAATAACTCATTATCCTAATTTTTTTTAATAATGCAGTATCCTTGTTAGGAAGTATGTTGGTGTACATTTTTTCCATGTTTCCAGGCCCATTTCAAAATATTTTTGTGCCTTTTTGGAATTGTTTTGTACACACAACCCACTTTGTGCAATAAGCTTTTGACCTGAAACTTGTCTTTGCTTGATTTGTATCCACTATACCCCATCTGCAAAGTGCTAGTACTGAAGTGTAATTTTAAAAAAAATGCACTTTAGTAAAATAAAACACAATTATCCCCTGGCAAACTGTAATTTTTAGAAGTTGAATCTGTCCAAGCAATAATAAGTACCTGCTGTGCCAGCCCAATTACAGCCACTGTTAAAAGTAGTTCATAATGTTTAAATCATCATGGCACTGCTTGGAGCAATATTATATACTTATTGTCCACCTGGTAATATTTTAACCAACTCCATCCCCTAGAGCAAACCCCAGTTTTTAACAAGCAGTGGAGTCGATTTAGTTTTGTTAATTTTTCAAGTAGTTGCATTTTTCATTTAGGTGTCTGATTATGAAAGAACAAAGTTAAAACATGCAGTATACAGTTATGATGAATTTCCCTGGCATAAAAGTTTCATTTCCTAAGCAGGTGGTCATTCTGTAGATCTAAAATAAATTTAATGTACTCAAGAAGTTGGCTGTTTGTTTGTTTGGTGTATCTTTAATTGACCAGTCCACAAGTAGCGTTAACCCCTACTAGCATTTTATTACCTAGTGGTTTCTCATGCTGACTTCTTTCCACATAACTGATTAATTCTGTTATGTGCCATTTGAGATACAGTATATTATGATAGTGTAGAAGGGTTTTTTAGCAGAGGAAACTCTCTTATGAATGCTGAGGTTATGCCTTTGGTGTGAAAAGATATTTTGAGTTAGTTACTAGTGGTAAGACCACAGACTAAGAAACACCAGAATCATATGCATCTTTGTCTTTACTACTTTTGTATTGATTAATTGGTTTAAGAGAACTATAACTTGAATCCTTTTGCTAGAATTTTACTTTCTAGTTTTTATATGTCAACATTTTTCAGGCGATGCTCAACATTTTTATTTAATCCTGTGTCAGAAACACAGTAGTTCCCCATTTCCATCTCTCTTTCACTGACTCTCCTTTTTAAACTGAGGCTATTTTCTGTCTTCAATTCAGTCAAATTTGTTTCTGTTCTTTTCAAAACACTGTATTGTGGTTTACTCCCTAAGCAATTTAGCAAAGATCTATGTGTTTATCATAGTTTCTAAGGTACAAATCTGTGCCTTTTTCATTTAGATTTCATCCTTATTTATCTTGAGTTATTTAGGGTTTTTCCTGCTGATGGGTTCCAGTTAACAAGAAGCAGCTATAGGTGAAAATAACAAACTAGCCTGTCAAGATTTGTTCAGCTAATTCAGTTGTACTAGTCCCTATATGTGATTATGTAGTATAAAACCTATAAACTCTAAAAGTGTCATAAAACTTGTCGTCTCTAATAATTACAGTACAAAGTCAGATGTTTTGTGACAGATTTATAGCTGAAGCAGCTTATATAAATAAGCTTATTTATAGGTAGGAATTTCCTTATTCAGAAATTGTTAAACATAAAGATCAACGGCTGCTTCTGTTCCCCAAGACTAGGACAGAAAAACCCTGTTTATATTACTTTGTGTTATCCTTACATCTAGAATAAACATGAATAATTCAAGTTTATTTTTGTGTAGTATTCTTCACTTAGTGAAGACTCGGAGTGTTACAACACAAGTTCACAAGTAGATGAACTCACAAACTTTACAGACAAAGCTACTGATTACTTAATGCATATGCATAATGACATATTTGTTTAAACACACAGGAAGACAGAGCAGTTCCAAGCTGATTAATATAAATGGAGCCTAACAATATCTGTCTGTTAACATAATTGTTGAACTATGGCCAGTTTACAGCGAAAGAGAGGAAAGCCAAACCTCCAGCAGCATTCCTGTAGCAGTTAAGCCTGTGGGCTCTCAATATAGTCAGTTAAACAAGACAAAGTCAGACGTCGTCATAGCCCTGGAGACCATGGCCAACTGGCCGTCCACCTCCTCCTGAGCATTCTCTGGTGAAGTCTGTGATTGGCTGACAGAATCTTTCCATCTGTTGTTTCCAAGGTTCAAAGTACAGTATTACAGATGACTTTCCATGACCAGGACATCTACTTGGAAACAGAGCACTGTGACCAATCTGTAATCGGGATATACTAGAAAAAAGTAGCAAGTCTACAGCCTGGTTGTAAAGTTTGAGACAAAAAAAAAGAATCTTTTATATACAGCAGGCAGATCATTACACATGTTTAGGGTCCTGTAGCTAAAAGCTTAATAATCCACTGTATTTGGTAATTTTTGGAATTTCTGTAGGTCTAAGTAATGATTGGTGGTGGTTCTGAGGCTAGGGGTCTGCACTGGTAACTGGAAGGTTGTTGGTTTGAATCCTACAAATACCAGAAGTCATTCCAATGTGTTGGGCCCTTGAGCAAGGCAATTAACCTGCAATAGCTCCGTCCTTGTTTTAACATTAACCTGCATCCAGGTCCTCCAACATACCTAATTTGGGATCCTGAGGTTTGTCGTGTGGTGGGTGCGGCAACACACTGTATCAGTGCATGCTCCCAACCTCCTCTCTCCTCTAAGTAATGATTTGTTCAGATAGGTAAGCAGGACCTTGGCCATTTAAGGCTTATATGTAAAAAGTAGGATTTTCAAATCTTTCTTGAGCTTAACTGGTAGCCAGTGTACAGATTTAAGAACTGGAATTGTAGCCATACTTTATAGTTCTTGTAATTATTCTTGTAGCAACATTTTCATTTAACTAAAAGTTGCAAAAAGTACAATCTGAATAACCAGTAAATAATGCATTCATTAGTCAGTCCTACTAGAAGTTGAAGCATGAATGTCTGTCTTTTTTTCCCCATCTTAAAAAGATTAGAAAATGAATAGGCTTTGAGTAGTTTTGTAATGTGTATTTTAAAAGACAACCAGATGTCAAAGATGAGACTTAAGCTGTGTGATGATTCAGTAAAAGTAATGGTTACTGTAACGGCATTAAAACATGGCAGAATATTGTTGCGGTTTGCATCAGTTCCTTCAATAAAGAGCATTTGTTTTTTTCTATATTTAGAGACAAGTAGTTATCATAAATTCACTGTTTTAACTAACTGACACAAATAAGGACACTATTAGAGAAATTTCAGTTAGTGTAAAAGAAATTTGTAGCTGTGTATTGTCTGCCTATGAGTAAAAGTGAATGTTGTGTTTTCTAATGGTAACCCCCCCCCAGTGGAAACGTATAAAATGAAAACGGTAAAGATCTGAATACTGAGCCCTGCAAAGTGCCATATTTAACGTCTGAGTATAATCACGAAGTACTGTAAGCACATTTCTGTAAATACTGAAATTGGTTTAATAATTATATATGTAAATTGACACTTAACCATGCAAGAACAGTGTCCAATGTCCAATATCCCAACATAATTTTCTAGCCTATATAATAGAATAGATTGGTCAGTGGTGTCAGTGGGTACGCTTAAACCTAACAACATAATTACCGTTGAATTTCATTCATCAGAGGACATCAGAATGTTGTTTACAACACGGGTTAGTGCTTTTTTGCCCAGAGGGGACTGGGTGGTCTCATGGTCTGTAATCTCCAGCCGTCTGGAGTTTTTTCTGTCCACCCTGGCCATCGGACCTTACTTATTCTATGTTAATTAATGTTGACTTATTTTATTTTCTTACTGTGTCTTTTATTTTTCTATTCTTCATTTTGTAAAGCACTTTGAGCTACATTTTTTGTTATATGAAAATGTGCTATATAAATAAATGTTGTTGGTGTTTTTTTTTTTTAAAACTATGAGCAATATGGAAGCCACTGGAATTTCTAAAATAAGTTGTATTATGCAGGGGTGAATCAGAAACTTCATGGTGACTACTTTTAAGTTTTTACAAAGAAAAGGTAAATTTGATCCAGGTATACAAGTCTGATAACTGACACTTTTAGTGGGTTAGCATCTGAGCCAGTCAGTAACAAACTTGGTAATTTCAAGAATGGATGCTACCAAAACAACCATTGACCTTTACACAAGTTTTGTTCAGACAATTATTATTTTTGTTTATTTTTATTATTATTATTATTGAGGTGATGCTGTAGTCTTATATGGTTAATTTTTATCATTTAAAGAAGTTCATAATATTTGCACTGCTAATGTTTGTAGGTATTTTGCATAGCAAGTATTTTAAATATTACACAACAATTATTTCTGTTGTCTTCTATTATCTAGAATAGTAATCAGAGGGAGCCATAAGGAGAACTTTTTTAACCTTTTAATACTGTCTGTCTGTCCATGTAATTTGATAAATCTAACTTTTCTCAGCATTCTAGTTTTTAAGAGTACTGTCATTAAATCAGGATGAGCTTCTATGCATTTTAATCAATTTTGTTCTGAGGGGAGCTACTGTATCTCAGTCCTCTTTCAAAGCCACATTGTAATTAGTTGCCAGTCTCCTCAACAACTACACTATTTCTTCTTTAAGTTATTATTCTGTGACTTAGACCCTGATATATACTGAAAGCCAGCATCTTCTAACAGAGACAGAATTTACAACACATATGCATATTTAATATAGGTTAATAAGTCTTTGGTTGTCTCCTATTTTTAAGTTCACATATTCCTACCATGCTGTCGCCAATTTCTTCTGTATGCTCTAGTTTCATACATATGCCAAAGTTGTTGTTGATGTTGAATTGACAGGCAAATTTAAATAGACCCGATTATTAATTATTTTGGTTTTATGTGTCTATATTTGTGCTGTGCAATAGAAACACAACTTGCTCAGGTGGGTTTTTGTCTTATAACCATGTTAGTACTGTGCCTTCCTTTTGACACTTTTAAAGTAAAATCTGGCTCAGAAAACGGATGGTTTTCTTACCTAATAATATAACCTATTATGCAACCTTAACAGTTTAGCACCATCTTCAATGAGTATATTGTACTTTTTGATGGGATTACCATACAACACATTCAGTCACTTTCTTTCATTTTCATAATGAGTCTGAAATTATATTGTATTTAGAAGCTCAGTAACTTATCAAGTAAATTAGCTGCCTACAGTAGGTTTTTGCATGGCTCTAATTTTTGTGTTATAAAAGTAAGTGGTTCTGTATTGTAAAATAAAAAATTTGTGTACAGCATCTCTGATTCTCCTCTATTCAGTGCAAGTATAAATGAGAAAAGCATAACCTTAAAATAGCAGAGCATGTCTTCCTTTCCCCTGACAAAGAAAAGTATTATTTAATAATGTGGGGTGTTCAAACAAAGCTGTTCAATATTGTAAAATTGTACTGTACAATCAGTATTGTAGTGATTGCTTTGTTACATTTTCAATTGAATCTTTCAAAGACTACTCTCCAATGTATTTTTAGTAGCATATATGGGAGTGTTTTCTAGATATAATTGAACTACTTAGGAAACCTAAATGGCTCTTATGTAGCACAGAATTTAACATTAGATTTATTTTACTTTTTTTTTTTTTTTTAACATTGCCTGCTTCTGTTAAAAGATTAAAGCAAAACAGTGTTCTCACAGAGCACTATTATGAGTTAAGTGTTCTTTCCATTGCACATTTTGTTTATAATAAAACAATGCCTCATGTAATTAATTTTTTGCAGGGACGTCTTGTCTTAACTAGTTTTTGGAACAGAATGGAATAGTTGTTTGCTCTTTGTTATTTCACATGACTTTAAAAGATCAGAATTACAAGGAAAAATATTGAAACATTGCTCTTAGAGCACTGCTGCATTTTCGGGCCTTCCACAAGACCTTCTGTTGCTGACTTTGTGCTAATTTTCACACCGCTTTGCTCAGATTATATACTATCCCTGGGCTCTTGTTTATTTTTCTGTGAAGTAGTCCTGTAATTCCATGATAATTTAAGATCTGTGGTGAAATTTCAAGCATATTATTTTATTGTTATGAGCAATTTGGCTTTAAACTTCTCTTTTTAGTGCTGCCTACACTGCATTTTCACCCGCAGTCCTTTGTATCTGACTGGATTGTATCATAGATGCATGAAATAAATAGGTCCTACAGTATATACTGTACTTAACACACACATACTATTCTTTGACAAACTGGCTTTCAAGCAGGACTTCTCACTCCTACATCTGGTTGGTCATTGTAAACACCTTCAGTCATTCTATGGGCAATGTCACATTCTTATATCCTTCTATCCTATTTTTATGTTGTGTGTTATTCTGCTTTTTGAGCTCTGAGTTAATGTGTTTTATCTTGAGTGAATGAGAGTGCCTTTGCAGTTTTTTTTTTGTTTTTGTTTTTTTCCAGTTCATACTGCAAAACAGTTTCACATTGACTGATATCTTGTTTTTGTTTATTATGACTCAGTTTGTATTCCTTTACTTGCTTACATCGCTTTAGCACCAAAAAGTCGTAGAACAGTCCAGTAGGTGCCACCATTACTCCAGGACTCCTTTAATAAAAAAGAACTAATTCCAGGAAGAATCCAGCAATATATGTTAGTTATCCGTACTGTACTGTGTTGACTTCGTGGGAAACACTGATAATATCAACAGACCGATTATAATCTGTCCAAAACAATGTGAATAAAACAATACCATTTGAGGAAAAAATAAAAAACCTCTGGAAATATATCATTCTTCCACAAATGGTTGGTTAATCATGATGTAAATTGTAGAACGCCATGGGCAATTATCATTATTCCTAAATTTTGTTCATTGTGAATAATAGTTGTACAGTGGAGCAGAGAAGATTACCCCCAGTATTGTAAATCGCAGGGTTGAGTGCATATACATTATGAAAAAAAGATGAAGATGAGCACCCTAGGAATATTGACTAGTAAAATTTTGGGAAATTTACTGGTCTTTTAGTTTTGTGATTGTTCATAAAACTGGTGGCTGTAGCACCAATGAAATCATAACTGTAAGGTCTGCCCGTGTTTATGCAAGTTACCAATTATTACAGGCTCGCTCTATAACTTTTAGAGATTTGTAAGTATCGTAACTCTTCTGGAGACTTTGCAAGTTGCTTTTAAATATCCAAACCTGCAAAAGTGCTTGAAATTGTATGGATTATGAATGAGGGAGGTGCTCCCCATCAAAGGCAGGGAAGAAACTGTTGAGTCCCATTACTGCGGCACATCTCCATGAACCCTTCATTTCATAGCTATCGTTTTCCAGTAGCAGTGCAGTAGCAATGATTATCTGGTGGAAATGTTGACCACATCTCTAGAAAAGTTCATCTCAGTTGAATAATTCCTTATGTATAGTTTTTCAGTTTACCTTCCATAATATTTTTTGATTTGAGAATGTTTTACAAAGCAAATTTGTTTGGAATTCAGAAGTAATAAAGAAAGTGAAGAACCTTATTACTACAGCTGGGCAGACTGTTTTCTTTTAGTCAAAAAGGAGAATAGTAATATCGATGACTGCTGTCTTATGCCCACGTTTCTGGACTACTGTCCACTATACTAGGCAATTTCATGAGTCAACACTATTAATCTGAGATACTGAAATCTCTCAAAAATGAGAAATCCCAGTAAGTTCTTGGAAAAGTTAAGCTGGGATATCACCGAGTTTTTTATGTATAAGCAGGAAAAAAAGCAAATAAAAACAAGGAATCTTTTTGTTTCCATGTTCTTTGTTTTAAAATATTCAGACAATTAAACAATTTAGATTTCAACTGACACAGAGTGGTGATAAGAGTACTGTATACATGTACTTTCATTCTCTCTTCTTGCACAGTGGCAGCACTTGGTTGACTTATGTAATTTGATGGAATTTTTTGGACTATATCAGTAAATCTATTTGTGTGCATCAGATCAAGTCTTGCACATAGCAGATGTAATCCTTATTATGATGCTTTGACACAGATATGGTCTTGTCTGTGATGTGGTTCTTGGCAGACAGACAAGTTATTAACTCATAATTTCCACCCACTCTCATAGTTATTCTTTGAATATTTTTTCCTGCAGACTGAAAACTTCAGTGCAGTGTATGCTAAACGGTAGCATCTTTGATATGAATGCAGAGGATCTGCATATGCACAATTTGTTGGAATGTTCTGAGAATAGTTTTATTTTGCTTTAACCACAGCACAATATGGGTTACAGTTTCAATTGTAAAGATATGAAGGTTTTTTTTTCTGTGCATCGAACAGCCATGTAACATGCATAAATTAGTTGTTCACTTGAACTTTAAAAAGCAAACCAAAAAAGCAAATATGTAGCGCTTAAATTGTACAGTTGTATCTTATTTTCACCATAATAATGCATTTAATTCTGTCTAGTGTGTGACGGTTGAGATCAGCAAAATTAGGAAGTAGCCGCCACTAGCAGGTTGGAGAGAAGAAGCCTCATCTAATGTTTAGGTTAAAGGTAGTCTTCTGATGACAGAAACTGCTTATCAGCTTTACTGCAATTTGTTTTCACTGATCTCATACACTAGAAGGAGCTGCTTGTACTGTACACCCAGAAAAGTTATTAAAGTATTTAATATAGAAATATAGGCTTAAATAGTGGTGATGATGGTAATTTATAGTTTTGGTAGTATAAGCATAGTCATTAAACTAAACTAGACAAATCAGACTGTTTTATGTCTTTACAGTTTTTCAAATTATATGGGATGAAATAACAGTTTGAACTTTTGTACATTGTCATAACTACAATTTTTTTGACTAATCTGCATTTTTTTCTATATACTGTTTTTTGCTTTTATTTCATAAGAAGTAAGAATAACTGTAAAAGGTAGCAATTGTAACAGATTATATTTTCAAACAGATTGTGTAGCAAATTGCTAAATCTAACCTTCTCTGACCCCTGGTTGGTCAAATTTGCCAGTTTGAGGACCACTGAAGAGTTTTTGTAAGAAAGAGAAACCATGCTTTAGGATTAGGAACTCCTGTTGGCCTTCCCATTTATGTGCCATAAATGAGCCAGCAGGAATGCATGAAACACACCATAAAACTTTTTTTTTTTTTTTTGTTATTGCTCGATCTTTTACAAATCATTTTAGAGTGTGGGTTGAAATTGGCTTTAGCAGCTTTTTAAAAATCATATCTGCTTTTCTTTATTTGAGGCAAATCTTGTTGTCACCTCAAAAGTCTAAAATATGGGATTATACTTTTTACGTAAGTACTAAAAGAGTGTGTATGTACTGTATAAAGTGCTTCTTTATATTTTACTTTTTAAAGTATGAAGTCTTTACAAGACAGACTTTATAAATGTTTGGATCATTCGAATGTGCCCTTACCCTGTCTTGAATTTGCATTGAAAACATTTTTATTATTTAAAATGCTGGAACGTCTTTCTTGTTGGCTTTAAAACAATATTTCTTCTGACGCAGGTATCAAGTTGCTTAGTGACTCACTTAAAGCTTATGCCTTTTAAATTAACATCACAACTGATTTATTTTTCTTTCTTTAAATAAATAAACCAATTTAAAGTTTTTTTTATGTAAGGCAGGTCTCCTTCACATGTGCAAACTGTTTAACTTGCATTTGATGATTTTATTGTGTAATCATTTGGTTATGTTGTTCGGAGTTCAAAATTCTTTGACGACATTTGATTATTCATTTACTTGGGATAATTTTTTGCAGAGTGTGTTTAAAACAATACTTTGTTGTAATCCCAAAAATGGGGCTGTATGAAATGCCTAAGATGATAGCTATCTACACTGCTAGCACTGGCTGCAGAATCAAATTCTTCTTTTTTTTTTTTTTTTTTTTCTGCTCTCTCATCTGGCTTGTTGGAGTTTCTTTCCACCTTGGGTTTTCTATGCTGCTTAACAGAGTTGTACATATGACATTAAATTAGACCTCTGTACATTGCCACAGCAATAATGAAGCTTTGCAATCTGATGACTTGAATTGATGCGTGAGCAGTCTTACACGACAAACTATTGTAAGGAACTAGGTGAATCTTCTCTCTGTCCAATAGGGTGCAATGCTAACCAGAAAAAAGAAACTAGTGGACAAGTAAGTTGGATTCAGGGCTTGAATATTTTATCATGAATTTTCACAGTTTCAGTTCTTTGAGGTTCATGTATGCAGCAGAAATTCAACATTGGCATAAAAACCACTTGGCATGAACTCCAACAGCAGATGACTTAGTCAGATATTCCATGGTGATTTTAATATTTTTTAAAACATTTCAATAACCTGTCTGTTAATGTAAATTATTGTGCAACCTAGTATTGAAAAATTTAGTTGTGTAACTTAAGTATTGGTAACACATTCACCTTTTTTTTTTTTTTTTTCCCATATTTTGCAAGAACTTTGAGAAATTCACCTTCAATTTGTACCCCATTGTCCACCTCTAGTTTTTAAAATGCTCTAGTTTATCTCCTCAAATGGTCCTGAATATTTTTTTTTGAGACCAGTTAACCATTATTAAATATTTTTAACGTGCCTGATATGTGCAATAATATATTTCCCTAAAGAACTCAAAGCAACAACCCATTTTTACATTTTAAACATATTTATATTCAGTAACCCATAAGATATTCTGTAATTAGTCAATTATTTTTAAGTGTTTAAGTTTCTTTGAATCCTGAAGAATATAAAATTGCCCTTTCCTGCCTTAACATTTAAGTTCTTTAAGTATTTGGATATACATTCAAACCAAAATCTGGCATTCTTTTTATTGCATTCAAAAAGTGGCAGTTAACTAGCAAAAAGTTAAGAGTAAACTGGTGGGCTTGAGAGTTGTTGCTGATGGCCAGAATAAAGAACAGGAGACAAATTAAACTCTGTAGTAACTCAAAATTCCTACATATTGTATTGGGTAACCCAGCAGTAAAGATTTGAACATTTAGATGATTTTAGTAGGATATATATGTGTTTATTTAAGTCCTTATGTTTGTATGTACTTTGAAAAACAGTATATTGTATTTAGTGCCCTATTTGTTAATGAGTATAAATAAGATATTCATTATATAGATAAACACACATAATGTACCTGTACATTTATAAGCTATGTTATGTGTGTGAGTAGGAATGTACAGCATGTATTTATTATATATACAGGGCTGTGTGTGTGTGTGTGTGTGTGTGTGTAAGGAAGAGAGTAGCTCTATCTTATTACAGAGAAGGTTATATAGAGAAGCAATTTTTATATAAAGAAATTTTATTTTATTTTATCTTTAAGAATGTGTATATATATATATATATATATATATATATATATATATATATATATATATATATATAATATAAAAAGGGTTCACATTGCAGCAAGTTTAGTGGGGGAGATGTCAGGAACTGTTGAGATAAAGATTAAGTTGATGTCCATTCTGATCCCCAGGTCCAAGGGGAGGGAGATGGAGGGAATGGTTGGGGGGTGAGCGCTTCTTGATCTCAGAATGCCAAGAGGGAACCAGGGGCCTCCCATAGGAACCTGGTGTCCATTTACAGTGCATGGCCCATAAGCCTGGCCACTGGGGCAGCGGACCATCCCTCCCGGAATGTGATTGATTACGTGGTATTTGTGCTATTGAGTACTTTTCAGCGGTTTAGGGTCAGGGGGTCATCTCGTGTGTCTTAACTGCAAATCCGCTTTCTTTTGTACAGTGAGGACCAGGCAAGAGGCGCACAAAAACAGCTTTTTCATTTTACCATGGGAAAAATGGGGGAGGGGGAGAGGCAATTAAAACTACCCCCCTGCATACTACCATAGGTCTGCTTCTAGACAAAGTAGCCTTTACTGCCAAAGACCTTTTTCAAGTGCGAGTAGAGGCATTAACAGAAAATTGGTAGGGGGGCATGAAAGTCATAATTACATAAGATTGTTTAATTTGTCATGTTTATTCACAGACACCCACTCCCCAGCAAGGAAATATTAGAAAACATTTAGATTTATGTATTACATTTTGCTTCAGTTTAAGTTATTTCTCTGTTCCGGAAATTTTTTCAGGTAATATTTTTTATTGTAGTTTATGCATCATAGAAATTAAAATTGGTAATGTATTTGTGTGTATATGTATGTATGCATGTATAAAGAGATAGATATATATATATATATATATATATATATATATATATATATATATATATATATATATATATATATATATATATATATATATATATATATATATATATATATATATATATATATATATAATAGAGAGAGACTCTTTTTAATACAGTAAACTATTTAGATGCTGTGACTTTGGTAAAGGGTATCATATCTGTATTTATTTACATGTCATCTAATCCCTACAAATATATGCAATTTTATTTTTTCCTGAAGTGCCAATAAAGAACACACTTATTAATGCAAGTAAATCAGAAATGTATCACCCTCTGTATTGTGTTTTTTTTACATTTGCTTTCAATTGTGACAAAATGAGATTTATAGAGACGAAATGTGTCTGTAGTTTACAACACTTGAACCCAAATGTGATGTCTGATAGTTTAGTGATTTTTATTGCTGATGGATTGCAGATCCTTTACCAGGTTCCAGAATGCGTCACCTAGATGGACATGTTGACCACTGCCAGCAATATATCTAAATGAAAACACCTGACAAAACTTTTTTTTTTAACTTAATTTTGTGGTTACATTTTTTTCCTTTTTCCATGGTAAGCAATTAACTCTTACAACTTAAAAAAAAAAAAAAGCTTTAAAAGAAAATAAGCTAGAATAATGTTGGTGTTCTTCTGTGGTTTTTTACTCAATTTTAATCTAATTTTGCTTACATGCTTATTTGTACTTTCAGTATGCTAAAATGTTTTGAACCTGAATTGTAATACTGTGTGTCACTTAAATATTATCTAGATTTACCTGAGCCTTTACAATACTAATGATGTATTATGTTTTAAAGTATTCAATTAACTGTATAAGGGTGTTTTATTCATCTAAATAGCATAAAGTTTGCTGAATCATATTTTCAGATATAATGAATGACATAACCTTTGATGTGATGTAGCCACATGACTAATCTCAAAGTATCTCGTAAATAGGGGTGATTTAGTTTTCTTCTCATGTCCAGCCACAGTTTGTTTTAATGATGATATCCTTTCTAAAATAGCATTTTCAGTCCTGCTTAATATGATTTAGGGCCTTGAGGTGCTACAGCTTATCCCAGCACCACTGGCCTCAAGGCAGCAATCTCCTCTATAGACAGGACAGCAGTTCTTTACACAGTCAGCTCACGCATACTCTCGCACTCACACACAAGTTATTTTCAGTTCACCAATTACCCTCTACATCTTTGGTGTTGTGGCCTGAAAATGAAGAAAGACCCATGCCAAGATGGAGACAAATTGCAAACCCCACACAAACAGAAACTAGGGATGGGATTTGAACCTCAGACCATTCCTACATTTTTTTTTTTTCCCAGTAATCACAATAGCCCAGATCCTTATTTACAGTATGTGTAGAAGGCAAGTAAACTCACAAACAGCATGTCATTTCAGATTACTGCAGTACGATTGTGTCTTATGCCATTTCAGTTCATAAATTTATAAGCAGATTAGATGAGTGACCTAAAAGAGCTAAAAGAAATGTTCATGTTTTTACTTTGTATTACAGTAAGTCAATGTTAAGTAGAGTATCTTAGATACGCTGTTTATTATTATAAAATCAAGAAAGTATATATTACATATATTTAAGGACTAGGAATGTCTAACTGCAACAGCAAGGTAAGCATAAATCTGTTTTAATTGTGTACTGTACCTGTCTTGAAACACAAAAAACACAGCTAAACCCTGCTGTTACTGTTTAAAAAGGTGAATTAAAAATGCATTTAGAACATAATTTATTAGTTATTGAAGTCATATTACATAGTGCACATAGTACAGTGAAGTTCTGGGAAGACATGAAAGTAAGAATAGTTGAGAATAATACAGTACAGTACAAACAAAGACACACACAAATATATGCAGCATTGAATATATATATATATATATATATATATATATGCATTTTCACATTTTACAGATTTTTTTGTAACATTTCTACATTTACTGTTTCTTCCCAATAATTGCTGTTACTATTACATTAGCTATAGCAAGTTCTTATGCCTACAAATGTGATTACACTAAAGAAAGAGGCAACTCTGAATTTCCCCTTGGGTGTGAATTTCCCCTTTGGATTAATAAAGTGTCTGTCTGTCTGTCTGTATCTATCTGTAACAAGTAGCCTTGCCAGTTGTTAAAGTTTACAGCACTCTTTATACAGAGGTGGCTTAATTTCCTGCATCGTGTCAGAGTGTGATGTACACCCATCGAAGAACCAGTGAGAAACTGATTCAAAGGCTACACATAAGGAAGGAAAGCTGTTCAGGTTTATGTATCCCACTAAAGGTATATACTTTTTTCCTAAGAGACATTGTCACTTAAATACAGTTAAACTAAAGTTGTTGTGTCATAGGCCAGCCAATTATTTCATTCAAGGAATAAAGGCCAAAAAGAATAGTGCATTAAGTCACGGTGAACAGTTTAAGCTCTTCAAAAGCAATAACACTTAATGCCTCACAGATCTAGTAAACAGGTGTGCTTTTCTATATCAAATCAACCTTTAAGCATTGTTTATTTTCTCTCCTTGCCTGCTATAAAAAAAATTTAAATGTGTTTGATTAACTTGAAATCAAACATATTATCATATGTCTCATTATTGTTTTTCATCTTTCGATGTGTTTTGTTTTAGCAATTTGATAAGTGACAAGGAGTTTTGATTTTTCAGCAAAACATTGTTTATTGTAATTGTCTCACCACAGGATGACAGTGTGTTCACAACTCATATGTTTTTGATCATATAGGATTTGCAAATTGGCCCATATATCTGCAGCTTTTCTTTCCTTACGCTAAACATCTTTTGCTAATTTAAAATCTCCCACAGTTGTGTAGTTTTGTACATCTAGGGCCTTGCCATGGATGTAAATTCCATCCATCTATGATCCTGAAGTGATTTAAGTAGTACAGATATGTCCTATTATATCCTTGTATTAACTGCTGCATAGTATCATCCAGTCCAGTTATAAAATGGCTTTTTTATTCTTCTGGCCAATTTTAAAGTCTAACTCCATGTTTATTTGTGTTTTTGAATATTAATTTTTTTTGCAGGCAAGAAAATGTATCATCTTGAAACCTTTACATCTAATGCTCTTCAGTCTCACTGCTAGTTTGTTTCAGAAACATGTCCTTAGTGTAACCAGATGAAGTACTATAAATGAATTGTACTGAACATACTTACCATAGTAAAGGTGATACGCAAACTAAGAAAGTAAAACAGTAGAATGATATTGTAATTTGTGGTTTGAAAAAATCTCAATAATGTATCATTCCATTTGTGCTGTTTTGACATGCCAGCAAATGATATGACATTATGTATGAAAAGATTAATTGGACAACCAGTCAAATCCATTTTATGTCTTCACAATGCATGAGTTTCACAGATTTAGGTGTTCATGGTTTCAGTGTGTCTGTCATGAGAAATGTAGCTGTGAAAAACTAAAGTATTTTATTTCCACAAAGCCTATTATTATCTGCTCTTTTACATAATCTATGTCATTCCCACCTACTTCCACTCCCCAGCACCACCACACAAGTTTGTACTTTAGTGAAAACTCTGTAACAATTGACTAATTGAACCCTATCAGAAAGTCAGGAAGTAGGTGTAATTAAATCACTCCTGTGGTGTTATGAAGCACCATTTGTAGTCCTTTTAGGACAAGCCATGTTTTATGAGGAACCCAGTCTTGAAAATGACTACACTAAAGAACAGCTAAAGAGCAAACAGTTTCAATTATATGAAGGAACTGTTTATTTAATTGGCAATCTACTTTAAACAATACAGTTAACAATTATATAGCAAAATATTTAAAAAGTTAAAAAAAAAGAAACTGCGTGGTGTTTGCAGTGTTTTTGGCAAAAGAGTTAGCTTTATGTTGTAAAAATAAATGTATACTTATCTAAACTGTGCATATAATATGTGCTTGTGTGTACATTGTATATTATAACACAATGTGCTTGTGTCGTGTATGTGTGTCTAAACAACACAAAGTGCAATCATTTTGTTACAGTTAACTTTTTCTACTTTGTGTATATTTGTTCCTGTCCTTCCTTTTCCTTTCATAAGCAGTACATTTAATGTAAAAATGCAATTAGTATGCAATTTATTAACTAAAGATTTGTCTTCACCATTTCCTGCCCTTCTTGTGGTCTGTTTTTTTTTTTTTTTTTAGAAAGTGTAGCACCAGGCTTCAAATCAAACCCTCTTAGGTCAACGTAAAAATAAAAATACTCCTTGATATGCTACAACACCCGCAAGAACACATTCTAAAATTTTGTGGAAGCTATTTCTGTTATAATAAAGTGATATTTATTAGCCTTTGAACTTCTGGTTATAGATTTCCTTTCAGTAAAAACAGAAGCAGTAAAATGACAAGAACATTTAGTTGTTCCTTGAGAAAATCTTACTTAATCATAGTTAACCTTCATTTCTTTTGGAAACTGACAGCTTGCAGAAGCATAAAAAAATGACTAATACAGGATTTTTTGATTGTTAAACTGATTAAAAATATATTTTTTCAGTAACATTACATACAGAGGGGAAGACTTTTGAAACTAAGAGTTAATTGCCTCATGCAGAAAGTAAACGATTGTTTTACATTTTCATTATACACCGTATATTCTACTATAGTGTGTCTGACATTTTTTCTGTCATTTCAGTCAAGGACCTTTTTATTTGCTAAAATATAGGATCATGTGGATACTGGTACTACCATCCTGGGTTATGAGTCCCCCCTTTTTTTGAAAGCTAGGTGTTAACAAGACTTGATGCTTTTGTTTAACGTGACATGCTTAACTGTATTGCTGCAGTAGTAAGAATATGCTCCATATCCTCAAAGTCATAAAGCCCAACAAAGACATGTATACATTATCTGTGTTTTAAGGATAAAAAGTTTTTGCTTTTTACCACATTTTCAAAAACTCTTCACTCCATGTGATTATCAGCTGCAGTTTTATTAACTGGATGTAAATTTAAACACTAAACCATATACCAAAATAGGGAAATAACAAAGTTGAAAATTTGCTTTTGAGATCATTACATGTTACTTGATCATTTCTGCTGGTAATTAGAGTGCTTTTCACGAAATGTATTTAGGTTGATCCACATAGGTAGGAGCTGTTACATGTTGCATATGTTTATATCACTATACCAAATTCTATCTTTGCTCAACTTCAATAGATAAAATTTTAACTTAAAAAAAAAAGTTAGGCTAATATGCTAGTTTGAAAACATACTGAGGTATTATTTAGCTGTACATTGTATCATTTTCCTTTGTTTTCATTACACTTTCTACCATGAAAACATCAGCTAATGTTTCAAATTATTTTATAAAATCAATCCAAATTTAAACTATTTTTGCAGGATAGAGAATTGCATTTACTTGACATTAAAATAAGGCATGTTTACAGTATTATACCAGCGTTAAATGTGCGTCCCTAATTGCATATTAACAGTTCCCAAAGCATCATAGCACAAGCCTAACCCCCCCAGCTCCCTCCCGCACGCTGATGGTGCAGTGATTGACATCTAACCAATCTATAAATAAAGTCCTTTCTTTCCTCATAAAGACTTTGTGGTTTACTGTTTGCCTTCAAGGTCAAGACCAGGCCATTTCTCAACAAACATGTATTAAAGATCATTAGCAAAATGACACCATTAAGTTGAGATAGTAACTTCTGTCAGTTGTCATGAATTAAAAAGACCTTTCTTTTTTACCATGCAACTTATAACTGTGTTGGATTTTATTATTTTGGCCCGAGGCAGCTACATCTGTCGTTTTTTCTGAGGCAGGAATGAAAAAGCTTTGCTGCTAATTGTTTTAATCAAGGAGTGAATATTTAGCTTCAGTAACCTATTGCCCTTCAGCTCAAGAGATGGGATTGCAATATTTGATATGTATAATTAAAGCATTGTTTTCCTTTTGCTTGCAGAGACTGACAATGAGGAAGGGTGTGAAATATCTTGTATATTGACCAAAAATACATTATTTTCTCATTGAATTGCCACATTACACACAACTTTCTTATTCCAAACTGCCTGTCTGTGCACATTTTAAACAACTGTCTGCTGTCAAATTGCATGCAGAATGATCCGAATTAAAGCTAAAAGCTTTTTCTTCAATGCTTTACAGTTGTGTTATTGTCCCACCAAACAGGCAGCGGACTATTTTAGAGAGCATTACTCAACATTGCATGCGTATCACCAAGGCCTGCATGTGAAGGAAAGCCATTTGACTTTTTGAATTGTAATCACTGTGTACGTTTTGTGCTTTATGAATAAGGGGTTTAAATCTATAAATGCATAAGCATCTGCACACCAGAATACAAAACCATAGACTTGTGCAGTAGCGCTTTAAAATGGTTTTGCTGCCAGCAGACTTGTTCTGCGCCATCGTTTCCTATAAGCTGCACAAAAGCTTACAATAAGCTGGTAAAAGGCATGCAATCCTTATTATAGTTAATACCTTTAGATGTAAGTAATTTGGCCATGCTTTTTTTTTTTTTATTTTTTTTTTTTTATACCTATTCAGAAATGATTAGCTGTACTTATTTCAGAACCGTACAATCCGCCATTTCTGTAGTCATGCTTTTGAAACCATGGTCAGTCACGCAGCCTCAGAAAACAAAACAAACTTCAGATCTTGTCAGATGTGACTGAGGGAGACTGTCCTGGGCCTTAAATCTTTTGTCTGCTGATGGGGATAAAAAAAAAAAGTGTCAGCGTATAGTGAAGAGAAGGGGGTTGGGAGTGCGGTCATTTGGCCACAGTAAAAAGACTGAAAGTGTAAAGATTAGGGATGCAAGAGGTCGAGTTAAGAGGCTATGACTAATGTTCTTGGTCATTGAGAGATGAATCCACATTGTTTCCTCACTGTCCAGATGGCCACTGGAATAAATCATTGTGAGCGTTCAGTTGAATTCCAGTACAGCATCTCAGCATTTAAGCTGTCCAGCAGTTTTGTGACTATTTCATAGTGACCTCTAATTGAAGTTCCCTTTAGTTAGCTCTTTTTAATATTGTGTGTGCTGTTTAAATGGAAATTCTAAAGGGTTGAGTAAGTTCAATGAGGGCCAGCAGGAAAGAAGAAAAATCCTCTGGTACACATCTAAATAAGGTAATAATGGTATCCTAAATTCCAAGAAAAATATTATTCAGTGCAATGGGTAGATTTTTTGTATTGGAATAATTTTTTTTTTTTTTCTCATTCGTTATATCTAAGTCTCTGTCAGTGTTGATTTTAGAATGTATTTGGCTCTTTGTCCAGGCATATGCTGATAGATAGACAGACGCACCTGTTTAATAAACTGCCTTTCCTCTCATTCTATCATGATAAAAAGCAACTTTTCTGTTCGCCATAATGCATGTTATAGTTTGTTCTGTATGTGCAGCTGAATATTAATATTTGCGGGCTGAGAGGTTTTTTTTTTTTTTTGCCATTAATTATGGATAAATTGTATCAAATTTCTGTCCAAATTACACCTGCCTATCAATGTTTTAAAGCCTTTCCTTTTCAATATGCAAACTTTATACATGTAAAAATCATTGGCCGTTTTTTATTAATCCATAATTATTTCTGCTTTTTTTCATCCCCTAAATAATTCACTATCTGAAAATCTCAATCTTTAACATTACTGATATCACTGCTAATAAAACAAAACTCTTTAATTAAACCTTTAATCAATTAGCTAAATGAATTTAATGGAACTAGAATTTTGAAACTTATTGCCCTCAATTTTTAATTTGATTAAACAAGTTTAAAGTCAGCCTAAATTTATTTTTGTCATTCTCCAAGGCTAAATATAAGGCACTAACATACTATAAATAAAATACAGATTATATTCAGCTTTGTGCTTACCTGAATTTATTCTATCTAGTAGCTAAGAGTTCACTCCAATAAAGGTTCTTTTCACGAATAAGCTTCAGACCAAAATTATTCATGCCTTTTCTTTAATTATGTGTGTGTGTGTATAAATATGCTACATGTGTATGTATATTTGTGTTTAAGTATATATGTATATTTCTCTCTACCTGTCTGTGTCTGGGCTATTCCCCACTATATATATATATATATATATATATATATATATATATATATATATATATATATATATATATATATATATATATATATATATATATATATTGTGAACGCTGGCCCCGGCACAGACAGACGGACATCATTTTTGCACCCACACACCGTTTATTTACACTATTTACAACATAGAAATATCACGTGCACTCACGAACCCCAGTGCCTCTTGCACCGAATCCCCCAAAGTCCAGGGCCCACAGTCTCTGTGCCTTTCTTCCTGGCCGCCTCCTGTCCGCTCTCCAGCTCAGTCCTTCTGCCTCCCGACTTCCACCCCGACTGGAGGAGGCGTATAAATAAGGCTCCCGGATGAGCCCCAGGTGTTTCCGGCACCTGTTCCTTGGCCACGCCCAGCGTGGCGGAAGTGCTGGCTGCCTTCCTGGCAGCTCTCCGGCGCCACATAAAGTCTTCCCCGGCACTTCCTGGTGTGGCGGAAGTGCGGGCTCCCGGATAATTAGGCACAGGGCGCCGCCTGGCGGTGGCCACGGGTCCCTACAGGGCTGGGCTTCCATGCCCTGTACCCGAGGCCCCTAGCGTAACCAGGACGGACGCCCCACTCTGTCTGGAGGAGGCACTCGCCCTCCTCTTGTCCTCAAGCGTCCGGCCGGGCTCCAGCCCCAGCCGCGACCGTCGGGATAAACCGGCATCGGAGCGCCGCCTGGCGGTGACCACGGGCCCCTACAGGGAAGGGCTTCCATGCCCTCAACCCGTGGCCCCCAACAGAACCAGGACGGGCGCCTGCGGTGTGGAGGAGGCACAAGCCCTCCTCTCGTCCTCCAAGCGTCCCGCCGGGCTCCAGCTCCGCCGGCGACTGCATGGGATCAACCGGCATCGGGGCGCCGCCTGGCGGCAACCACGGGCCCCTACAGGGTAGGGCTTCCATGCCCTCGACCCGTGGCTCCCAATAGAACCAGGACGGGCGCCTCGCGGTCTGGAGGAGGCACAAGCCCTCCTCATGTCCTCCTGGGCATCCCGGGGGCTCCAGCCCCGGCCGGGGGCCACAATATATATATATATATATATATATATTGTGTGGAATAGCCCAGACACAGACAGGTAGACATCTTTGAGTGCACCACAACACGTTTATTTACCAGTAATACCAAGTGCACAAACCCAGTGCCACAGCACCAACCACCACAAAGTCCAGGGGCCTCATGCATAATGCCATGTGTAAAATTCGCACTATAACATGACGTACGCACAAAAGCCGAAATGTGCTTACGCACAGAAAAATCCAGATGCAGGAATCTGTGCGTACTCCAACTTCCATGTTCTTCCACTACATAAATCCCGGTCAGCGTGAAAAGTAACGCTCGTGCACACGCCTGCTGTCCCACCCCAGTTCCTCCCAGGATTACACCTCTTTGAGTATGCAAATCAATATAAATAGCCCTTAAGCTCAGCGTTCTGTGAAAAGACAATGGGAAAAGCACGGGGGGGAAAATGTAAGAATTTCAGCGAATACCAAGTGGAGGCAAAGAAAAAACATACCATGTGTTGGTTTAAACAGTGGTATAATCAACAAAAGGAAGTTGATCGAGTGACATAGCGTGTTGGAGAAACTTGAAAGCTCAAGTTCACAAAGTCGCACAGTGCCGGAAATAAAAAAGAAGTCACATATCAAAGTCGCTGTGAAAAGGCGAGCTGTAGCCCACTGTCTGAGGGTACAGACAAAAAAAATAGACACACAGTGGGGGGGGAAAAAAGCACAAAATGTCAACTTTAATCTCGAAATTTCTACTTTAATCACGTAGTTTTATTTTGTCATTAAAGTAGAACATCATAAACCATCTTAAAATCACTTAATTTACTAGTTTCTCAAATCCCATCATAACTGAAGTAGCACGTTAAATGCTTTGTTTTGTATTTGATCTTCTATGTGCTTTATGTGTGTGAATCACTACGTGCTTCCTTTCTTTCTGTTTCTCCGACAGGACACATAATCCATTACATTCGTGATATTACAGCTCTCTGAATAATTAAAATACTGAGATGTATACGTGATATCATTTTCATGATGATTGGAATGAAAGCATGTTGTTAAACATGGGAACACAATGGCGCAGTGATTGTTCATGTCTCACACAAGATGCTGCTGCGCCATGCGCAACCTTCGATGAAATAATTTATTGTAGCAGTACTGTCTCTTTCATACGTACTAACCTCCAATTCCTGTCCTTACTTTTCTTTCCCCAGATACCCAATCGCCACACAATCAGCTCTGTAATAGACGTTAAGCCATCTGTAAACTTACAACGACGAATCTTCAAAACTTTTAAGGAACATTGAAATATCTTCATAGTACGTGTTTAATTATTCTATCCTTCCAGTGTCGCGCCAGCCTCAGTAAATATACAGCGTGAGGCAGGAACAATACGTGAACTTGCTAGCGCTGCGGCACCGTGTCCTCAGATGTTTAATTATTAACCTTATTATTAATACAGATTATTTAAATGAAGTTAAAGTTTTATCTGTATAATATAATCAACACATTTTGCTGCATTTCATCTTAAAAGTGATATCGTTATTATGTGTAAATACGCGCTTTATAAAGTGACGCAAGTTGTGCATATTATAACTGTAGTGCAAGTTTACAGTGGAGTAATTGTACTTAAGTACAAACAGTTCTACAAGGAGCAATTGATTGAGTGCGTTTATAGTTTTTGGGATGAAACTGTTTCTGAACTGCGAGGTCCGTACAAGAAAGGCTTTGAAACGTTTTGTCGTGGCTGAGGCAGCGTGTGCTTGATGCTGTATACCAATAATTCTCTTTCCGATCAGCTGCTGCTGTGATTCCCCACTCAGATACAGTGATAAAAATATTCTGAGTGTTGCAATGAGAGTAATATGGAAAAAGATGATCCACTGTGGCAATCCCTAACAGGAGCAGCTGGAAGAAGAAGAAGAAGAAGAAGAAGATGGTGCAGTGAGAGTAACAACGCTAAAGCAGTTATGGTATTTGGAATACTTTGGCTATTCCATGGGCCATTATATTGTTACAGGTTAATTACAATCCGATGCATTACACTAATAAACCATATGCGGTTAATTTTAGTGTATTTATAAAGCCGCTTCAGGTAAAGAAAGGCTAACCACACAGGAACAGTAGCACTGCTTTGACGCTGGGTGCCACCAGTCTGCAAAATCCAGAGAAGAACTTGGGTACGACAGGGTATGAGGTACCGTGGAAATGTGCGTGGCTTTACGCCAAGTGTAGGTTTTATACATCGCAATTTGAATGTGGAAACGTTCTTACACAACGTTTCTGTGCGTACGCACCATTTATACATAAGGCCCCAGGCCTTCTCAAAATGCCTTTCCTCTCTTCACAGGTTCTCCTCTACTCCGAGCTCTGTCCTCTTCCACCTGACTCCAGCCATTTGAACGGAGGGAGGTGGCCCCTTATATACACACCCAGATGTGCTCCAGGTGCTTCCCGACAATCTTCCGCCGGCACTCCCCTGTGTGGCGGAAGTGCCGGCTGTGTACCCGGAAGCACTCCGGGTGTCCCCGGTCCACTTCCCCCCAGCACTTCCGGGTGTTGCGGAAGTGCTGAGGTCCAGGGCTCTGTAGGCATTGGGGCGCCCCCTGGCGGTGACCATGGGCCCCTACAGGATTGAGCTTCAATGCTCTCTACCCATGGTCCCCGAAGCAAACAGGTCAGTCGCCCCCTCGTGGTCTGGAGGAGGCACAAGCCCTCCTCCGGTCCTCCTGGTCGTCCCGGCTGGGTACCACCCCCAGCCATGTGCCACAGTATATATGTGTATGTATATGGGTATATATGTATATAAAAATCTGGATTTCATTATTTGATTACTCATGGATGATTTAAGTGGCGCTACAGTAATAAGTAGTACCATATGCATACTTAGGAAAAAAAAGAACCCTAAAAATTTCCACTTTATTAAAAACTAGCAAAATACCCGTGCTTCGCAGCGGCAAAGTACTGCATTAAAATTTTTATTAAGAAGAAAATTAAACCTTTTTAAACTGAGGGAAAATATGCCGAAAATTACTTGTTAAGGATCTCTTTGTATACCATGTTGTCAGTTCGGCCCTCTGGTTGTAACATGACCAAGCTGTGCGCTGAGCTTACTCTTGAGCATGTAACTTACAGTTGGCCATGTGAACAGTAATCTTGTCTCAAATCTCACAGCTTGGATTGCTGCTGTCATAATCGGTTTGAGTTTCATGGTTTGTTTCAATTACAACAGTATTTATAGGACTTGTGTTGAAGTGACATTCGGCATCTGTCAAGCGTTGTAAGCACACAACCAGTTTCATCGATAAAATCACATCCAGCTTTTGAGAGTTTAAACATTCATAAACATCAAAGTGTCCACTACTGAAATCGTCACCTGTCAGTCTAAGATGTTGTTTAAGAGGCATTGGCGGTTTTGAAAGGTGTAAAATATTTGGCCATTTCGGTACACTTGAAAGCGACAACCGAACAATTCAGCGGCAGCCATCAACTCGCATGCAGAACCATAGGTGAAGGGCTTAAGCATTTCACTCTTATAGTGCTCCTGTGTAGTATAATTACTGTATCTCCTGTACTGTCATCAGTCCACACCTTGAACCTGTCCCAGTCATTCAATGCATAAGACAGAATGTTCCTCCAGATATCAAGAGTGAGCCTGATATGGCCATGCAATATGTAACAAAGAGAATGGAAAAGGTAGGTGCCATCTCCGGGCATGGAAACCACTCGGTAAGTGACAGTTCTTTGATCGATAGTGATCATCTGGATAGACATGGTAATGGGAGTTGGAACGATAAAGGAAATGGGTACCTGAGCAATGTAAAGTAAGTCTAAAATACCTACACAATAACTATACTTGTAATAAACAAACAATAAAACAGCGGAAAAGCCGTGGATAAAACAAAAAGGCTGTAGTTATCAGTAGGGAGACGTGAATCCCGTGTCAAAGCAAGGAAAGGAATGTAGAGACCGGAGCGATGGACGGCCTTATATAGGCAGGCAGCCAACAACGTGGGAGGCGTTGAGATGGGGGACCCAACGCCACCTCACACGGTGACCGAGGTGCAGGCTATGGATGTATATATGTACGTAAGTAGGATTCGGTTAGCGTTGGGAACCCATGTACCAAATTTCTTGAAGATGGGCCCATAAGTAACAAAGACTGTTTAAAAGTTCAATATGGAGGCCGATAGTGGCATCATACCACAGAAACAAGTACGTACATTGGTTTTAGTTAGTTCAGGGAAGCCGCCTACCAAATTTCGAGAAGATGGGGCCATAAATAAAGTTCAACATGGCGGAAGTTGTTGACCGTTATGACCATTACGTTACTGCTTAACTTTTGTAAGTAAGCTGTAAGGAATGCCAAATTTCAGCCTTCTACCTACATGGAAAGTTGGAGAATTAGTGACGTTGGAAAGTTCAATATGACGGTGGCGTCCTACCACCGAAATAAGTATGTACATTGGTTTTGGTTAGCGCGAGGAAGCCACCTACCAAATTTCGTGAAGATGGGGCCATGAATAAGAAAGTTCAATATGGTGGACATTGTTGACCGTTATGCATAGAATTTCGAAATGAAACCTGCTTAACTTTTGTAAGTAAGCTGTAAGGAATGGGCCTGCCAAATTTCAGCCTTCTACCTACATGGGAAGTTGGAGAATTAGTGACGTTTGGAAAATTCAATATGGCGGCCGACAGTGGCGTCATACCATAGAAATAAGTAAGTACATTGGTTTCGGTTAGCGCAGGGAAGCCGCCTACCAAATTTCGTGAAGATGGGGCCATAAATAAGAAAGTTCAACATGGTGGACGTTGTAGACCGTTATCGACCGTTATGACCGTTACGTGTAGAATTTCGAAATGAAACCTGCTTAACTTTTGTAAGTAGGCTGTAAGGAATAAGCCTGCCATATTGCAGCCTTCTACCTACATGGGAAATTGGAGAATTAGTGATGAGGCAGTGAGTGAGTCAGTTAGTCAGGCAGTCAGTCAGTGAGGGGTTTGCCTTTTATTATTATAGATGCCAAGTTTTGCTTTTCATTTTTCTCATTTGAAGTTAACTTTAATCACTTTATTTCCAAATAATCTTCCTGAGAGACTAATGAGTTGTAGAAGTAGTGGTTTTGTTACAGTCTGATTTTTGTCACCTTAGTTTGTTTTGTTGATTACTAAACTGAGACCGTTATGTTTCTCTGTAATTACAATCACAAGGATAATTCTGCTTCTCTACACAAGATTCCAAATAAGGTATGTGAACTTTAAATTGACTTTATACAGTTTTGTGCATATGTATAAAATTAGAGTACTGTTTGAAATCATCAGCAATGGCTCAAACGTGAATGAGTACACAGTAAGTGTATTTTTGAAACATAAAGAAAAAAAAGATCCACTACTAAAGCTTTACAGGGATTGCCCTTTGTGAAGCCTCAACAGTATAGAATATTTAACTACAATTTCGGTAGACTTACAGTGTGAAATATTGCATACTGGTATATTTTTGTATTTAACATCTATTAGCCACATTATGCCAACCACCTGCCTTTTATTGGGCTGCCAGAACATCTCTCTGACCCATCAAGACATGGATTCCACAAGACCTCTGATGCTGTCTTGTGGTATCTGGCACCAAGACATTAGCAGCAGATCCTTTTAAGCATTGTACGTTGCAAGGCAGGGCCTCCATGAATGACACTTGTTTTTATAGCACATCCCACAGATGCTTGATCAGATTGAGACCTGGGGAATTAAGAGGCCAAGTCAGCACTTTAAACACTTTGTCATGTTCCTCAAATTATTCCTGAACAATTTTTGCAGGGTGCTCTTATCCTTCTGAAAGAGGCTACTGCTATTAGGGAAAACTGTTGCTATGAAAGGGTGTATGTGGTGTGCAACAATCTTTAGGTATGAAAGTAACCTGTAACCTTTATGAATGCCAGGACCCAGGACTTTTCAGCAGAACATTGCCCAGAGCATCATCTTCCCCTAGCATGTCCTGCTGCCATCTCTTTCCCAGGTGAATAACATACATGCACCCGTATTGGCCACATGATCAAAATAAAATGGTATTCCTCAGACCAGGCTCCTTTCCATTATTCCATGCTGATGTTTGCATGCCCATTTTGATAGTTGATAGGGGTCAGCATGGACACACTGACCGCTGTGTGACTATGCAGTCCCATATGCAGCAAGCTGTGATGCACCGTGCGTTTTGACACCTTTCTCTCATGGCCAGCATGAAGTTTTCTTACAGTTTGTGGTACAGTAGCTTTTTTCACTTTACAGTTTAAATAATATGATTATGATAATCTGGTACAGTACCTAATTTCTAAATAGGAAAAGATAATCAATGTATATTGGCTACTTCCACAAAAAAATACCAGTATATTTATAAAATAAATGAAGGTGAACATTATTGAATTTCTCTTTGCCTTGTAGGTTTGTAATTCATTTATTTATTTTTTTTATTTTTCACCATTTTTAATCTTTAGTCTTGAGGTCTGCTATCCTAAAATGCTTAACATATTTGTTTGACCTTTTTAAACCATTTCTTCTTTGGGCTTCACAGTGGCTGGGGAAAGTAAATAGCTACAGCCTGAGTTTAATGGTGAAAATGTTTATAAGGTGAGAGAACATACAAGAAGGTGGTCTTAATAGCAGTAAAGCAGTGCCTCCTAAAGCAATACAATTACTACCAGTAACCAAGGGTCATTAATTTCACACATAGGTGGCACAACATAAAGGTGCAGGAAAGGATGAGGAAATATGACTTAGTAAAGTGCAGTTGTTGAGCCCCAAGAATGTGTGAGGTTTCTCATTTAACTTCATGCAAGCTCAGGATAACCTCTGCAGGACTGAAATAAAGGGTTTTGTTTTGATGTGTTAACACGTTGGTGGTTATCTAGCCCTCTTTTCTGACATATACTGTTTTATAACTGCTGCTGAGTAACATTCTCTCGCTTAAACTGATGTGATTGTAGGCTTTATTTAACTGTAAGTAGCAGTTTTTGAAATTTTATGGTTTAGCAGTTCATTAAATTAGCTTATGGAACTAGTAGTTCATTTCACGCATTTAGTAATGATGTATAGTTCATGAATATGGTATTTTTGAATACTACAGTTTATTCAGGGCCATCTTAACGTATGGTTATTGGACCCCAGGAGCATAGGGGCCCACAATATTTCTGATGCTTATGTACGTTTGTTTTGCTATCAAAACAAGGACCTCATTGCACTACCTTGCCGGGGGGATTATGATGCGGTTAAGACGGCCCTGATTTGCTTGAATATTATAAAGATATCTCCACATTGTACCAGTAGGGTCTACACTCTAAAGGAGTTTTGTCCCATCCAGGATTAGGTCCTGCCTTGCAGTTGACAGTACTTGGCAGTATCTATGCAATTAGGCACTTTGTGAAGTGTGTGTGGCAAAATTGGTCAGCACTGCTACCTCATAGCTCCAGAAAGGAGTTCATGCCAGTGGAGGGTTTGAATGTTCTCTGAGTGTGCCTGTATTGTTTTTATTATGTGTTGCAGATTTTTTACAGTCAATATTTAATTGTTAAGGAAGCTCTGTAATGGTCTTGCGTCCCATCCAGGGTTGCTCTTCCTTCCTTGTGCCAGATATGGTCAGCATATACCCCAGGCCTTTGTAAATCTAAATTGGATCATGCATGTTCAGTTAATGGATTGATTGCATTTTGTGTGTGTGTGTGTGTGTGTATATAGAATATAGAAAAGTATATAGAAAAAAATAAGCTGTCAGCATTACATTGCACTGCTTCTACTCAAAGCTCTCTGTTGTTATTTGCTTCTTTATCTTGGAAATTCACATTAATTATGAAAGGTACCTAAACAAGTTAAATTCAGTCACTACACCATTGATTTTTGTATACAGCTTGCATTTTTATTGATTAAAAAGGAATTTTAACTACTCAATGTTTTCATTAAATCCACTTTTATATTCTACAGCTGTAAAGTGAGCTATACTACTGTATTTATTTTCTGCATTATCTGTACTGTAGCTCCCTCATAATGACTAATAAACCTACTGTCATACATTGTTTTGGTGATGGGCTAGAATCTATGGTTCAGATCCTGGATCAGTTGTTGTCTGTGTAGAGTTTGCAGGTTGTTCTTGTGTATAAAAGAATTTTGCTCCAGGTACTCCAGTATTTCTCCCAACACCTCAGGAGCTTGTGTTAGGATGAGTACTAATTCTGAATTGACTTTATGTGAGTAAGTGTGCCTTGTGATGGTCTGCCCCCCGATCCAGGCTTGATTTCTGTTGTCTCCCTATAACCTACAGTTGAGTTTAGTGGGTGACATAATAAATAGGTGGGGGTTTTTTCATCATTTTGTTAACTTTTACCACATTCAGACTAAACCCATTATTATTAGAGTAAGTCTTCTGGAACGTACACATAGACAACAGGAGATATGATTTTACTGGCCATATCAGTGTTCCAAATGTCTGTTTTAAAGTAGTTCAATATGTGTGTGTCTGTGTTATTTTCCTTTGTTTTTTAGTTGTATCCTTAGGAATACAGTTATTCATTGTCATTGATGTTTATGCTTTCAAAAATATTTCTTATTTTGGCAAATATTGAGTACTTACTCCATAATACAATAAAACAGCATTGTTGTCTACTATTATGCTTCAGCTTATTCATTTTTAAGGAGATGTAAACAATAATATATTTAAAGTGGAGACATCCGTGTTATGCATATTCTTGCAAATAGTCGAGTTGTGTGTGTAATGAAGTTTTGGTGCAAGTAGAACCTTAATATTTAAATCTTCCTCTCTCTCTCTCTCTTTTTCTGTCTGTATTTCATACTGACCTTTTTCCTATTAACAACCAATAAAGGAGAGTGATGAGTGATTTTATGACCAGGCTGTGGTGGTCAATTTACAGAGGACATCAGGAAACACCCTGCTCTTTTTCAGTGTGCCCAGGGATTTCTTTATGATCACAGAGAGTTGGGACCTTGATTTTATCTCGTCCAAAAGACGGCACCCATTTTAACAGCACAGCGTTTTGTTCTGAAATGTAGGCACACACCTTGCACATTTAAATTAAATACACATTCATTCATTTTCCTAACCCTCTTATCCAGGGCAGAGTCACTGGGCACCTGGAGCCTATCTCCTATGCCAGACAGACATACAGACACATACAAGGACCAATTTAGCAACATCAATTCACTTGGCTAACATGTCTTTGGTTTGTGGAAAGAAACCAGAGCCTTCTGGAAGCCACGTGGCCACAGGGAGTATATGTAAACTCCACACTCGGAGCACCTGACATGCAAACTTCACTCTCCTTATTGTGAGGCAGCAGTCCTACCCGTGAGCCACCGTGCTAATTAATACGCACATAAATGTAAACTGCAGTACCTAAAGGAAACCACATTTCTGCCACCACTGGCATAACCAAACTTATTTTATCTAACTAATTTGAATATAATTTTAAAAGCAATTTACACATTCAAGAAGCTCAGGGTTATGACAGTAATATAATAGTAGGTACTCTACCCACAGACGACTACTTTCCACTTCTCAGGCACATGGTTGCATTCCATCTGCCATAAATGACTTAATATTTACATGGATCTATTAGAAATTCAGTGTAAGTATACATTTGTGTCTATCCTTATACATGAATTCCAAGTGATTTTTATTGAAAACTGGAAGCAACGCTGACTGGAATATCGGTCCTTTGCAAAAACTGATCAGGCACTCACTCCATCCAGATCAGCTTTGTATAACCTGCTGACTTTAAGGATTATTTTTGAGCAATGTGACAAAACCAGAAGCCCAGATAAAGCCTTCACTAACATAGACTCAAGCATGCCATCTTTAGGCACAGAGTATGCTGTCTCAGAAAGAAACCTGAGGCTGTGAGACAACAATATTTGCCTCGTATGTGTTTATGCTATACACTATCAGTGTATATAGCAAGGGAATTACTTAAATAGATGGCAATGTAATGTGCAAAGTAGGACAAAGGTAACCAAACCGCAGACAATTAACACAAGTTTTAAGGTAAGACAGTAATATTCACTAATCATGGCTCCATAGAGTGGCAATATGTTGCATTTTAGTTAGCACATGGAAGTAAAAATTCCAGTGCAATCTGTACACATGACAATAATGACCCTGTAAACCTGTGTTGCTTTCAGTGAGTTGTCCTTTTGCATTTACAGTACTGCGCCAGCAGCCCCTGTTTGAAGACGGTGGAACTGCAGTAACCAGGCGACCCAATCGGATAGTGTGGGCGGGCAAAGAATGCTGACACCCTGGCAACCATTACTTGTCAAGTTACCAGGGCCAGGCAAGAAATCTGGAAACCGGCTGCATGACGCAAGGTTTTCGTTTTCATTTACAGTTCATTTCTCAAGCGTTTCTGCCCCTTTTGCGGGCATCAATACAAACTCCAGCTGGTAACCCTTAGTTGTATTATGTGCAACCAACTGCACAAAATGAATGGCTATCAAAACTCTTATACATTGAAAACACCAAGAAATGTACAGGATATTTTCTCATGTTAGGAATGGGAGCTCAGGAAAAAAATTATTTATGCATTTTTTATTACACTTTGCACATCTGTATTCAGGGGAATATGTATGCCAACTCAAGGATGATGTATTAAATTAGTTTAATTAGTTATACATAGGTTAATAAGATTGAATAAAGAATGTACTATATAAAGTGAAAACATTTTCATTGCATAGATCTTTATATTTTAAAGAAATAACATAGCTAGACATGTTAAAAGCAGCCCTATCAACAAGTAATTTTCTGGTAAGCAAAGTGTAATTAAATATTATTTAATTGACTAAATATTTTCCTTGATTGTTGCTTTTGTATTGCTAAAGTCCAGGAAAAGTACAGCTTTTTACATTGTTTTTTACAGTCTTACATCTAATTAAAGAAATGTACATTGTTCTTGATCTCATTATAAATGCAAAGAATTATTATTGTTTGTTTAAAATACAGATGAGTGTGTAAATGTTTTATGCAACTGCGTTAACACTTAGTTTCAAGTCAAGGTTGGACTAAAAGTAACTGGAAAAAGGATCAGAAGTAGAATTTCAAAATCTATATACCTGAAATCATCTGTTTAAAGTAAACGTTGTAAAATAACATGTAAACTAAAATTATATGACACATTTCCAGAAGTGGCTCTTGTTTTACCCATGATGCAGCTAGTATAATAAATTCAACACACCTCCACAGCACTGAAAATGGATGGATGGATCTTGTAAGAACCAGTTAAGATGTTGAGGTCATTTACATTGAGACACGTGATTTTGTAACCTATCACCTGTACAGCTTTCAATTGCTTTGGGCCCAACGTTTATGTATTCTATATTCAGGATTAATCTAGTATGCAGTTTCCAATTAAATGTGGCAGTGTATCTTTAATTACAATCAAATTTTGGAGGACTGCAGTTTATTTTCATTTGTTTTGTTCCATTGCCAAAATCCTGTCTATCTGTCTATTCTGAATATGGTTGAACTTCAATATCCTATCTGTCATTGATTAGAAAATCTGGACTATTTTAGTGACCCTTGTGTTATGTTCTCTGTGTCATGTGTGAATATTTTAGGCATTCAGCTGAAATTACCAAGTGTAAGATTTTACATAAAATAACTAATGCCTTTATATCTGTGAATAGAATTACAAAAAAACCCAATATTTTCACAAAAAAGCAACCTGCAGAGGAGCAAAGAAAGCAAATGATTTTCAAATGAAATATTAGAAACTATAAACTTGATTGAACTCGGAATGTCTTCTAGACAGTTTTCCTCCTTGATATGAATGCACCATATCTCATTCTCTGCACTAATTCCAATTTAATTGCCAGTGGCCTGAAGCCTCTTCAATAGGAGTAACAAATGGTTTGATTTTGTAGACTTCATCAGACTGCATTTTAAATGCGACACACTAACCCCGCTCGAATGCCAATGAACCACTGAAGTAGCTCTCTGTTTACTAATTATCCTTTTTTACTTCAAGCCACACTGGTAGAGTTGTCTGATTAAATCGGATTTGTGGGATAGGGAACGGCAAGCAAGGTTTTCTTCATTGTAAATGATCTCAAAACTATGGCTGGCTGGCTGTGCACGTAAATTATATTCTCTTAAAGGCACATCAGGGCTTTTATCTTTCTCCCTGCAGCAGCTAATGATAATAAAATGACAGATTTTAAGATTCATGGTGTTTTAACCATCAGGGCATCTGCATTGTGAAAAGGGAAGCGTGTATGTCCTGAATTTTAAGACTGACTTGCATGTTTCTTTAATTTTTAAATGGCTTGCAATTGCAGAACTTGCCCATCTTATGGTAATCAAAACAGAATATTGCTAACAGTTCAAGTGCCTTGTTTTGATTAAACAGAAAAAAAATAGTAAGCCTTTAAATATTTAACCAGGGACACTGATAAGCAACGGGGTTGCTTAATTTTAGTATTTAAATTGGAAACGTGTCCCACCAGTTACTGCATTTAGGACTTTGCTCTCGTACTGATTTTTTTTTTCCTTTCATGATTAGTTTACTTCAGATGTAGAGATGCTCATTGTTGACAGTAGCATACATTTTCTTGACAACACAATTTGAAGTGTATACTGTATGCCTGGTAAATGAAAATAAGCGGTTTTTCACAATCAATTAAAAGTGTATCATTTTTGTGGGGCATAGTAAGACAGAAAATAGTGCACTGCCAAAAATTTTATTATTTAATAAGTAGCCTACTAAACATATCAGGATGTGCTAGACTAAAATGGTGCTTTCATTCTGTGTGTGTGCACTTCTTTTCTGATACCATGGCATTTTTAAGGACCTATGTCTCTAAATTTAAAACTGGATTTTTGTATTTATTTGTGCTAGATTAAAACCGATCTACACACACACACACACACACACACACACACACACACACAAATCTGTACACATCTGCTGCATTCTACACAGAAACAAAGGTCGCTACCTTCCCAGGATTGTTCAACATGGCGAGTGCTTTTCAGACCTCCATGATATTGTTCAAGCCAAGCAATAATTCAGTTATTTCACAATGGTAAAGTATCCTCAATAGCTGAGCTGTCAGGAGCATGGTTAGGCAAAACATGTTGAAATTTGCATCACTTCTCCCTTTCCTTTCTTTTTAGATATGTTAATGTCAGACTCATCCCCACCTCAGCAAATTTTCTTTTTTTTTTTTTTTTGCTGGTAACCTTTCTGATGCCTCTGGAAGCCAAGTTAATTTTTTTTCAAGAATGCAAGATATTTTTGACTACAAGAAACAGCGGTTCTCCCAGACTATACTCTTCTTATGAAGGGATATTTTGGGGTGCCTTTTTCTCCATTCAGATTATCTTCCCTTTTTGGTGCGCACAGTTTATTTTTTTCTCTTTTCAATCTTCTGTTTACATAATTACTACTGAATATGAATAGCTACTCTTTTGTGTTATTAATAAACAAAGTTTAAAAAATATTGATAGTTGCCCATTCTTTTGAGCTGCACTTCTTTTGATTCATTCATTTTCCACATTTACTTTTTCCAGTAATAGGTTTTTGGGATGCTGGAGAATATTTTGGCAACACAGGGCCAGGCATAAACATATACTGTAGTGAAATTCCTACTTTCAGTATTTTGATTTTGATGTGACTAAGAATGGCTCACCAGGTCAAGATACATACACATTTTCATTGCTTACAATCGATTGTTACTCATCATGTCTAAGTTTGTACAAAGCAGGGGTTCTTTTGGTGTATAGTTGTTCTGGGCTATGTTTCATTGTGAATTAGATTGTGCAGTTGTGTGCTGTACCACTGTCATGTGGACAATTTATTGAAGCCGATGGCGCTTGCATTTTACAAATACATGCGTTTTCCTGAACTTCACAGAAACCACACATACTGTTGACTTGCATCACTTTATTGTAAAGATTACTCCATTCTGTGTAGTGTGCCTTACCCATAGATAAGTTATGACCACAGTAAATCTTTGGAGAAGCTGATTATTCAAGAGAATGCTGGCCATTTAAAATTTGTCTATCTGTATTACACCCTGAGAAGAATCTTTGACCACGTTGTTGTATTTTCATTCATTTTACGCCAAGTACTGTGAAAGTTGAAGTTCACTGTTTGAAAAGCAAATTAAAATGTGATTTTAACAAGGCCAAATGCCAATCTATTTTTATAATCTGTGAAAACAGTCATTTGTCCACAATATTGTGATCTGCAGTTGGCACTTTAAACTATTGAATTCCCTTTTTAATAGATGCTCTTACTTTGGTGGAATATAAAAATCCCATTGTACAAAGGAGTAATCTTCTATAGAATACTGTTTAGACAAGCCTGCCTGTTTATCTCTTGGGCTACCAGATGTGCACCTGACTCCCCTACAGCTGTCATCTTCCTCACTCCACATTTACAGCTTACTAGTTCAAAATAAAACACAGGTAATTTGATTAATGATGTGCTTTATTGTATCCATTCATTTGATGACTGACTGAATTAACAGCCTTTGTTTTGTTTTATTTATTTATTTTAAGGTTTGCTTCACTGGAGGGATACTCTAATGTAGAAAGTATTGCTTTACACATGATTAATTGCAGTCTTCATGTAGATACAAGATTTGAAAAGGTTTATTCAATAATTCATTCTCGATACTTCACCATCTTACCTAGGATTAGGTTAGTACAGAAAGCAATTAAATGGATTGCAGCCTTCAGCCACCATCTTGTATTAGCAGTTACATCACCACCTCATGTTGCTTAGATCCCAAGTACACTTTATGGAATTGCTTGGGTTTTCTCTTAGAACTTCTGTTGCCTTTGCACAGTCCTAATGCAAGCTATTAGGTCAGTTTGCATTTTAGATTGCCCATCTGTATACAGGTTTTGCTGCACATGTGCCCAGCAATATACTGGCCCTCCACTTTGTACAAGTTCCTGCAGTGCACCCATTAGGCCATGGAAATTAAAAAGTAAATACAATTTTATGATTGTCTTGCAATCAGTTTTAAAAGTAGAAGATGACAATTTTCTACAAAGTGAAATTAGGCTATGATCCATATTGTTCAGCTTGGTTGGTTTAGACTTGATGATTGTATATGTTTTATTTATTAAAATACCTCCTTTTTTTGGTTGTGTTAAACTTGACAGAGCATGTATGCTTGCTTAAGAAATATTAGCTTGCAATACAAAGAAAACACTCATCACAGGTTTGTGGATATTTTCCTTTTATAAGTTGTAATTGAATAAGTGCAGACTGTTTTGAGTGTATCTATATATTTTACTTGTACAAAGTGCTTTCATCCATCTCTAAATGAATGGTTCTAAAAATAAGCACTCTTTGCAGGAATACCTTTGCAGCACCATGTTTCCAGCTGGCAGCTAGATACTATGAGTATAATACTGTAGAGCTATTACTAACTCCTTTCTGAAATGTACAAGTCATTTCCTTCATATAGTTTCAGCATATGTTGTACCTACTTTTATTTTATGACCGACTCCAGGACAGATCAGTACAGTGTTGTGAATTTAGTTTGCCATCTGTCACCATTTAAATGAGGAATGTATTTTAAAATTCATTTTTTATTTGATTTGTTTCATGTTTACCAGTATCCTCCTTTGCTACAGACTTTTAGCCACAGGTCTCCCCTCATAAAAGTTGTGTCATTGATGCCACTGGGGCAAGGAATATATTGAAAATGGTGTGGTAGCATGCAAACTTAAGTGTTGTGGTAACGAGGACCAGTTTGAGCTTTGTTCAGTTTGTGTGCTGCAGCTCAGGAATCATGTTGTCTTAAGTGATTACTTTAGTGTTGATGTCTAAATTAGCATGGATTGTGTAACTAGTAATGTTCAGAATGTAAGCCTGTTAATATTTTGCATGGAATGTTTAGTATCCTTTCCATCATCAACTTGTAGGACTCTTTACCAAAAACATGATTTGTGTTTAAGACTTTCCAGATAACCAACATCATTTTGAGGTGTTAAATCTAATGAATTATGAAACTTCACATCTGTCGATATGATTCATAGTAAACCAATAATTGTTCCCCAAAGGGATTAACATTGATTAATAGGCATAGGACCATTGTTTAAGTGTATGTATTGATAGAAGGTGAATATAAAAAAAATAGAGATAAAGGATAAGTTTGGTATTTTTGAAGTCAAAATTGTTTCTTCACATACATGGTATATATGTATTTGCAGTGTTAAATAGGTGATCTAAAGTTATATGGTTTCTATACATTATAAAAAATATTTTGCCCTCCCTGATGTTTTATAATGGAAGCCATAAGGCCTGGAGTACCACCAGAAAATAAAAGCCTAATAACTTGCGCCCACTTTGAAGCACCAAACTTTTTGATAAAAGAAATCCTGTCTCTCATGTTTCCAATGCATGTTTGTGACAACAAAAGGGATCTGAAAATATTAAATTAACACATATGCCTTGTACTATTTTTCCTAAGGTAAAAATGCATTTTCTGTTTGCTTGTGTGATAGTAGCAACTTCCTTGGAAGATTTTCTCACTATATTAATCCTCGAGGGGAAATTGTCTTTTCTCTTGATCACTGGAGGTCAGAGTGGAGGGTAGGCCATTATATAGCACCCATGGAGCCTAATTTGGCTTTTATGACATTCGAATCAGCAACCTTCCAGATACCAGAGCAGAACCTTTGCATCAGAGCCACTATTCAGCCCTTAAATACAGAAGGAAATCAACATAATACCAAGCATGTGGCAGGAAAAGTTGGCTGTGATTTTTGTCTTTGGAGAGAAAACTACACACCTAGGGGTGAAAGATTATTGTGGAGGAAGACCAGCGCTGACATTGCGCGTACAGCTGGTCTTACTTTAAAATAGCTGAATCTCATAGTATTGGTTTTCTATTTTTGTTCAAAAAAGACATGGCATAAGCTATTTTACAACACTTGTGTAATCTCAAGGTATGTAAATCAATGCTCAATAACTTTTGTGTCTTCAAATTTGAAAAAATTATATAACTTTTTAGCTTTTGTTTTGTTCTGGTGCTCCATGCCCCATAACTTGCATTATAAAATGCCAGGGTGAGCAACATATTTTTTTAATAGAAAATGCTTAACTGTAGAAGAATGTATTGCATGGCAAATGTATAATATACCATGTTTGTGTAAAAAAAAAAAATAATAATAATAAATAAATAAAAAATAAAATAATAAAGTTATTTATCTTTGAAAAATACCAAACATATCTTTTATGAAAGGTATTTTGTTTTTGGTTTTAGTCCTGCAGTTGGCCTCATCACATTATCAATGCTGTTTAATGGCAGGTAAATTCCCAGTTGACTTAAAATGATGAATTCAACCAGTTCTATTTACTGTGGATTTTTAATATTTTTTCCCCATTTTATCTTAAATTTAGGCTTTTAGCCAAAGTGCAGCTCTTAATGCCAGTGCCATTGTAGGCCAGATTCGATAGCTAGAACAGGACAGAATGGTTTACTCTGGTAATAGTTTAAAAATTTAACAGCAGATCATTTAGCCAAGATGGCTTGTTGCCATCCAGAATTTCCAAAGTTCACAATACATAGTATGTGTCTTTAGTAGCGAGTCCCCTTTTCTGCTGTCATGTACCATGTACCCAGGATTTAAGGACATGCCCCTCTCAGAATTAAATCTGTTTTACTCTCAAGCAGTGGAGACTGCATGGGGCATAATCCCGGTCTTCAGAATTCAAGAAGGCATCTGTTAAGTAAATTCAGCCAAATTCTTTTAACTAAACTGCAAATTGAATACCTGAGGACACCAGTGGAAATTAACGGAAGTCCATGCATGACTGTAGCCAGGAATCTCTTCTTTATTCAAATCATTGTGGGAATTTGGAACAAACCACCAAGACATGTAGTGGAAGGAGAAACCTTCACAACCTTTAAGAGTATCTGGGACAACTTAGCTATTAGTTAAATAAATTAGTTGAAGTGACTGACTGGTCTTCTTTCATTTATCTATCGATAGATAGATAGAGATATATATATGTGTCTCAAACAGTGTTAAAAATTTTGTGGTCCAATCACATTGTCTATATTTCTGTCCGCTTTTCACAAGAGAATTATTTAACAGATTTAAATCTGGTTTTTAATTAATAATTTTGTGACTTCTCTCACCGTTCTATTTATCCAAATCCAAGATAGTGGCTGTGGGCCGAGAGCAGGCGTGTGGGGCCTTCCTCATTCACTCTCCAGCCTCTGTTAGAGTTGGTCTACATCTCACCACATGTTGGAGTGCACCTAGCCTCCACTTAGCTAGTGATACCTGTTTGTTCAACAGATATTATCATCTACAGATTAAGGAGTAACATTTGACATTTTTGAGAGAGAGAGCGATCAGAGCTGTGTTTTAGAGGGTAGCTGCTGATTGCCAGAGATATCACGGCCATGTGCTTTTCTCCCCACACTGGGAACGCTCTCCCGTCAGAGCTGAACACGGTCAGATATAGTGCCAATGTCTGTTGATTTTTTAAGTTTTTCCTGTTTTATTACTATGTGGGCGCAGCCACAGGGTACAGCTAGTCTCTATATAAATATAAAGACTTCTACTCATTCTTCTTAGCATCTTGCCTTCACAATATTTGCACTGTGGCTATTTCACCTAATTAATTTCTTATTCAATTAAAAAACTTGGATATGTTTATAGCTGTATGTATGCTAGCCAAAAACTCAATTGGTGAAATCCCAGTCTGCTTGTTGGGGAAACCTACAATTAGGTTACTGTAAGCAAAAAAAATCAAGACATGAACAAAACTAAACTTTGCTAAAATAAATCAAAATGAAAAGTAAACCTCAAACCTGAAGGCTTACGTAAAATACATACAACACACATATAAAATATATATTCATATAACATTTTTAGTGTATTGTGCATTTTCTTTGTTGAGGTGTCTGTTGTACAAAGATCTACTCTTTAGGTTCGTAGGTAAATGCAGCGTTGTCAAAGTAAGACAGAAAATGCCTCCTCCCTGTTTTACATCTATCCAGCACAGAACTAACGACTCACCTTTTTTTTTTTCTTTTTTTGGAACTTTTTTTGTGGTATCTGCCTTATGTGTTGTGATTTTCATTCTTGTACTTACTAACCACAGAAACATTTTAAAGTTCTTGACAAGTAAAGCTGAAATGTTTTCAACCATATGACTAATTGGTCATTGTGTTTTAAATAGGTGGAGGGAGCAACCAATTTATATGTAACATATAACCTGCCATGTGGCAGAAGGTGATGTGATTTTTTTTTTTTTTATCATTGGAAAGTTAAAGTGTCAAAGAATATATTTTCTTTTTAATGGCTTGGATTAATTGTAAATTACAGAGTGTTCTTTATCCATGCCAAAAAGTGTCAATCATAAACCAAAGCTAGTGTTAAGGCTGTGCTGTTACAGTTTTAATACAATAAACATAACTTCTAAGAGTTCCTTGTTTTTATGTCTAAATTTGCTTTAGCATGTCCAGCAAAATTAACGCAATCTCCGGAATGTTCTTGTTTTGCTTTTGTGTTCTGTACAGTACAGGAAAAGTCTCTTGGTGCCTTTCTTCAATAGGCTGGTTACCGTGGAAATGAATGAGACTGCACGTCTTTGGATACCTACGCCTATGTCTTTTAAATTGCTTACAATACAGAAATAAAGAGTGCTAGTTAATTTATAATCACTGGTTAGTGCCTTGTGAGTCACATTTGTGAGCATGTGTCACTCCTCTCTATCACAGACTTTAAAAAAGACAAAAGGATTAAATCATTCATCTTGTATGCATTTTTATCAGTTAGTTATAAATAGTGGTTGAAGGGCCTATCATTGATTTGGGTTTATTTGAATTGTGATGTTGAACAAATAGATTTCTGACCAGTTCTTGGCACATACAGGAAATTTGGTATGTTTATGCCAAGTTAAAGGGTTTTAAGTGTAACATCATAATTTTAACATTTTTGTAAGGGCTTGTGATGGATTCTGTACTCCAGTTGTTTATATTAATGCATGAACTGTACATGTTTTTTTATTGACCAGGAATATTTGTGTGTTTTATTCTTTCAAATGACCTCTGTCACATAGAAGTTGTGCTATAGGTTGTTTTCTTAGGAAAGTACATTGCGTTTCCCCTGGATAACACAAAAACCATGGCATCTCTTGATGTGGTTACAATAAGGCAGATGCAATTCTACAATATAAAGATTTCATATATGGTGCAAGTGTATTTGTTTTAATTTGTGTGCTATATACATTCAGACATAAACATAAAGTAGTTCTAGATATAGTTTATACAGAGATTGTGCATAAATGTGTGTGTATATACACAAACATGTATGTACAGTATTACAATTTCCATATATGCTTTAAAGTTTATTTCTGGTAAAGAGGAAGGATAATGCTCATAATCCTGTTTAGTCATGTTCTCCTTTCTGTCCAGCTTTTTTTTTCCCAGCGATCCTGCAGTGCTGGGTAGACCATGTTCAGTGCGTTGTCCGCTGTGACAGTACAGCAACAAATTTGTGTTGCCCCTCCCTACCCCTCTTGTCCTTTGGCCTGGTGCTATTGTTCTTGGTCGCAGCAGGGGCTTCTCCTAGGGTACTCCCCCATGCCTCACATCTTGCCGACTCTGTGCCTTGGCTCTACAGCTGGTTGAGGTGCTTAGGGGCCTCAGCCTAAGTGACCTCTCACCCCATCCTGCTGTCGTTTAGAAACTTGGAGACAACAGGAGTGCATACCTCATGGGATTTACTTTGTGTGGCTGCTTTCAAGGGCTGTGTCAAAGAGCCTGTGCCACAAGTAGGAGGAAAAAGAAGGGAAAAAAGCAAAAGGGTTACTTTTGTATTGCCAGTAGTTATTGATTTACATCTCAGCTTTGAGAAGGCATTAATTTTTTAATGCCTTTAAAATGTTGCACATTTAGCACCTAATTGGCACAACTTGTTTTTATTTTAATACATCTCAAATAAATGAAACATCGCTTATATAAGATTACCATTTGAAGATGCTCAGGGCTGTATTTTACTCTGACATTCTTTCCCTAATTGCATTAGCACATACATCCATTTTTTCGGCTGTTCTAATGCAAGCCTGTCTGCTGTACCAGCTGTGTATTGGAGTAGAGTACCTGGGAAAAAGTGGTCTGCAATATTCGTTTCACTGGGATGCTTTTGTCATAGGCTATATTTTTTTATTAAATATTTTGCACAATAATTTCAGTTTGTTTTTGGTGTATAAAAGCTTTCCAGGTGTTCCTTGTATTCAGAGGACACCACTGAGTAGAAATTATAAGGGATGTTTTGAATATAGCACATATATTTTTTGTGAGTTCTAGACTTTGAAGAATTTATATTTTTACTTTTATTTCTACTTTTCATCTTCTACAGTGATTTCAAAAATGTGGTCTGCCTAGTTATATGCGGTTATACACTATAAAGTTGTTCCCCAGGTTGCCAGCATGTGACTAAGCTTGTATAGCCTAATGGAGCTTGACTAGGTCACAGTTGAGCTTGAGCCTTCATTACGAATGACATGAATTCCATATAAAGCTCTAACTCTGAACAACCCTCCCGAGAACAACAGCTATTCATATTTACTCGGGGGGTACACTTTTTAGATTGGAAATGAAAAGGAAACTTCAGCAACTGAAGGGTTGGAAGTTGTGCAATGGTGGAAAAATAACATTTCAACACATGATCTAATAATTATAACAAAAGTGAATTCAATTGTTTTTTATAATCAATCAAAAACATTTTGACTTATTTGGTCCAATGTGGCATTATGTCATTAAATTCAAATATAGTCCGAAATGGGTGATGACAAGCTAGAATGAAGTTTAGATGTCAGTTTAATGGCAACATAGTCGACAATGGTACGTTTTCTTTACAGAGTATTTTTGATATATTGTATAACCTTATGATTTCTATGTTAACCATATAACCTCTGAAGCACATTAGTTTATAAAGTACTTGAATGTATTACAAAAAAAGTGCTGAAGTATAGCAAATTGGCAAAGTGTTAGTACAGAAAGTTACAGAAATGATCATGTTTTTGACCATTTTCTCAAAAGAGCAAAAGAAAAACTCCTCTCCAAAGCAAAACAAGAATGTCTAACATAAACAGCAATACATTTAGCTAAATTAAATAATAATAATAAAATGAACTTCTGTGTAGAATATGGAATCGGGAACAAAGCAGGCAGCCTGGCAATGTATCACATTGTTTCAAACAGTCAGTAATTTATAGAGTAAAGTAGAAAAACTGCATTTGCAGACAGCTTTCTTTAACTTACTTGCATCTTGTGACTCTTTGCACACTCCCTGTGATCTTAATGTTTCTCCTCTTCAATTTGTAGATTGCAATAAATTCATCAGAATTCTTGTTAAACACTTGCCTTGGTTGACATAAAGATATAAAATGATTTGTAATACATGTCAGCATTTTCTGGTTATGCTATAACATGATAAAGATTTAGATGGTAAAATGTGCATGCTAAGAAAAAATTGTCACCCGAAATGCACTCTACATCCACCTAATGCCAACAATTATGATTAGAGCCTTGATGCTGAACACTTAAATGGATGACAGACTAAATAACATCCATCCATCCATCCATTATCCAACCCGTTATATCCTAACTACAGAGTCACGGGAGGTCTACTGGAGCCAACCCCAGCCAACACAGGGCACAAGGCAGGAAACAAACCCCGGGCAGGGAGCCAGCCCACCGCAGGACAAAATAACAAAAAAATTATAATTTAATGAAAGTATATGATAAGAAATTTAGTGTGTATGGGTGTGTGTGTGCATGTGTCTGTCTGCTAATAGGTTTGTCATTGTATTTATGCATTTATTTATTTGAGCTGTTTTACTAAAAATTCTCCAAAGAGAGATATGGAAAGTCTTGGTTAAAGCATTAAACAAGTTACATAGTTGAACTGTCAAAGAGCAGGAGGTCAGGACAAGAGGGCTTTCTTTTACGCCCCAGTGTAAATCAGGTCAATGTGGTTAGAGCCACACTCAGAGCTGTCTTTAATAGGCATAAAGCTAGAATCATGATTGTACTGACAGTCCTAAATGTGAGGAATGAGAGTTACTAAAGTTAGACCTGATATGGGACTATGTAATGTAGAAACTCAAAATTTGATGAAATGGCCAGTTTCAGATCTTACGAAATATTTTGAAGTTTTACAAATACTCCTTTACTACTCTGTTTTCTCTTGGTTCTTTAAAACCTTTTGCCGCCTTTCATGTTTACAACAGATTATTTCCTTGATACACTATATTCAGGTCCACTTAATTTCCATTCCCCCACATTCCACTGAACAATCTCAGAGCAATATATAATTAATAATAACAGAGCATAAAATCTCATGCAAACTAAACATAAAAATATATTCATATAAACCATTACTTTATATAGATATTTAAAATGCTTTTTTTTTATTTTAAGGCCTTTAAGTTCCAAAGAAAATAGTTTATCCAATGTTTAAAATTTTATTTTCATCTTCTATTTAGAAATGTCAGTCTGCAGTTTTTATTCAGGCTATTTACATTTTCCTATTTGGCTGACACCTTCATCCAAGCGACTTACAGCATTTGAGTTGCAATTGATTACAATCTTTGTATTTTTCCAACTGGAGCATATGCAGTTGTGGTGACTTGCTCATTGTTACACAGTGTCAGTAGCTGGATTTGAACCCACAACCTCAGGATATGAAGTCCAAAGCCTTAACCACTATGCCACATTAGGCTGTTTGGTCCACACGGCAAGTAATTTAGCAATGTAAACCCATCAGAGGTTCAATAAACTTTAAACTAAAATAAATTGAAATTGAACTAGTTCTTTAGTTGTACACCGACACAGCTTCCATAATGCAATTTGTTGTGAGCATGGTTATAGATGGCAAGGTATACTTTGTGTTCCTTTGCACTGCTTCAGACACATGCTTCCTCATCTCAAAATATGAATTGGTCTTATGAAATAAATGAACACCATCAAAAAGAAAATGGGTTTTATTTGTATCTGTTCTACCACCCATTTTTAAAGCTGCTTAGTCATCTTAGTATTATAATGGTCCTGCACCCATATCCAGCAGCATTTAGCATAAAGCAGGAAGTAAAAATAGATTACGTACCATTTTGTTATTGTGCGTACATTGTCACTTACTGATATGGGGCTAATTTGCCTAAATGTACTGTATGTCTTTAGGATGCAGGAGAAAAACCTGAGTAATTGGAGTAGAACAATGAAAACGTACAGCAGTAGAAGAATGTGTAAACTCCACAGAGAGTGACCAGGATTGCCTTCAAACCCTGAACTCTAGAGTTCTCAGGCAGCAAGATTAATTATATTGCATAGTGTTGCTTCTTTGAATCTCAAGAAAGCCATTTCCGTCCCCATTTGGAATGTACTTTGTACGTTTTATACCAGTACACTTTCATTTATCTCTAATACTTCTGTTTGTCATATACATGCATGTGTTATGTACACAGTTTTTTTCTTATACCCAAAATGCCCTTGATTAGTTTTTATTGGCTTAAATAAACATGGCCTTGTTATCCTTATAAGCTATTATTGGCTTATTCATTCCTATTAGCCTTGAACTCTGGTCTAATGGGCATTCCACAAACTTCTACTGGTATCATGCATGTGATCATGAGTTAAAAATAGCATAAAGTGGCTAAACTTTAATAATGACAGTTTTTTTTTTTTTTAGTTTGTCTAACATTAATACCTTTATGCTATTGACCAACTTGAGCTTGGAGCTAATGCACTGAGATGTTTTTGTATTTTTACAAGGTCCAACTATAGACCAAAAGTCAAATTTTGAATAATTTCCTAAAGATTCCTAATGGTACTAATAATACAAGTAAAATTTCATAAAATTGTAAATTCAGTCAAAAATATCCTAATCTAAGCTGATGTAAAATGGCAACAGAACAGAGGAATACAAAAGTCTAGTTTTTCAAACAAAACATTCTAGGATCCTGCTCCCCTTGGGGAAAATTCACTGACTGATCTAAGCCATCTGGTGGCCCAGTTTCTCCCTAGAAGTGTATGATATGCTGCAGTACTGGATCACGAATAGTTTTGGTGGAATGTGATCATAGTCCATCTCCTCTAGTATCATCACCAGTATATCTTAATGGTTCCACAGGGTTCTACAGTATAGTCTGTGTTTGTTTCAGCTCAACAGTATTGGCTTTTTGGATTGTATGTTTGTGTAACTCTTTTATATAGTTTCTTTTGTATAAGCCATGTTACATTACCATTTCTTTATTGTCTCATAAGTAAAGCATTGAAAGTGTGCACAGCCTAGTATATCTAAGGTGATTGAGGAATGTGTTTTATCATGTTTACAACTGTGTTTTTCTTTTCTTTTTTCTTTCTTTCTTTTTCTCCCTGCATGTTCCAAATGACATGCTGAACTGAAGGTTTTAAATAAATGGTAGTAAAGTAGTATGCAGGAGTGGCACTTCCTCTTTCAAATCAGTTCTCTCCATTAACAGCCCTATTCAAAGCTGTTAAATACCACTGGCCACCACTTCAATACCATTAAATTAATGTACGTATATGAAAGAGGTCCCCTTGGTGCTGGCTGATGGCACCGTAAATAGACTCTAAATTCCCAACAAAGGCGCGTGTGGGCGTTTGAGTCTTAATACAGTTTATGCATTGTCTGCTCAACCAAATGCTCACAAAAGCACCCTCCCCCCACCATAATTGCATAAAAAAGATACTATACAGTATACATTTCTGTTGCTTCATAAGCTGTGTCCTATCAGTGTATACAGTACTCCAAGTATAGATCATACACACAAGCACACATATCCATGTACTGTATATAGTGTCTAATATGTAAAATGGATGTATGAGACAACTGTTTATAAAATGCTAGAGTTCTTTATGATTGTATAGTGGTTTATAAAAAGTTTAATATCATACAAATAGTACTGTTTCCTTCATGTATTCCTACTGTGCATAGTGTTAATATTATTAATTGTTTTATCCTGAAGCATGCTGAATGTTATTTTTTAGGCTGCCACTAAAATATCTGGATCTAGTAACTTTTTCATATAAAAAAAATAAAAATAAACATACAACAGTGTATGCTGTTTTTGCAGTTAAACCCTCATCTGACCATATTGCTGTTGTAGAGGTCTTCATATATTTACGCAATAATAGATTAAATTAGCACTTCTAATGTTTCTGTCTATTTTCATCTCATCCAGTCAAGACTCTCTGCATTATCTCTTATAGTTTTTTTTTTTTTTTATATTCAGTGTTAAAGATTCATCCTCTTCCAAGGATACTGTGATGTCAGCCATCTGATGACTCTGAAATGGAAATAATTTAAGATTTGAACAATAACAGTTATTTTAAATCTACTTAGAGTGATTAATGTAAATAAATGACAAAATGTTTTCCTCCTTCAGATGCCACAAAGTAATTAATTATAATCGGATTTCTGGGCATTAGTATCTTGCAAGGTTATGAAGATCTGGGGATTGGAGGATTCAAATAATTTTCTAGTTATTTTCTATTTTTTAACAGCAGATCTTTTTTTATAATACACTATTTGACCAGGGTACCCTTCCAGGAACACAGGTTCCAGTCTTCCATATCTACATTTGTGTTTTTCTAAGAATACTCCAGTTTCCTCCATTCGCCCAAAGCTCTGTGTGTGTGTGTGTGTGTGTGTGTTCAGTTAATTGGTGTGTTTTATTAGATCTTCAGGTGTGTCTTTCATGGACGTTTTGTGCCATGTGCTTCCAGGATACACTCTCGCATAAGACAGGTTCAGAAAATCTAAAAATGAGTTTACACTTCAACTAATACCCCATTCTATTAAAGTTCTAACTATTTAAGTTTCACTCATGCTAAACAAATACATTTAAGGAATTTAACACATGTAATATCACTGTATCAAAATATGAGGGAGATGGACTGTGGAAGACAAGAAAATAAGGAAACAAAATTAAATTCACTACATAAAAGTGGACAATAAAGTACACAGTAAAAAAAGCAGAACTAGAAAACTCCAATGCTTAGGATGACCTGTGGGGCTCTAAATGATCTTTAGCCAATCAGTGAACATATAAAAACAAAAATCAACTGAAACGCAACCTAATGGGGAAGTGTAAAGGAATAGGGAAAAGTTATGAATAACTTTATGAACCCAGCTCTTCATGTGTTGTCTTAGCTCTGCTGTTTATTATCAATGTTTCAAGCCTATTTTTAGTTAGTGATTTTAAAATTCAGTGTACTTTCTAGTTAGGTTGATAGCATGAATTGATGCATTCTAGCATGGATCTTGAGCATCCTTGTGGGACTGTCATTTCATTTGCTTTTACCACATACTTAACATGTCAATTACCAGTAGCTATCACACAGACTTGAGAAGACCTGAATCGGAACTGACAGCAGTGCTAGCAAAGTTTTGTTCATCCTGTAGTGTTCCTGACAACCCATGTATCTCCTTATCTGCAGTGTCATATATCAGCAGTACAGTTAGAAGACCACAGTGAATACGTCTGTGGTAAAAAGCTCTTACATTTTTTTTTCTAATTCTGTATGCTCAGTCATTATAAAATCATTTTTATTTTCAGTAGTCATTTTTCCCTTGACTGTTGTTTTACCACCAACATTTAAGACAAATTTTCAAAGTGACCCTCAATGCTTACGTAAATTAAAAAGATGTATTAATTTCATAAATCTGACAAATTTGGTATATAACTAAAGCTCTCAACCATTTTGGGTTCAGAAAAACTTACTAAATCACCATTTGCCCAGACACTACAATAAAGATGCCTAATAGTAATCAAATGCATTTCCAACGATGCCTAACCCGAACAGAAGGAAAAAAAAAAAATGAGCTTCACAAAGTGCTGAAATAATCATCTAAAATAAGAGTATTTAGATCCTGTTATGAATTACTGCAATAACTACAGATTAATGTTGCTCTCCATCAAGACCACCATGAACAATGTAAAAATAATGTTTACAGATTACTCCTACATCCACCGATCTTCCGAAATCCCCTTTTATATGAATAGAGTCTGGGGAAACCTGAAGCTATCCCAGCAAGTATAATAGAAAGCAATACAGGAGCAATCCATGGACAGGTCGTCAGTCTGTCACATGTGAAAACAGACACATGCACACACACAGGCCAATTTATCATCACCACTCCACCTAACCTTCACATCTTTGTACTGTGGAAGTAAAGCCATGTGGACACGGGAAGAGCATGCATGCATGCATGCATGCAGCAGCACTATCACTCTGCCACAGTACCACCAGATTACTAATAAAAATGTTAACTGTTCTTCTTCACATTCCACTTCCCTTCTAATCTATACATCTTGTCACAGTGTAGTTACATTTTGTATTTCTCTCGCCATACAATAAATTAAGGCTACTAAACCAGTAGCTTTGTGCCTCTTTCACCTTATTGTCTTTATAGGGACTGTTTCAGCAATCTGAAAAAGGTAAAAAAAAATTGTGAGCAGTTCTTGCAGTCATTATGCTACTACAGCACCTAGTGATTTTTAACCTTCAACTACTATAAAAATGTGTCAGAATATAAAGTTTACAATTCTATGGAGTCCATATAGTCTTTCAGGCTTGTTTGGTTAATTGCCCGCTATTGTTTATTTTAGCTATTTAGTTTAAAAAAAATTCTAAAGTGTGTCTGAAATCACAAATGAGAAATTTGCTTGATCAGAGTATTTCTACAATTTTGAAATAACAGATTGTTCTCAAGGTCTCACTGAGTTATTTGAATTTCCGTTGCTTACAGCTTATCACACTTGTAGGCACTATCTGACTCTGCCTGGCTATTTCATAATCCCATCTCCTTCTTTGACTTTTGTTATTCTCTTTATCAGTATAGGTATCCATTGACACTTGTGTGAAATGTTTCCACTCTTGTGTCCATACGCCTAAAGTAAAACAATTTCTTTTATATGGGATCTTTTATGGTTTGCATGATCTTGTTTATATGCTTCTATAGCTTGGTACGGTCATAGAGCTTATCTTAAATCAGTATGACTCCTTGTTCATAGTATATTGTTTTGAGTAAGTATTTGTATACTCGTATATACACCTTTTATAACAGTTGTAATTGCCTCTGCCAACTTTTATTGGCATTAGTGGTTTAAGACTGTAATTCCTGGCATTGACAGAAGGAATGCTACTCTGTTGGGCTCCTGAGCCAAGGCCCTTAACCTACAGTTGCTCGAGTGGTGTTTTACAAATAGTTGACACTGCGCACTGACCTGAAACTCCATGCATTTTCTGTAAGATAAGTTGAGGTATGTGAAAAATGACAAATTTCTAATATGAGAAATTCTATGTGGCAAATAAAGGGTTAAAAATCACTTTAAAAAAAAAATACGGTAAAAAGTAAAATAATCTTTCTTGGTGCTACAGTTGCCATTGAATTTCTCTGGATGTTGCTAGGCTAACCATGGAATCCACAGAAAATCTAATATCCAAGGCAAGCTGTACAATACCACCTCAAACTGCATTACAGGTTAGAATGCACTAAAGTGAGAAGAATGGGTTCTTGCTCTCTTCTTCAAATTATAACACGAAGCACATGTACTTTTTATGATTGATTGCATGTTATTCTAGTACATAATATATCTGTGTATGGTTTCCCTTTTACAACTTTACTGTTCCCTTCAAGCATACCCACCCTAAATGACTTTCTCGTTCATGCTCATTGTATGGACAGGCCTCACCACCCAAATCATTGCAGGTGTTTAATCCAAACAAGATGAGTGACTAGTTCTGTAGTGAGCAGGTTATGAAGGTGTAGTTTAACTAGTTAAGAGTTTTTAACAGATGTTCTGTTCAAATACTAGGATTGGGAAGTTTTAAACATGTACATGATTCACAGCAAATTTGTTTTCTTTTTAATAATTTCCTATACTTTAGTTATTTCTATTTCATATGTAAACTATCTAATTGCTGGATTGATCAGTTAGGTTTGTTTTTATCACATCAAGAGGCAACATATGCTGATCATTTGAAGAATTCTTTGGGTGATCTATCAAATCAATTGCCTGCACCCAAAAATTGGTTGGATACACTTGACTGGTACCAGCTTTTAAAAGGAGGCACCCTAAGAGAAATTCTTTATCAGGGAAGATGGATTGAAGGGCCAGGGAGTGGCTTGTCACTGTACATTTGCACTTTGCTTCTCTTTTGTGCGTGCCTTACTTCTGTTGATGGTTTAAGGCTGATGCTGATTGATTGTGAGGGATGCATGCCTCTTACCTTGCTGCTTATGAACATGCAGACTTGTCTTTCCATGGATTTTTAAATTAGGGGCAGCTTTGTTCGAAAGATGTGTTATTGACTTGTGAAATACAAGCCAAGTTCTAAACCCCTGGGCTTCAGTTGAGTTTTTTCAGGCAAGGTAATTGAAAAAAACAAGGTGGCAGTCCAGATTTGCCATTGTAGGTTATTTTATTCAGCTACCTATGCACAAGCTTTGTGATTAAGCACTTGTAATAGCTTTTTATGTGCAGGTTGCTGCAGTAATTCACAATAATTCCTGTCCTAAAATGTTCATTGATCTCATCCAATCTTATTTTCTTAAATTGTGTTGAGAGAATTTTACTCACTACATCAAAGATGTAACCTAACATCCTATACATAAACTAAAATTAAAACCTGCTTCTTTCTTGCACTTGTAATTTTTATACAAATTTCACTTCATCGTGAATATTGTCCCATAGCATGCAACACATGAAATATAAAACATGTTTACATCGGTTTACTATTGGAGAGCAAACCGCATATTGTGCAAGGCTTTTTAAAGGTCACACGGGAAACCAGTGGTGGAGACTAAAAAAAAATAAATAAATAAATAAATAAATAAATACTCCTAAACCATTAGGCCACACTGATTACAAGGTTATATTTTTGTGTCCATCCATCCATTCACCCAGTTTATTACTGTGTTTCAAGCTTATACAGAGTCATTGTCCAGTGCCATTGGGAGTAAATTTGGAACCAGTTCATGACAGGACATACTGGCCTGCACTCATTCACAATCGAGTAGTCAAATTTGAGTAGTCAAATCTGGAATGCCTGCACTCAAATGTACTACATTATATAAAAAAAATAAGTATGACACAATGGTGTAGTGATTCGTGCTGCTGCTCTAGAGCTCATTTATCATGCAACATGGATAATGTCTGTGTGGAGCTTCCATTGTCTCCCTGTGTCTGTATGGATTTTCTCATGGTATATCAGTTCCCTTCCACATTCTAAAGACATGCATTGGAGACTTTATACTGTCCACATGAGTAAGAGAAGGTACAGTATGTGTCTTGTTGTTTCTGCCATACCTATCAATTTCCTAAAACCCTGTATAGGATTAATTGGATATGTTAATGAAGGGAGTAAACAATATTTTTTTTTTTAATATTTCAACTACACCAGAAATTGAGTAAATTCTGCATTTATCAATTTCCTGAACTTTTGAATTTTTTGGAAGCCAAAAACTATTCTGGAAACTTAAAGCACAAGACATAACTGAACCTTGAATGGGATGCCAGTCCTTCAGAGGGCAGGTTCATACACACACCATTACTCTTACAATGTCTTTATCCAAGTGGAAAAACAATAATAGTGTCCATGATTGGAAGAAGAACATATGATGATGTAATGTGGACCTTTACAGTCGTGTAACTACAGAAACAGAAAAAAGAGTCGAGAAGCAGTTTAATGAACAATATATTTAAACAACTGTACACCGGTGTTCCCTAGTGGGCAGTGTTTGCTAATCCTGCTTTAGTTGTGTGACACCTCCTGAATGTTTCTTGCATTTGTTGATGACCAAGTAGGTTCCAGTACCCTAACAACTGAACAACTCGTAAGTAGTTCATAGAAAATGGAGGGGACTTCACATGCAGAAATGAACTGAAAGTATTGTTTCTTTTGGCAGTCATTCATTGCCCTCTGTCTGTAGCAGCTTTGCTTATCTCTGTAATGAAATTAGTCAACTTGGTGGGTGCCACACTTGATTGTAAGATCCTATATTCAGCCTCATGCATCTGTAATGCATGTATGGACACTCGAGTGTTATTTTTCTTTACTCACTGTTCTTTCTTTTATTGATACTTTTTATCTTTTTGACATGAAACACGGTCCTCTAAAGGAATAAGATTTCATTTCTTAAAAAAAACCCACTCAGTACTACTATTGGCCAGCTGAGTCATTTTTATACAGTGCTTGGCTGCGATCTCTTATATCGGGCTCTATTATAAACATCCATGGATTTTCAGACTTAAGAATCACTAGATTGTCAGAGTTTCAGACTCGGCAACAGAGAAATGGAGCAATTAAAATGATCAAGAAACCAAGATTTATTTGTGAACTTAATTAGTTTTAATTAAAGTGTATGTTTGTTTTCTGCATGGTGTCTGCTACCAGCATTGGCACTGACTCCCACAGCCCTGAATTAGAATCAAGTGAGTTCAATAATGGACGAATGTGTATGTGAATGGCATGAGGATTAATCATGTCACAACATTCTTCTGTAGAATTGCCTTCTTTGTGGGATTTCATGTTCTCACCTTAACCTGCTTGGACCTCCTCCTGCAATTCATGCTTCTACAACATTGGGATTGAAAACACTACATTGACCCAAATGGAGTGAATATGCAGTGTGTGTGCCTGCCATATACAGTACTGCAATCACATCCTGGTATTAGAGTTAAAATTTTCCTGTTAATTTTTCTCACTGTGCATTAATGATGGTTATTTATATACTATATAAATTAACATAATATCTTCTATATTACAGAAACTCCTATGACCTTACTGGTTGATTGCTTAGTCTAGGTCTGCCTTTGCTACAGGGCATTTTTGAGCCTATGGGTTACTTTCTTGTTGGTGCAACTATAGGCTGACCAGATTTTCATGGTTCCAAAACGGGACACAGCTCAGTAATTCAGCAAGTGTGTTAGGAGCAAATTAAGTCAAAGAAGTCAGGGTGGGGTTCATGTTTTGTCCAGCTACAAATAGAACATTTTGTTAAATTCCGTACACAATGCATAAAAATGGACCTGCCCCTGGAAAAAAAATACTGAACATCTGGTCAGCCGAGTGCTATAGTATGTCCAATCGCATTAAAAGCATTTTAAAGACAAGCCCAATTTAGAACAGAAAGGTCCAGTATATGCATATGGATTGTTGTAAGTAATATGTAAGCTCAGTTTTACTTATCCAGCTGTGAACACTTGCTTAAATCTAACATTTGACTCCTACCTGTCTCCACATCAGCTACTCAAGACAGATGCTTTCAAACATTTTCTGTCAGAAATGTATATTTTTCTCATGAGTTCACAACATAGTACATTTGCAAATAATACCCATTAGCTTCTTGCAATATGTATCCTCAAAATCGATGCAATGAGTGTGAAACCTTTAAATACATAGTGTATTTATTCTAAATATTTTTTATAATGCCGATCTTTAGGTATTCTTCTAATCCATTACTAATTAAGTGCATCAAAGTCATTTTAATTATTTATCTACAATGTAGTAAAATGCAGTGCGTATGTGTGTATGTGTTCAGTCCCTTCCAAGCAACCTCATTGGTCAGTTTGGTTTTGGTGATGCAATAAAATGTGAAAGTGTAAGGACCATTAGGCTGTGTTCCCAATGTACTCTGTATAGCAGATATCATATTTTAATGTAGCTAGCTGTAGGTGGGTTGGAGATTTTTCACGTTTTGTAGTGTAGGTCTTTAAAACAAATTTAGTGTCGGTTGATTTTTTTCAAATAAGCATGTTTGTTTCTTGTAAGTTATTTTTTCACAAAGTTTAATATTTTTATTAGTAGTTCTGTAAAGTCATTGTATCTCTGCATATTTTGCCTGCTATTTTGTTTTATTTTCAAAATCTTTAAAATATAGAGCTGTTTTAAGTTACTTGATGCTTTGATCAGTCACTATTCCAAGAAATGTGGCTCATTGCTGACCTCTACTGTTTGGATTCATAATTGTAGATTCTTGTAAACATAAAGCTTATAATAAAATGTATTTTCCTATTCAGCTCTAACAGAGGGAAGGCCTGAAGAGACAGTTCTGTTTTACTGTGTTGAGGTTGCCTGTAGGGAAAAAAGGCAACTACTTTTGATCTAGTCTGGAATGTTTCTTTAGCAAAACAAACAAATATTTTGAAGACTCAACCCTCGATCTCTGATTTTTGTGTGTATTTCAGTGCAAAGTGAAAATGTTTAGCAACTATTTTTAATTCACAGGTTATATAGCACAATTTATCCACAACTGTGTATAAATTGATCTCTCCAGGTAATTTTACTTATTTATTTTTTTGTTTTCATGCAAACACATTTCTGACTAAGGGAATAGCTTACAGGAAGTGTAATGCACCCGTTTAACATGTAGAGATTGATCTAATGAAGGAACACAAGTTTGTCACATTGTAATGATATTTTACAAACCTGTGCATCCAAATTGATACTGGCAAACATGGAATTAACGGAAGCTTCATATGTGCTTCGTTTCACTCATTTTATTGGAAAACTTATCTTTCTTGTTTGAGTAATGTTTGATGTAAAAATTATTTTACCATAATTTGGGGAGGTGGGGGGCGACGACACACAATTATTTTGTGCAGGTTTATACATAAGAGTGGTTACTAATTAAAACAGAACTTAATCTTATCACCTCATTTCTTCTTTCTGTCTTTTTTTTTTAATGTAACAGGGTAGTCATTATATACAGCGCCCATTTAGTCCTTTGTATTTATTTTGTTTCTTTTCATTAATAATAATGTTCGCTGAGGTTCAGGCCGAACAACACTATACCTTTTTCCATGTTCCATGTTTTCCATGTGTTAGTGATCCAAGGGTTAAAATGCAACCCTCAGGTTTCAAAGAATGAAACCCTTTTGGTCTCCTTCAGCATTCCATCAACAGCATGTCTGGAGTTTCAAGACGAGGAAGTTGCTGTAAATGGTTAATGGAGGTACAGGTTTCTCAAATGCACATCTGCAAAACTGTGCCTGCCTGGTTCTTCATTTTCTCATCAAACATATGGGCTATTACTTTTAGTCAGAACATTGCATCCTAAAATAAGCCTTCGGAGTACCTCTATATAATAGAGGTGAAATCCAAGTCAGAGTTAAAAAAAAAAAAAAATGCAGCACCTGGCTTCATCCATTTTGTTTTGTTATTGTAATACTAAAGCAATTCATATACTTAAATCTGGTATATATGACCATTGAATAGGTAGCATATGAGATTTTACAAAGTTATAACAGTTCAAGTCTGTAATAAAATCATAGTTTTTTACTTCCATCATTTTTAGGCCAGGCTTGAATCCATGAGGTTGTGGTGAGTAGGGCAATAGAGTGGGAGTAAGTGTTACTTTATGGTTATTTTTAATGCTGCTTGGCTTTTTTTGCTTGTCCAGTAAGGTGCTTTATAAATTTGGTGTATGGTATTAAGGTGTACAATTTGAAGACACCCTATGAAGAAAATAGTGTTCCTTAAAGTTTATTTCAGTACTAGACCTTCTCGGACATTTATAACACTTCAAAGTTCCTGATACATGCATTAGTGTTGCATGTCTTGAATTTGTTTTTACGATTAAGTTTCCATAACAGAATAGTATGTTTATTATGTGACTCGATGTTTATGAAGATGACTTCTGTCATCTGGTTATTACATGTATCTGACATGCATTCTCATTAAGTGTACATTATTAGAGACAACACTGCTCTTTATATTGATTAGTTATGCCTTTCAGTAATTCAGCTGATTCAACTGACTCTTTTTCAATCATTTTTTAAATGTGGACTGGTTAAATTCCTGACCATTTCATTTTTCTTTTTTCTGCAGGTTCTGACATGGCTATCTTCTGCTTATTATGTGGTAAGCGTTTCCAGACTCAGACTGCTTTGCAGCAGCATATGGAAGTCCATGCTGGTGTCCGCAGTTATATCTGCAGTGAGTGCAATCGCACCTTTCCAAGTCACACTGCTTTGAAGCGCCACCTCCGTTCACATACAGGTGAGACTCCTGCTTAGAACAGCAAGTCTATGTGGACAGTAACAGTAAAAAAAAACCATTGATTACATTATCACACGTAACCTTAGCTTGTTGGTAAAATGCTTCTGATAATCAGCTTTACATATATTGTTTAGTAAAAGAGCCTTATTTTTAAGTTCACACTTTTGAGTATATACTATGGTTAGAGGTGACAATATAAATAACAGCTACTTTTTATTTTGATTTTGGTATTTCTGAACAGTTTTAAAAGCTTAAGTTGATTTGACAATCTCCATTCCTGTAGTTAATCTTTTTTTAGGGCCCCAAGGTTTAAATTACTATGTACAGTTATGTACAAGTATTACATTTTTATTTTCCTTTGTTAATTTGAAAGTATCAATACTATATACACACACACTGCAAATCAGTAAACCAAATACAAATATTTATGTTGTGTGCTGCATTCAGGAGTTAAAATTTCAAATCCTGTCGCATCCATTGATATTGAAATGGCTTAAATGACTTTCTAAAAATTGAGTTAGAAATGTTTGTTTCTAGTAATTTAAATTGAATGTTGTTTAATTTTGGGTAATTGTAAAAAGACATTTGTCTTCTCACTGCACAGTAGGCCAGTTCAGGTTTCTTCCCAGTTTAACAAAATAGATGGGTATTAATGTAGGTTATCAGTACAACATAGACATAATTGTGGGAAAACATTTTGTAGTAAATTGTTTGAGGCAAAATTATCTAAAAGTTTAAAAAATATTATTTTAGGCATGCATGAACACAATTTGCCTGTTTCCATCACGTTTTCTGTCCTTGTGTGGCTTGCATAACCCATGAATTAAATAAACCATCTCAATTAAACTTGACACTCCTATTACTGTCTTTAATTATTAAAAATTTATTGATGTTGAACAAAATTAGTTCAAAGGAGCCAACAATTCTTTTATCCTTTCCCTTACCTATATATATATATATATATATATATATATATATATATATATATATATATATATATATATATATATATATATATATATATATATATATATATATATATATATATATATATATATATATATATATATATATATATATATATATATAAACTTGGTCTGTTTATTTCATTCAAAGCACTTATCAGACTCTTCAACCATTTTAGGTTTTCCCTTTATTTTACTTTCACCATTATTGAGCAATAGAAATAAAAAAAATTATCTGAAGTGCACACGATATAACAGGCAAGTTATTACCAATACTTCAACGGTCTTCAATCCCTTGCACTATGTTTATATACTACTTACTTTCATCAACAACAACATTTATTTGTTATAACCCATTTTCATATACAAGATGTAGCCTAAACGGATGTTCAAAATGTCAAAGAAATAGTTACAAGAAAAGAAAAACTAAATTAGGTCAGAGTAATTATTTATATATATATAATTCACTAGGGGCACGCAAGACAGAGTCCCACCCGCCAACTCTAACCCTCCTACCGCGTCATGGGATACGCACGACAGAGCCACGCACACCAACTGTAACCGTCCTCCCGAGTCCAGCGTCACTCTCGAGGCACACAACAACTCACCAAACACAGCCTCAGTCACTTTCGTCTGTGCAAAAGTCCACATACACTTCTGAGCCACGTTGACTTTACACCGCACACAAGACAGAGAGCCACGATTGCCAACTCACAGAGCCGTGCCCGCCGACTCTTAAGACCATGGTATATGCACACATTTAGTGTATAAATGGAAATAAGTAATTGCATGTAAACGATTTGACAAAATCTGTTGTATGTAAACATTACTGTTTAAAACTTTATTGTTGTTTCATCAGAAAACCCGGTTTCCACGTTTACCTGTATTAGTTTAAATGGCACTTTTGCCACTCGCAATAGGGCGGATGCGCTGACTTATCGTGTTGACTGGGCAACACAGTGAATGAGGCGTCTATCTATGTATGTCTGTTTTCCGTAGCCTGCTACAGGAAGGTACTCTCTCGACCATTGGCACTGGTTTCGTTTCTTGCTATTTTCGTTGTACTGCGATGGTGGTTTCCTAAGCCTTTGTTATACTGAATTTCTTTCTCACCGTTTTCCGTTCCTATTCTTACACCGCCATATGCTATGGTGGGCTTCGGCTAAGTAATAAAAAGTAATGTGTTACAGGCTTAAATAACATAGATATCTAACTAGTAGAAAAGTAGAGTCCTTTATATGCTGTATATCGTATTGTAAGTCTATAAAAATGAGTTCTATGATAAGGTGAGCATTAACCAATCAATATCAAGTTATTTATAAATGTGGGTCAAACAAGGAGCATTACTGTCAAAAGCTTTTTAATACTCTTGAGTTTGAAGTAAGCCAAATGATCATCTGAGCCTAATGTTTTACCGATTTTATGATGTTGGAAATTAATCTTATCTTCTATATGTACAGTAGGTGTGTACATATGTATGTATGTTTGTACAGTATACATATTATATAATAGGTTCAGGTTTTTCATGTGTACTTATCTATTTGACTTAAGTGTCATAATAAAACTTAACATCTCAGTGAATTAATTTTTAAAATAATTAACATTTTGTAGCCAATTAGTGTCAAACTACATTTCTACAGTATTAACTGTGCATTAGCTGAAATATGAGACCCAATTGATTTCCAAGGGCCATTGGGTGAAAAAGCTGCACTGAATGACAAAAAACAAACTTAAATTGAGTCTTGTATATTGACCTTTATACAATAGTAGACACTGTCATAAATTGCTTCTTGGACTTCAATAAAAACAAAAGATTAACGATTTAAAATAGAGTATATATTATTGTAGTCATTACAACAAAGTAACTTGCTATTAATGGTATGGGTAATTTTTAACAATGAAAGTTGTCATTTCTAAATACTGGGCTAGTACATTCTCTTGCCAGAGTGGAAAATCAATATTGTCTGGCAGGAGCCCATTCTCTACAATGCTTTTCCTTCATCTAGGAGTGCATAATCACCTGTGTCTTTCTGAATACATAGTAGGCTTGATTTGGAAGAATTCAGTTGTCGCACAAGTGTATATGCAGTAGTGTAGACAGCACAAACACATTTGTCAAAGAGTTACTCTGGTGGCAGCCAGAATCTCAAGAATGGGAAGCTGGATGAGTCTAGACGAACGTCATCCATCATTCCCCAGAGAGAATCAAATGTGCAACCTTAACACCACCTCCCCCTACCAAGTAATATATAAACAAAGTTCCCCCAACACTCCCAGAATTTTAGAATCATTTTCTGCTCTCGATCGGAGATGCAGTGAAGTTTATAATTTATTTTAATGTGTGTGTTGTGTTGATTTTAAAGAACTAGTGCACAAGTTGTAACATTTAGTCTGGAATTGAGACACACCATGAGGCTCAAAGTGAATGTTTAACTAATATACTGTATATATATTTAGTCCTGTTTTATAAAATAAAAACATGAGTAAGAGAGCCCATGTGGACGGGTCTATTCTCCATAAACCATAATCTGTTATTGCCACCCCACAACAATCCGTTGAGACTTAGTACCTAATTGGCAATAACTGGCCATGTGTCTAGCGGTTTAATAGCAATTTCCTCTAGTTAACTTTAATGTAGTTAATCACAGGATTGTGCCCTGTCTTAAAGGTTTTCCAATGACCATTTTAGGCTGAGAGTCACCAGTTAAAAATGTATTCTGCTGGGTTAATTTCAAATCTCCCTATATTGGCTTACATAAAAACTTGAAAGGTACAGCAGACCTACAGTACGATCTATAATCCATGGCAAACACCTGCCACAACTTTACTGTAGAATGTCAATCACCAGTCAGAGACAAGATTTCTTCACTTGCAGGTCCCTTTTACAAGCTTTCCAGTAGCTGAGCAGCTTTGCATTCTTAATTTTTAAGCATTGTTTTGTGACCAGTTGGCTTGATGGCCAAGGCAGTTGTGCTTGCAGGACCTGCGCACACCACCCACAGAGAATTACTCTCAACAGAGGGTCCCTATTGAAGGCTAAAGAAAGCCATTTCTCTTTATAATAATATATTGATTATTGTATCCCATTACCTCTGCCTGGTGTAATAGCTAAGTATTGATTCCTTATCTAGTAGATTATGCTTTGACGGAATGCTAATACCTGCAGAGGCAGAAGTAGTTGTCTGGCTCTGTTTAATAAAAGAAAAACATTATCAGGTATGAAGGAAGAGCCTTCAAGTGGTTTTGTCTTTCCGATCCTAGTTCTGGAAATGTTCTAAATTACTCAAAATAACACAATGCTGTTTATATTCTCGTTTCCCCTAGAGACAAAGAAACATCTTCATTGTTAGTAATGCTGTCTCCTAGTCTGCAATTTTAGCTAGCAATCACATTGCTTGACATTGCAGTCTTTTTTTGCACCATTAGTCGAATATTTCAAAAGCACTTTGCCCTTAGAAATTACTAAGAGCTTAAGTTAAAAGGAACTATTGCTACTGCTGAACCAAAGGACTATAAACTGACACCTACAATACCTAATGAAGAGAGATGGTATGTCATTTCTTCACCTTTTTTGTAGGTGTAGAAAAGGTAGAAATGTTTGTCAATGTCTATGATTTTTTTTTTTAATTTGACAGTAGGGCATGGTGAATATTGCATTGGAATTTAAAACATTAAAGATACCTGTTCATTTCCCACTACTGCCACACTACGTGACTAGAAGCAAGAAATTTATACAACATAACTGTGCTGCTATTGTAATTAAATGAATGTAAGGACTTTTATTATAGTTCTGTGTTTATAAAACACTTTGGCATGGTGTTCATTATATAAAAGCTCTGTATCACATACAGTAAGTGCTATTTGCTTTAGGTAGATACTAGCCTTAGCAGCATGTCCCTCTGCTCTGGTAAATAACTTGTAAGATTACATGCATCTATGTAGGCTTACATATATCAATTGTAAATATTCGTTATATTAAATAATTACCAAATATTCCAAAAAAGTCAGAAATTTTCCACATGATATAGATAGTGGGAATGGCAAATGTGCTTGCACGGCAAAACAGTACATCTGCATCAGACTAAAAATCTTTATTCTGTGTGTGGTTTGTCCAAATTGAAGTTTCAGGTATGAGTTTATTACTATGTGCATATTTCCTGCAATCATTTTCAATTGTTGCGTAGCCTTTTACTAGATGCTGCTTGGGAATATACACACATGATTAAGTTTTTGAAATGTGTGAGGCGTACATAGATATAAGGGTATTATCAAATATAGAAACTCGGGTTTTGATTGAGAAGCAGGACCGCAATGTGTGTTATCTTAATTTAATAAGGCTAGTGATACCTGTTTTCAGGATTTGTTTTCATGTTCATTTCAGTTTTATATATTTCAGTACTTGCGGTGGGTTGGCGCCCTGCCTGGGGTTTGTTTCCTGCCTTGCGCCCTGTGTTGGCTGGGATTGGCTCCAGCAGACCCACGTGACCCTGTAGTAAGGATATAGCGGGTTGGATAATGGATGGATGGATATTTCAGCACTTTGTTTCTTTTTATTTTAATGGCATTGTAATGTGTTTGTGCCTGTTCCGGTGTAAATATGTCTGGTTGTACATACTAGATGATAGACTGGCATCATGCACTGTGTATGATTGCCAGTTGTTGCCAAATTTAAAGTGGTCTCCATGTGATAATAAGGAGAATTGGTCAGATTCATGATACATTTAATTTGGATTATTAGGAAATTACCAGTTAATAACCAAAATGGAGGAATAGTGAGACTGTTAGTCTTTAACTCCTTCGACAGTGATGATTGTGAGCTACACAAATTGTAAAAATTGGGATACTAAACATCTAGAATGACCAAAAAACACTGTTAATTAACTGAAAGTGTAATAAACATGTATCTGCTTGGCTTTTCAAGGATGTTGATATATGCTTTCCTTCCCAAATCATATTTTACTGTCCACATGACCCCTTCTAACAACCACACTCTTTGCAAATAGGGTCGCCTGAAACGATTTGTGCTGTTCATCCTGGTTACAAAACATTAGAAACATCACATATTTATCAGAATGATTTTTCTCCCATTTACCAGCATGTATTGTATTATGTAGCTAACATATCACTTCAAATTTGCATCTTTAAAAATAAATAAATGTATATAAAATGAATAAAATGTTTATGCTATCTCCAGTTGGGCTGTTAAGGCATATGTTGGCTCTGAACTATTAGATTTCCTACAAATGGCCATCACCACTGCTTTATAGCATTGTGATCTTTTGTAGAGTACAAGTACATCTTTTCTACTAATCAGATTATCAACTGAGGAACAATATCATCACTTTCATGATTTTCTCAATAAGTATAATATCGCAGTCTTCACCAAAGAAATATTAATATGGAATATTTTCGAAAAGCCTCCTATGTGGTAAGAGATGGTTCTTCCATCCAGATATGCAGGTTTGGATCTTGAGCAGGCTAAACCTGTCATCCAATAGACTGTTCCTCAGGGTGGCTCCTGCAGATACTGTTTTTTAGAAATGATTATTTTCACAGTCTAATTGGGGACTAATTACTAGTGATGCTTTTATGAAAGGTGGAATATACAGAATTGCATAACCTAAGAAAAAAGTCATAAATGTAGAAGGAGCTCTGAAATGTTTCAGTGCATTTGTAGTAATGTTAAATACTTGTTTGAAGTTGTTCCCCACTATCTACGTATGTAAAACACTTTGAGTAGGTTAGAAAAGCACTATATAAATGAAACTAATTAATTATTTTTTTTTATATTGTTCAACTTATTTTATGTGGTTTGTTTCCATACTTACCAATATTTGGTTCCATTGTAAAACTGATGTTCAGATTAAAATGTGAGCATTTATTGTTTGGTCCAATTCAATGTTAGTTTTGAACTAAGGTCAGGCAGAATCCGTGAAAATGTTTAAAGGGATAAGCTGTCCTCATTTTTAAAACCAGGTTGCACAAAAATGTATTCACTTCCAGTTCAGCGTTTCACAAAACCTTAGCCCTATGGCACAAGTATGTTACTGTAATTTCTTTAAATTACTATTTAAAAAGTAAATAAATGCATTTATTTTGAACAATCTATAAATGGATTTTATGTACCCAACATTAAACAACCCCTTAGACAAATCTGCTTTTTTTAAATCATATTATGTTGAACAATTCCTGAATATTGACATCATAAAGTAAAACTTACATGGTCCTTGTACATGTCCACATACCTCCAGCCTTTTTTATTATTCGCCACATAATTTTTCTTTCTTTGCTATTTTTTTTTTTAATAAACAACTAATGAAACTAAAACATATGTTTGGTTTGGCCTCTCTCTTCAACTTTATGTGAATGGACAGTGGTATGCTTTGCTGTGTAACATAAAGGTTAGAGTTAGATTGACAAATATTTTGAGTCCCAAGAGATAAATTTACCTTGTTACAGAAAATTATGGATCCTGTAAAGAATATCAACACCCACATTGAAGGAATGTAATCTCCTAAGAATAAAGGAGTCTGCTTTGCCCTTTTTTATATGGTTCTTCTGTGTTACTAGACCCATCCAGCTTATCATTGATGTGGACCTCGCAAGTACTTAAAACAGTGCACCACATCCACTTCCTGAGTAGTAAGTGGGCATAGAGGTTCTGTGGTGTGACAAAATGTACTTGTAAAACAGATCACAAGTTATAGTATGTATACTTGCAACCAAAAGGCGAAATTCGCTCATTTATTTTTCCATGCTGAAAGTGCACACTATCTGTGGAGTTATTAGTCATACATAAATTGGAAATCCAGAATTAAACTGTAAACAGCATCTCATTTTCTACTTAAGATGAAAAAGCACTTTTAAGAAATTTATTATGTTCTTTGTTTTGAGCAAAATTTGAAAAAGTGGTGTCTTTGGTGAATGATGCTAATAAAAATGATTTTTTGGAGGTTGATAACTAGTAACTATATGCATTGTTTCAATATACTGCATATTGCAAGTAAATTGTACAGAATGCCTGAAAGAGGTTTCCAGACTGAGGTGTCACAGTTCATCTAAAAGAAAATTTGTTCCTGTGTTGCCAAACAGCTAATTCTTTTTTTAATTTTTTCCCCTCAATGCTTTATTTTATAATTTATATCTGAAGCTGATGCTTGCAGTAAGTGTCAATGCACATAAACATGACTTCTAGTGTATTTGTGTACATAATTAACGTGCCCCTTTGCTTTAGCTGAAATACATTCAGAAAAACAAATATTAAAATGTATCATTTGAACTTGCTGTGTTTTAACATTGTATGACTAGCATGCTTTGTTCTTTTTTTTTTTTTTTGTCGTCAAAACTTTAAATATGCTGGTTTGCTGAGCTTATGTGTTAGAAAGAATACATTATGTCTCAACTTTTCTTTTTTTCCCTAATGTGCATTAATAAGATGTTTTACACTGTGTACTTTTAAATGCACTGCTGAAAACTGAGACGTACCTCCTCTTCAGAATGCATTCACAAGTAATTACAAATACCGTAAACAATCAGCCCAGCAAATAATAAGCAGTTTGCTTAGAGTAACTAAAATAGGCCTAGCGTGAAAAGAAGAAATACATTCCCATCTTTGTTTGCATCCTAAAAATCCCTGTCCACATTCACAGAGGAAGAAATAGCAGAGCCCTGTTAAATTGGTTCTTATGCTTATGATGGGTGATTCATGTCTGTGCACAAACACACACGCACATCCACACCATGTAAATATGTTTGTTGATATGTACTGTATACACTGTATTTTCATAAATATGCCCCACCTTTTGTGTGCCATCTGTGCAAAAATCTTAATTTTGTTTTATTCCTGCATCTTTTGTGTTCACCCTGGTGATAGACTTTAGTAAACTTGAGGTTTAAAACAAGCTTTTTTCTTTATCAAGATTTTTGCAATTTTTACCAAGTCTATTGCAATTTTTTCCATTTGTTCTAACTAAGTAATTTCCTCTTCCTGCAACTTCCTCTTTCTCATTTCTTGTTGCAATAGGTGATATGGGTCTTGATTTTCATGCACTGATTCATTTTGCAGAAATTCATGCTGTTTTGAGCTGCACGTGGAGACCTTTCAGTCAAGTGGCCGTTTATTTGTAATGAGAGAAAAGATACCATCTACATGAAAACACCTTGGATTTTTTAAAGAGCCTTTATACAGGCAAAACAAATAAAGGGGTCTATTTTGACAAAGCCTTGAGAACACTGAGGATTTCTGAAGTTTCAAAACTCCCTGTATAGCAAATTATTTTAACTAGACTAAACTAGATAAGACTGTTACTTGGTTTATTATTCCTTTTTGCCCTGCTGTTCTTCTGTGAGGGCACTATGATGGCATAATTGTCAGAGCTGCTGCCTCACAACTCCAATGTCCTGGGTTTGAATTCATGCCCAGACACTGTCTGTATAGATTTTACATGGGTTCCCCCAGGTCCTTGTTGATTTTTCCTTCAGGTATTCTAAGTGTTTTCCCAAAAAGTCGAGCATGATGGATTCCTTGTTGAATTATAATCGACAGACTGTTTGTGCACATAAGTTAGTGTTTGCAAGCGAGATGGTGTATACCTTGTGTTGGACTGGCAAACTGTCTAGAGTTGTTTTTTTTTTTTTTTTTCTTCCCCCATGCATCCAGAGCTGGTTGTCACAATCATCCTTACTAGATGAAGTGTGTTTGATGATGGATGTTTATACAAAGTTGTTCTTGTTTAAAATGCAATAATAAAGAAAAAGTGATATCAAGATAGAATGCTGATGTCCTTCTGATACAAAACAAATAAAACTGAAGTGTTAACAAATTTTAATTGCTTGCAAATATGTAGTCAAAGTAAATATACAGTATAGCATTCATTTTAGTAGAGCCTTGCCAAGATATGCCAAAAGTTTGTAATATTTTCATAAACAAAAGGAATCCATTATAATAAAAATAAACATTTTATTTTTAATGAATGTATTTCCTAAGTGTTTTGAAGAGATATAGTTATGCTGTGGGCTCTGTCTTCTTTCTACTTCTAAAGCTGCACAATGGACCTGTGAATGTTAAGAGGGGTGAATAGCATCTTTCTCTGTAACAAATGAGGCTCATTTCAGCATAAATTACACACAAATTAAATATAACATATATGCTTATGTTTATAAACTAATGCATTTTACTTCCCAAATGTGCTTCTCCAAAGTTGGTCTGACTAAATTGTTTTAAATTAGTGCATCACCCTTGTGAAGAAACACAGGTATAAAAACAAACCCTGTCTTACACACAACTGAGTGTGTTCAAAGCAACTGACTGGCCACTAAAGTAATTCCAGTTTCAAAAACTAAAACTATTTACAAGTAGGTTAGAGACTAAATACACACTTGCAATCCAGTGTCACAACTTGAATATTAATTGTTTTCCAGAAAAGGCTAACAAAATAAGTATTCTGACCCCTATTCACTTTTAGATTAGTCAGGACTTTGCCAACTAATAAATAAATAACATGAAGTTTTTGTTTGACAAATTGTTGTTTTAAACTTGAAAAAGCTCTACAAGAACATCAAATTAATTATGCCTGCCTGTTAAATTCCTTGACAAACCTAGCAAAGCCCTAGTTTCATTCAGCTTCCTTTACAGAATGTTATTTTTTGTATTTTTTATGAAAATGAATAGACAGCAGATCGTGCCAGATATTTAATTATTGGACAACTGCTAAATAAGTTGGGCACAAAAATTACAAACAGAGGGCCAATTAGGCAGCCCTCCCCAAGGCCATCCACTCACACCTGTGTGTTTGACAGTTCTGATGCCTCTACCTGGCAACTGTGCCATATCTGTAACTCAGATTGTATCCAAGTAGCTTACTGTAGATTTTTCCTAATACAAAAGCTGAAAAAATACTAAAATGTACCACAGTGGAGGTTCATTATGCGATAAGCAGTTTAAATCAGGGATCCATCACTGCCAAAGTCTCCTCTGACCTGTACTATCAAACACAGCTGTGAATACAAAAAGCATGCCCAGACGATACAGTAAATGAGTCTCAAATAAAACACGAGGCGAACAACAGCAGAATATTAACAGGCCATTGTCAGTCTGCAGGGAGAGCTGCTGCTGGCTGTGTGTGCTTATAAGAAGTTAATGGGTTTTTTCATAAGTCTGTTAAATCTGTGTGTCTATACTTTTCCATGAAGGATGAATATTAAAAAGACTTTAGGAACATATAGTAGAATTTTGTTAATTTTTTTTTCTTTTTGCTTAATAATGCAATGTAATTTTCAAATGATCTTTCTTTATAAAATTATGTAACTTTTTTTTTTTGGGGAGTAGATTTTGCACACACTTCTTATTTTTTCTTCCTGTATATTTTTTAATTCAGCAATTGGATACTAGGCACTGTCTGAGTGGAGCCTGTGTGTTTTTACCATATTTATGTTCACTTTTCTTCAGATACTCCATATTTCTTCCCACATTCATAATATATTTATGATAGGTTAAATGACAATTCTAAACTGGCACTATGGGCCCTGTCATGCACTTATACCCCAGGCTGGTTCCTGCAGTACCAGGATAGCCTCAAGCTATTGGAGCAAGTGGGTTTGGAAATATTAAGTTATGGATGTCTACCCTATAAACTCCAACTATCATCCAATGTATATTCATTGCACACACTATATTTACAGGAAGTATTGCTTTAACAGTTGAAACAATTTACATATCTCACAAGTTAATTTGTTTTTTCTCAAACGTATCACGTTATGTCACAAAAGTATATTCTGGTATTTTGTAAAAATGATGGTCCTTTGTAATTTTTCAAATCTGATATTCATTCATTTTCCACAGCTTACCCACAACTGGGTTGATGGGGCAACAGTCTTAGCCGTGAGGCCCTTTCCGTAGTAATTGTATTTAAATTAAATAAACAATCTAGTGCAGCTTTTTTTAGTTTTTATGCAATTGTATTTACTTTTTATGTCTTTTTTTTTGTAGCATCTTATCCTAAAAACTGTAGACATAAATCATAGTGGTGTTTTCTCCTTCCTGTATGTGTGTGTGTGTGTACGTGCATGTTTGTATCTTGTGTGTGTGTGTTTGTATATGTGTATGTGTGTGTATATATAAACCAACAAGGTATTAGCTGAAATATGAAATTTTATTTGGCATGTAACTCACTTCTGCAGTTTATTTTCAGCAAAGAAAGCATTCAAAAACCTGCTATAAATCAGCCTCATTAACACCCAAGTGGAATTTTACTTATTACTGAAAGTGCAACTCTTTTCATGCAAAACATTCAAAGTTTTAATATCAATGTTCTATGCAATTACAAGCTTTCATAGTGATGTGGGGGATGTTGTGTGTTTTTGTTTATTATGTGCTAATGTAGACTGTGAATGGTACTGTATAAAATAAATATTGGTTGAAATAATCTTCCAGGATGTACAATGAGAAGAAAAATAGAGACAATGCCTTAAGGTGTTTACTAATTACTCCCTGAGAAGATTAATTCATGTTGTTGTAATTTATTACAAAACATGGCAAAGTTTTACATTTACTTTTCAAGGTGCAAAGCAATAATTTAGGGCAAACAGAAAGTTGTTTACTTTGTTTATATTTAAAACGTTTTGCCTTTATTGAATGCTTCAAGCTCTTCTGTAATTGTTCTAAAATCACACACATAATCATTTAATGATCCTGAACTTATTGACTCATGAATTTATTTTGATGTTCTGGCACAGGTATTAGTTCATGTTGCATTAATCACACATTGTATTCTGAATTTATGTAGTACAAACTCTTAACAGTAGACCAGTAAGCCAGAATAACACTTTTTTTTTCTTCTTATACTCAGAGTACAGAAACAGGCAGCATAATATTTAGAAACCTGCTTAACAGTTTAATCTTCAAGCCTAAAAAATACTATAAGAATTACTTTGAAAAGGACATTTAATGCCTCTAAAGAACATTGTGAGTACCTTGATGTTCTGAAATACCAGCTTAGTCTGTCAAAAGCAGGTGGATGTTTCATTACCCTGCACAAAGTCATTTTCTTTTTTTTTTTTTTTATTTAGAAATTTCTTTTAATCTGATCCATCCATTTGTTCAACTCAGATGTATATTCTCAAAAATAAGGACTGCATTTTAAAATTCCCTTCCATGGTTTTTTGAATGTGTATGTTTGGAGGTCGGATTTCTCTTGTATTCATGTGAGCTGAGTATAAATGACTTCTGAGCTGCTGTATATTACCCTTAATATCTAAATCAAGTCTAAGGCATGACTGAAATTCCAACAGTTGAAGGGATATTACCATCGCTCTTATTCCCCAGTCAAGGCATCATGAATGTTAATGTCTAAAAGCATCCGTTAGGCAGGAAACCTGACAGCAGATCAGCACTACAAAGGACTGCTTGGGTCCTTCTTGCTGACTGTTTATTTAGGATGCAAACCTTCTGAGAGTTCTTGCGAATGTACATTTGTGTAAAAATACAGTATGAACATGCAGTATGTGTGTATGTATGTGTCTGTATGTTTATGGAATGTTAATATTTGTGCCAATATAAAACTCTATATCCATTTATTTACATTTGACTAGAGATTTGCATTTTTAAGGTGGCACAAACATGCATATACTACACACACACACACACAAAAGATCCCTTATATGACAAATAATACATATTCATGATCAGTTTTATGCCTGTATATTCACAGGAACATATTATGGTTTTGTTTAAAACAAAACCTTCAATTGGAAACATTTTTGTGAACACCCACATATGTGGCATATATTTGATAATTTTCCTCCATATGCAAAAGTCTATTTTTAATAGACTTACTATTTTAACTCCTGATGTAATTTCACAGCATAACAAATACAGCCCAATGCAAAACTGTTGTTAACACCAATCACAAATACCTTTTAAGGCATTTTAATTAAACTGCATGCCTAGTACTCAACTCCTTTCTAATCAGAGATGAATCAGGCAGAGTTTGCCTTTAGAATAATTATTAGGTGTTCAATGCAAATACTTGCAGCACATGAAACCAAGGTTTAAGGCAATGTAGATAGTCACTTTTGTTTGCAGAATAAAATGTAGATGGTGAGGATTTTTTTTTTTCTTTTTTTTAAATAGAGGCCGCCTCTGATAACTTCATGCCAACAAATAAAGTGTGTCAGTTTTATTGATTTTCTTCTTTCTCGTTTCCTTTTTTTCCTTTTTCTCTGGCAGAAGGGAAATCACTGTTACAGCATGCAGGATACACATTTAAATGTGCATAGCATTTAGGTGCATCTATAAAGTGCCCAAGGAAATTGACACTGTCTCTTTACAGGGGAAGTGGGAGTATAAGCATGACAGTACATAACGAGAAATGCAATTTATTCCCAAGCACGAATGCCGTTTGGACAGCAGGATAATGAAACGCGTAGGTCATTGCTGATGACTTAAACCTTCAGCAGCTGAGTAAAATGCATTAAATATCAAGAACATTACACGGCTGGCAAAGTCTCGCATCTGTACAGGGAGAAAATGATATATAGCCAGCTTTGAGTCATACACAGGAAAGCAATTAAAGACATGCACAGGAGACAGACTTGGCGCATCATAATATTACAGATTATTGACATTTGAATAGCCACTGCTTGTCATGTTGTAATGTGAAGAGGAAGCACCAAGAAAAAATTAGATTCAGTATTCTATGAAGCCTGTTAAAACAGAAATGGCATTCCAGCCTAGACTCTTCTCTACATTTGTTATTTTCTCCAGTATGTTTTTGGTGATTCATGGCAGATATATGTTAAATATACATATAAAGCAATATATCAAAATTTGGTGTGTATAGATTTTCTTTCCCATATATTTATTTTAGGAAAGGTGGGTGGTTTTAAAGCCACAAGAAATATATTTGTCAGCTGTAAAAGTAGCTTATACATACTTTTTCCTCTTCTACAAGTAAAACTGAGTAACAGATATTTAGTTTAGAATTAATATTTGTAGACTATAGATTACCTCATAAAATATATCTTTTAACTTAATTTCTTGCGTGTTTTGTGAAGCACACTTAATCTTTGTTGTTTATTGATAATTAAGTAGTTTTATATTAACCCGTTCCTCTGCCAGCATAGCTTCTCCTGGCTTAAAATGAGTTGGTCCCTACCTAAACTCGCTTTTATATAAAATATTGTATGTATGTTTTTACATTTTGTGTGTGTTTATGTGCATATAAAATAAGCTACATATCTCTCATTGACTTTGAGCTATACTTTCACAAACAGGATGTATTCGACCTACATCCTGTTTGTTAAAGTATGTAATAGAAATAAAATGTTTTTGGGATGTGTGTGTGTGTATGTGCATACGTGTGTGTGTGTATATATATATTTTAAGGTCATGCCATAGCATCTCAATTGGATTCAGGTCAAGACTTTGACTAGGCCACTCCAAAGTCTTCATTTTGTTTTTCTTCAGCCATTCAGAGGTAGATTTGCTGGTGTGTTTTGGGTCATTGTCCTGTTGCAGCACCCAAGATCGCTTCAGCTTGAGTTGGCTAATAGATGGCCGGACATTCTCCATCAGGATTTTTTGGTAGACAGTAGAATTCATGGTTCCATCTATCACAGCAAGCCTTCCAGGTCCTGAAGCAGCAAAACAACCCCAGACCATCACACTACCACCACCATATTTTACTGTTGGTATAATGTTCTTTTTCTGAAATGCTGTGTTCCTTTTACGCCAGATGTAACGGGACATTTGCCTTCCAAAAAGTTCAACTTTTGTCTTATCAGTCCACAAGGCATTTTCCCAAAAGTCTTGGCAATCATTGAGATGTTTCTTAGCAAAATTGAGACGAGCCCTAATGTTCTTTTGCTTAACAGTGGTTTGCGTCTTGGAAATCTGCCATGCAGGCCGTTTTTGCCCAGTCTCTTTCTTATGGTGGAGTCTTGAACACTGACCTTAATTGAGGCAAGTGAGGCCTGCAGTTCTTTAGATGTTGTCCTGGGGTCTTTTGTGACCTCTCGGATGAGTCGTCTCTGCGCTCTTGGGGTAATTTTGGTCAGCCGGCCACTCCTGGGAAGGTTCACCAGTTCCGTGTTTTTGCCATTTGTGGATAATGACTCTCACTGTGGTTCGCTGGAGTCCTAAAGCTTTAGAAATGGCTTTATAACCTTTACCAGACTGATAGATCTCAATTACTTCTGTTCTCATTTGTTCCTGAATTTCTTTGGATCTTGGCATGATGTCTAGCTTTTGAGGTGCTTTTGGTCTACTTCTCTGTGTCAGGCAGCTCCTATTTAAGTGATTTCTTGATTGAAACAGGTGTGGCAGTAATCAGGCCTGGGGGTGGCTACGGAAATTGAACTCAGGTGTGATACACCACAGTTAGGTTATTTTTTAACAAGGGGCAATTACTTTTTCACACAGGGCCATGTAGGTTTGGATTTTTTTTCTTCCTAAATAATAAAAACCATCATTTAAAAACTGCATTTTGTGTTTACTTGTGTTATATTTGACTAATGGTTAAATGTGTTTGATGATCAGAAACATTTTGTGTGACAATCATGCAAAAGAATAAGAAATCAGGAAGGGGGCAAATAGTTTTTCACACCACTGTATATGTATATCTATTGTATATATGTGTATATATATGCTGCTCACAAAAATTAAAGGAACACTTTAAAGAAACACATTAGATACATCAGATCTCAATATGAAGTTGGATATCTATACAAATAACGACAGGGCAATGTCTTGGGAACAAAATGATGCCAAGTATTTTAATGGAAATAAAAGTTTTCTGCCTACAGAGGGCTCAATTGTGTCGACACCCTAAAATCAGAGTGAAATGAAGATGTGGCAGGCTAGTCCATTTTTTCAAATACTTAATTTCTGCTACTCAAATGGGCGGACTTGCCCATTCTGGTGTTCTTGAGCAAATGCCAGTCGAGCTCCACGGTGCTGGGCAGTGAGCACAGGGCCCACTACAGGACATCGGGTCCTCAGGCCATCTTCATGAAGTCTGTTCCTGATTGTTTGGGTAGACACATTCACACCAGTGGCCCTCTGGAGGTCATTCTGTAGGGCACGAGCAGTGCTCAGCCTGTTCCGCCTTGCACAAAGGAGCAGGTATCGGTCCTGCTGATGGGTTGAGGACCTTCTACGGCCCTGTCCAGCTCTCCGAGAATAACAGCCAGTCTCCTGAAATCTCCATGTTCTGGAGATTGTGCTGGGAGACACATTAAACCTTCTTGCTGCAGCACGTGTGGATGTGCCATCCTGGAGAAGTTGGACAACCTGTGCAACCTCTGTAGGGTTAAGGAATCGCCTCATACTGCCAGTAGAGATAATTACTCAAGCCAAAACTAGCACGAGTGGAAAACCAGCCAAAAAAGATCAAGAGGGAGAAACTTGAAATGACCTCCACATGTAAAACCAGTCCTGTTTTGAGGGTTTTCTAATTGCTGCCACTTTAGTGTACCTGTCGTTAAATCCATGAACACCAATACAGCTGAAAGTGATTAACAATGACCTCAGCTGCTTAACCAACCAGAAAATTATCAGACAGGTTTAATTGATTTCATGCCAGGCCCAATAAAGTGTTCCTTTAATTTTTGTGAGCAGTGTGTATTATGTGTATATATATATATATATATATATATATATATATATATATATATATATATATATATATATATATATATATATATATATATATATATATATATATATATATATATATATATATATATATATATATATATATATATATATATATATATATATATATATATATGTGTATGTGTGTGTGTGTGTGTGTGTGTGTGTATATATATATTGTGTGTATATATGTGTATCTCTATAGATAGATAGATACTTTATTAATCCCAAGGAAATTCACATAATCCAGCACCAGTATACTGATACAAAGAAACAATATTAAATATAATAATAATAATTAAATAGTAATAAAAAAGTGTATATATACTGTATATATATGTGTGTGTGTGTGTGTGTTCCAGTAAACATGACCTCCTTATACCAATTTTCTGTTTGTTTAATTTTATCATTAATACTTTTGTATACATTTTACCTGCTTCAAATGATAATATGTAGAAAAACATTTCTGTGTACGTAGAAATTTATAATCTTCAGGCTTTGGTAAGTTAAGCAGATGTGCCTTTTACATGGCACCATTAATAACTACTGAAAGCTTTCTTGGATGATAAGACTCCGTAACAACTTTGAAGCACAGACCATTGATAAAGAAGTTAAACTTATAGAGGTTAGAAGATTTTGTATCTTCTTAATGAAAACATGTCTAGGTTTTTGCTTTTTCTCCCTCTTTCTAACACTCTGTGATGGTAATTTAATGCCAACAGTGTAGAATTATTAGTTTACCAAAGGCTATATACTGTAATTCTTGAACTATTCTGAGCTTTCAGGTATTGTCATATTCTTATCTAGAATGCCTTTTTTCTACACACAAGGTGACCACCCATTTGAATGCGAGTTCTGTGGGAGCTGTTTTCGGGATGAAAGCACCCTGAAGGGGCACAAACGGATTCACACTGGAGAGAAGCCATATGAGTGCAATGGCTGTGGCAAGAAATTCAGCCTTAAGCACCAACTGGAGACCCACTATCGTGTTCATACAGGTAAGAGTAGCACCTTAGCTCAGCTACTAAAAAGACATTGTGGCATAGGATTTTGTACTCCATCTGCTTCCATGTAAACCTCCATATTAAATACTTTGGTGGTACTTCTCACTCGGTACCATTTTAATGCAGTGCTTTGATCCTTTGTTTGGACCTAGATAGTATTATTATCACTAATTCACCTTCACTAGGAGCATTACAAAGCAACTTATGTATATAATAAAATACAAATCAAAAAGGAACACTGAAAGGCTAGTGTACCTGCCAGATTTTAACAGCTAGTGTAACTTGATCAAACACAAACAGAATGAAATGACTAGCTTTAGGTTGTCAATTCCAGCTGTAGTCTTAATTCTTCATTGGAGTTTTTCCTCTCATTTTTGACTGCTGTCTTTTTCAACTGTATTTAGTTTCCTCATGTGTCATGATTTTCATAACATGAAGTTTAGTTGCCTCATTTATTTAAGGAAGGGAACAATGGAAATGTGTAATTAGTCACCTCCATATTCTATAGATGGACTGAAAAAGGAGATGGTGGCACCAGAATCTGACATTTGTTAAAAGGCAGTTAAATATGCTCTTTGTTTGTTAGATGTAACATTTCGTCATACTTTTTTTGCATGTTTTTACTAATGTTCCCCTATCCTACATGCATAGTTCTATGTATGATACTGTAACATTTAGCATCCATAGTAATGCCACTAAATTAGTTTGCATGTTATTTACTACACTAAATATTTGCTTTTGGTGGCACTGCTATACAGAAATAAAGACCTGGCCAAAACAACAATTCACTGTAACATCCACAGCTTTGCACAATGTTTGTGCTCCGCAGATTATAAAGCCCCAGAATAGGGGGCTGTTTGTGAATTCCCCACACCAGAATTTCAATAGGACCCTGAGCAAATCACTTCAAGCCTTAAAAAAAAATATGAACATCTTCAAATATTTGTAATTTGGAATGATTTTGCTTAATAATATTGTAATGTGTTCATCTTTTATGCATGTTTTTTGTTGTTAAATTTGTAATAAAGTACTTAGACCTCACAAATATTTTGTCAGCATCTCAGGAGGTAAACATTTTCACATGGCACCTAATTTCCCTCAAACCTGTTGAATAATTGTTTGCTGTTGAGATGGCCTCTGTGTTGTAGATAACAGCAGATCTTGTCAAGTTTGCAGTCAGAGGCCACCACAGTGTAAAGGAATACGCTGATGAGTCATCGGCAGTTGGCAGCCAGTTGTCAATACCCGATCAATATTTAGGCTGAATTTGCAATTCATTATTAGTTTATTTGTGGGCGCTGCTGGTGGTTCAATTGCTGCATCACTGCATAGCCTGTGGACTTAAACGGCAAATAGGAAACTTCACTGTTATTTGACCCAGGTGGAGCTGTAACCAATATTAGAATAACACAATTTAGCCTGAAACAAATGTTTGTTTTACTCCTTGGTTAAACTGATATTGGTGTTTCAATTAAAAATAAAAAGTGGTTATAACTAAGCTAATTGCTTTGAATATAAAATGCAAATCGTCTCCTCAGGATATTCTTGAAAAGGGACCAGAAGGTTTCTTCTGTTTTTATTTATGGATGAATTCCTTTATTTCTGACAGGTATTTTAAAGCCATACAAAAGCACCACTGTACTGCAGCTTTGTTTTGATCATGCTGCTAAAACGAAGCTTATATTCAGACAGGATAAGGAAATGTATTTGAGATGTTCACATGCACTCAATCTCAAAGTGCAAGAATAGAGATTCTCACTTTTTTTGTAGTTTGCGTAATATTTTCGTTTTTATGATATAGACAGAATCCAGTGTCTTCTGGGTATTTTAGTGTGCATCATTATTTCAAAGTGCCTCAAGTCACAGAACTGCTGACTCTGTGCTCGCAAATTTCCTAATGTATTTTTTGTGCTCCACAGCGGGGGATAGCACCCCTGCTGCCCTTTTAAAAGTGCCAGTGGCAATGTCTTTTTATAATAATAATCCTGACTGCCAGGACCTCTGTTAAACACCTCAGCATCACAAGTTATTTATATATATTTTTTTTAACTTTCACAAAGCAGATGGGATGCTGTAGTTATTTTAGCACCACCACCTGAGTTCCCAATAAAGTACTTCCTGCTCCATACTGAGATGCAACACATCCACCCATCTTGTCTCTCTCTTGCTCTCTTTGTTTCTTTGTGTCATCCCTTTTCTACCCCAAATCCTTGGCAGGCTGGTATGGCTAAAGGCAAAAGCACTTTGCAATCCCCCACCTACCACTAACCCTCTGTTGTTGTTCTGCAGGAGAAAAGCCGTTTGAGTGCAAGCTGTGCCACCAGCGGTCCCGTGACTACTCTGCCATGATCAAGCATCTGCGGACTCACAATGGAGCATCTCCTTACCAGTGTACGATCTGCCTAGAATACTGCCCAAGCCTGTCTGCCATGCAGAAGCACATGAAGAGTCACAAGCCAGAAGATATCCCTCCTGACTGGAGAATAGAGAAGACCTACCTGTATCTCTGTTATGTCTGAGTGCAAACACACAAAGGGGAGATAAAGAGCAAAATTCTCTAACAGTAAATGTGAAAGGGCTGGACGAGGGAATAAAAAAAAGGAAAGCCAGGGGCAGATCAGTTCAAAGCAGATGAGTAAGCTTGGTTTATAGCCAACACTTTCCATTTTTTGAAGAAGTATGAACAAACATTTCAAAATAGTCAAGAAATTTAAAACTCCCTAATCCTCCCATATTCATGCTTTGAGGTAAATTTAGTATAGCTGTAAGTCTCCATTCTGAAATATGCATTAAGTGATTCATGAAAGGGCCTCATCAGTTAAAGCAAAATGCATCTCTTCTTGTCTGTAGCACTGATACCAGTTAGCATCTTCCTAGCAGAGTTTGCTTAGTTTCTTTCTTGTCAGACTTGCAAGAGGTGCAACTGGGAGCCTTTTTTCCCGTCCAGGGCTTATTTTGAATAAAGCTCCATTTTCAAAGAAACCAAGTTCTGGTTAAAAAAAAGGAAAAGAAAAGGCTTAGTTTTAAAACGCCTTTTGTTTTAAATGGACTTGTCTCTCTCTATCTATTTCTCTAGTCAGATGTTCATACATTTGAGGTGTTTGTTGCTGTTCTGCACTGGTGACATGGAAACACAGAGCACTTAAATTCCCCAAAACTTATGGCTACAGTATGTGGAAAGTTGGGAACTCTGAAATGTTCTTTACTAAAAGCATACATTTTGCTTCTGTAGGACCTGAAGCTTCAGGTGTATAAACAAAATTGTCTGTTTTGTCAAGCGGCCATTTTTTTAAAGGGCTTATGTCAAACTGTATCTTTACAGAATGAAAATGTGTTGATGGAAAGCTCTCCATTGCTGTTAAATACCATTGATACACCATACATCAGGGTGCAGTGACCTGTGGGTGCAGCTTCTTCTAGTTTGGGGAAGTTCTCTTAGAAAAAGAAATTCATTACATGTTTTTTTTTAAAAAAAAAAAAAAAAAGAAGACGTTATGTCTGCTTTTGTAAATGGACTTTTTCTTCTTCTGTGTTTAACTGTTGTATCAGCTGCCTGAAAACTGAACGCACCAGACCGGCTTTGGCTTTCATTTTGGCCTGTTGTGATATATATAAAGATTTTTTTTTCTATTAATCTGACCCATGGGGAGTTTTCAATTATCTGGATTATTAAAAAAACTGTCCATATTCAACAGAATATCATGAATCAGTAATATTTGTATTCTAAGAAGTGTTCATGCCAGTTATAGTAGTGACCAAAATGTGTGGTGTTAACTGTTAGCCCTTTACAGACTTCAACAATGTGGTATTTGGTTTGATTTTTTTTTTTCTTCATAATAATGCTCTTCATATATCAAAATATCATGCTTGAGCTATTTAAGCCTGCCCTCACTGGGAGTTTAAAATAAAAAAACAAGTTAATTACAATTGTTTGTAAGTATATCAAAATCAACGTTAGTTTTGTTCTTTCATTTGTGTACCTTTTGGTGTATTTTCAGCACATTGTACTTGAATTACCTCTTTTATGTGACCTCATCAGCGCTTTTTAAGGTGTGTGTGGGTTTTTTGTTTTTTTTGTTTTTTGTTTTTTTGTTTTTGGTAGGTAGTAGGAAAAAAAAGAAAGGGTTACAAGTGATCTATACTCTCAAATAAGGAGTATTTAAGTGCCGCAGCTTAAATAGCATGCTTTTTTGTTTGTTTAATAATTATTAAAAATGTGCATTATTTTTATTTTTACCAAAATAGGTATTTTGAAACTGCCCGCAAATATTTCTGACGTGAGTCTCGGGAGTTTATCTTGCTTTTTTTTTTTTTTTTCCAGCGGGTTATTGTACTGGAAGCTACCTCTGAATATTTTTTTTTTTTTTTTCCCCATATATGTTTGATGATGTTATTTGTGTTTATTTACATTGACTTTTTAAATGTCATTGCAGATTCATCTCATGCTTTATTTTCAGTTATATATAAAATATGGTGTACTTTTTTTTTTCTTCCCCATTATTGCAAATAGTAGATACTGTATTAAAGTTTAGAATCTTAGATGTAACTGTAGATAGAAGTAAAGAAAGTAAAGAGACTTAAAAAGAAAAAGGTAGATAAAAGCTGTTTCTTCCTTCCATTTCAACAATATGGCAAAAGAATTTTATCTTGAGCTTATTGAAATGGTTCTGGTCAACATGTGAGGCACCCATTGTATAGTGAAAGAGTAGAACTCTTTTGGGAAATATAAGGAGCAAAAAGTGTTAAACTTGAAATATGTGAATAGAATTATAGCTTAGTAATGTGAAAAACTGGATTCAAATGACTTTGAATCACAAAGGGCAGGTCAGGTATGCATTAATGCAGCATGCGGAGGACAATTGTGGACTGCAGATGATTATCAGAAGAAAGGAAATAAGACAGGCAGATACTGATGGTTAGAATTCCTCGTGGTGAAGACCATCCTGTTCCGACAGACCCATATTTACAATAGAATATTTTACTGTTTTTGTGTTAATTGATCAGGCGCTTTTGGTTTAAACTAAAGAAAACTTTTTTTGTTTTGGTTTTGTTTTTCTCCTGCACCCCACATTTTGTGTTGTCTTGTTGTTTTGTTATCAAATACAGTCTTAAATTTTATACAGGTGTTGTATTTATTGTTGGGTTGCAGGTGTCAGATTAGTGAGATTCTCAATCTTGTGGCTGTACAGTCATGTTCTAGAGAAGGGTTAAAGCAATCAGAAGCTACTAGTCTGGCTACTAGCGTTAATGAAACAAGATGGGGGGGGAACTAAATATTCTCTCTTAAATGTGTCATCAGTGTAGTTTGGCGAATTGAAAAAAAAATCACTAAACTGTTTATATATTAAAAAATAAAGTCTGCGGTGCTGAGTGTCACAGCCCTGTGACAGCACTTCATTTTGTGTATCACACTGCCAAAGATTAGAAGTCTGTGAATATCGGTGTAGAAAATGCAGAAGGATCAGAAAGGCAGGTCATTTGAACAGGAGAGTTGTATGAAAAAGCAAGACGAGCTGAAAAGCTGAGGCAACGACTGTGAGGAAAATAGCCTGAGTTGTGCAGTTCATTGCAGATTTAAAAGCTGAGCACGAGCTGGCTAGTGTGTATGTAGTGTCTTCAGATCTGCTTGTATAGCAATGCAGACTTCTACCTTTTCGTAGTTTCAAACACAGAAAAGCTCAATTTGGCTTAACTAGGCATCCTAAATATTTTCAACTGGAAAAAAAAATGACTTGATTTATTTACCTGCAGTGTAACTCCTAGAGTGACTTTTAGGTGTCTCTTTAATATTTGTGCCTAAATTGAAATCTTTAAGGAAATGTCCATCAGTGAGTGTGTAGAGTTTCCGTGCCGAGTTGTTACGTCATCCGTCATCTAAAAATTGGCTTTTTCGGCCATGTTTTGCTCCTTATTAAGAGCAGTGTTTGTTTATTTTAGAATTGCTTTTTTTTTTGTTTTTGTTTTTGTTTTTTTTTTATTTCACTTCATAGTAAAAACATCATTGTGAACGTTTCTAAGTGTGTTCCTAACTTCTGTAACGTGTTCGGTAGCTTTGTTGTATTATACAAGGCCATTATTTCTGTGACTGTGTTACATGTTTAAAGATGAGGCTCTAATCAAAATGTAGCTTTATTTTGCAAACAATCAAGTTCCAATGTGGGTGCTTTTTTTAAGCTTGCTTGTTAAGATCATGCTTCTTTTGATAGATTACCTGACTCTGTTAAAAATTGCTTTAAATGTAACTCGTGTGTGTCAATGACATCTAATTGAAATGTGACTAAGGAATGCTTTGTAATGCCAGTAGCAAGTCCAATAACTTCATTTCACATCCACTACCTTCTCTGTTTCTTTTCGCAGTAGTTATGAACTGACCAGCTACAAACATACATCAAACTCTAAGGCTCTTACAGCGCCTGTTCAGTAGCAAGAAACACTTGGCAGACTTTAATGGTTTTCTGTGCACATGTGAATTGGCCCAACTTCATTGTGTGTGTTATTTTGGCAGCACCCTGCAGTTGGGTTTTTTGCTAACTAATAATCCTGGTACTTTAATAACCAAGCAAGGTCGCACAAGGCTGCCACTACATTTAATTTGAATACTGTTCCCATATGCAGCACCCAAAAAGTTGATCACTGTGGTTCAGTGTGTTGGGAGAAACCTTCTCAAGCAGTGTTGTTACCGTATGCATGCGTCAGGCCATTAGGCTACTGTACAATGTTATCGAGTGTTGCACCCAATGCAATGTCTGTGCTTTTTTTCCCCTTTTGTATTCTTCTAATAATTACGTCTATCTTACAGCACTGAGGACCAATTGCCCTGTCGGACCAAGTAATACAATTTGTTTTTCTTTTCGTTTTTTTTTTTTTTTTGTTTGTTTGTTTTTTGTTTATTTCACTTTTTTGCCCACCCCTTCCATTTTATTTGTTTGGTTTGGCTTGCCTGTTTTAAAACAGCAAAAATGCCAGTCTGCTTGCTCTGTATTAATAAGAAAAGTGTTTTGTTTCTTTCATATATATATATATATATATTTGTATATGTACACATGTATATATGTGTGTATATATATTTAAATATATATACATATATGTAAAAATGTATATAATTTGATTTTGATGTTATAGTTACGTCTACCTCAGCACCTCATCTTAACCTGATTTTGAAGGTGCCCTGCTTTTGTGTTGTTTTTATTTGTTTTTTGGGTCATTTGTTTAATTTTATCAAAATTTTATTGGAGTTAATGCTTTGCAAGGTCCTTTTATTCTTTTTTTGTTTGTTTTATGTTTTTACAAAAACAGAATTAATAATTAAAAATTGTTTTCTAAGCACTGCATTACTACTTAGTGGACAGAGAATTTTTTTTCTGTTTTTTTTTTTTTTTCTTGTTTTGATTTTTTTCTTTTTTTTATTTTTGGTGGTTTTTCTTTCATTGTAGGTTCAAATGCATTTTGTAAGTTTTTCAGTGTTTCTCTGATGGAGTGTGGAAAAAATAAATAATTAAAAGAGATAAATGCTGCAGGTTTTTTCTCCATGTTGTCACTAAGTGAAGTTGTGCCTTCAATAGCGAAAGAGAATATTTTTTACATCCTACTAACAGTAGAGTTTTTGTAGTGAACATTTTTTGTATTTTTTATTTATAAGTCCTCATAAGGAGATAACAATGTTCAGTTGTAAACCTTGAATCTGCAGTTAGAAAAATAAAGAAAATGGACTTATGTTTGTGTCTCTCTGTTTTTGTTTAGAAGTTTTAACATTTTTTATATCATTTGACTTTGCTATTGTTGTTCTGATGATTCTATCTATAATTTGTGATCCTAAAAGGATTTTACTAAATCACCCGTCAGGTACATTTATAGCCAGGTACCATCCAAAGTTCTTTTAATCATACAAAAAATGACATGGCTACAGTATGCTTACAGCACTCATCACAAAATTACTAATCTTTGCTTACCTACAATAAGAGTTTTGAGAGAACACAGATTTCTCTTGGCTACTGTTTTAAAGTATGTATGGCTTTGGTAAAATGGAGAAAGAAAAGCAGTGTAGTTCAGTCACCAAAAACTGGACAGCAGATTAAATAATTTAGGAATTACTAACCAGCAGATTAAAAACCTCAAGTATTCCGCATTGATAAGCTAAAGGTTTCTTGTTGTAATTCAAGGAGGATTGAAAACTGAAGCTGAATATGGCCACAGAAATAGTTCTGCTGAAGAAAGACACCTAGCTAAAGCCAAGAGATGAAGCACGATATAATACATATAAATGGATCTTTGTTTTTTGCTATAAGCACAATTTAACTTGATACCATCCTTAAAAGATACATTTTTCTAGGAATGTTTATACCTGCACACTCGGTGAGTAATGGGATTGAATTGATACACCATATTGCCAACAGTACGGCGACCCCCTCCAAATCATTGAAGTCAGGTGTGCCAATCGCGTCCATGGCCACAGGTCTATAAAATGAAGCACCTCGGCATGCAGACTGCTTCTACAAACATTTGGGGCTCAGTGAATTCAGGCTTGGTACCGTGATAGGATGCCACCTGTGCCATTCGTGGAATGTCCTCACTACTAAATATCCCACGGTCAGCTGGTATTCTAGCAAAGTGGAAGCAATTGGGAACAACAGCAACTCCGCCACAAAGTGGTAGGCCTCACAGTGTGCACAAGTTGACAACTTTCTGCAGGGTCCATAACTACAGACCTCCAAAAGCTCAAGAACAGTGCGTAGAGCGCTTCATGGAATGGGTTTTCATGGCCGAGCAGCTGCATCCAAGCCTTACATCACCAAGTACAATGCAAAGTGTCGGATGCAGTGGTGTAAAGCACACCACCACTGGACTATGGAGCAGTGGAGACATGTCCTGTGGAGCGACGAATCACACAATCCGATGGACGAGTCTGGCCAGGAGAACAGTACTTGCCTTACTGCATTGTGCCAAGTGTAAAGTTTGGTGGAGGGGGGCATTATGATGTGGGGTTGTTTTTCAGGGGTAGGGCTTGGCCCCTTAGTTCCAGTGAAAGGAACTCGGCAGGTGAAGCCATTTTGGACAATTCCATGCTCCCAACTTTGTGGGAACGGTTTGAGGATGGCCCCTTCCTGTTCCAACATGACTGAGCACCAGTGCACAAAGTGAGGTTTATAAAGAAATGGATGAGCGAGTTTGGTGTGGAGGAACTTGACTGGCCTGCACAGAGCCCTGACCTCAACCAAATAGAACACCTTTGGGATAAATTAGAGTGGAGACATTAGCCAGGCCTTTTCGTCCAACATCAGTGCCTGATCTCACAAATGCTCTCCCGGAAGAATGGTCAAATATTCCCATAAACACCCTCCTAAACTTTGTGGAAAGCCATCCCAGAAGAGTTGAAGCTGCTATAGCTGCATTTTGGGCCAACTCTATATTAAAGCCTATGTATTATTAAGAAAGGGATGTTGTGTGTGTGTGTAAAGGCAGGCATCCCAATACTTTTGGCAATATAGTGTAATAATATTAGGTATAATCAATATTTTGCACTTGTTTGTCACTAACACTATATGGACAAAAGTATTGAGGTGCAGCTCTTAATTATTGAATTCGGATGTTTCAATCAGACCCATTGCCACAGGAGTATAAAATCAGCACCTAGCCATGCAGTCTCTACTTACAAACATGTATGAAACCAAATTGGTCATTCAGAAGAGCGTGGTACTGTGATAAGACGCCACCTTTGCAATTTTACGGCCAGATATTCCACGGTCAACCGTAAGTGGTATGATTGGAAAGTGAAAGTGTTTAAGAACAATAGCAACTCAACCATGAAGCAGAAGACCGCATAAAGTCAGAGTGGGGTCAACAACTGCTAAGGAGTTTGATGCATAAAAGTCACCAGCACTCTGCTGATTCCATAGCTGAAGATTTCCAAACTTCCACTAGAATTAACTGTGTGGTAGGAGCTTCATGGAATGGGTTTCCTTGGCCAAGCAGCTGCATGCAAGCCTCACATCACCAAGTCCAATGCCAAGCATCTAATGGAGTGGTGTAAAGCACACTGCCACTGGACTGTGGAGCAGTGGAAATGTTCTATGGAGTGATGAATCACGCTTCTCTGTTTAGCCATCATATAGGTGAGTCTGGGTTTAGCAGGTGCTGGGAGAGTTATCTGCCCGACTGTAGTTTGGTGGAAGACTGACAGTGATGAGAGGTTGTTTTTCAAGGTTTGGGCTAGGCCCCTTACTTCCACTGAAGGACAATCTAAATGCCTCAACATACCAAGACATTTTGAACAATGCTATGCTTCCAACTTTGGGGAAGGCCCTTTTCTATTCCAGCATGTCCGTGCTCCAGTGCACAAAGCAAGGTCCATAAACACCTGGTTGGATGAGTTCAGTGTGCAAGAACATGACTGGCCCACAAAGAACCCTGACCTCAACCCCATTGAACACCTTTGGGATGAACTGGAAGAACGAAGATTGCCAGGCCTTCTTGTCCAACATCAGTGCCTGACCTCCTAAATGTGCTATGGAATGAATGGCCACAAATTCACCAGAAACACTCAGAAATCTTGTGGAAAGCCTTCCTATAAGAGTGTTAACTATTTATTAATGTATGTATTGAAATGCAATGTCATTAAAGTCCCTGATGGTGTAATGGTCAGGCATCCCAATACTTTTGTCCATATAATATATAATGGTTGACCAACTTTGGCTATAGTCGTACAGCAACTCTGGTCGTTCATGCAGAATTCCTGCTAAGTTTCAAAGATACCTTTACATTGCACACTGGGTAAATGTACACTTTTGAGTAGCGTAATTGGCATCTGAAATGTTATATGTGGTACACTAGGCGCCCAGTGACCAAGAACCTAAATGTATTATTTTGGTTGTCATCTATCAAATTTCAGATAAAATATCCCTTTGTAAACTAAGCATCGGACTACCAGGTAACAACTCGGGGAAGTGTAAGGAACAGAACACAAAAGACAAGAAATTATTGAGTGGTGATATTTTTCAGAATTAGCCAGTGTCAAAATGGGATTCCTGCTGGAGAATCAATACAGACAAATTTGGATAAAGATGCAGCACCTCTTTAGCTGAGTTAGCACAGATTCTTCAACACAAACAGGAACAAAACTGGGTTGATATACACTTACCAGCCACTTTATTAGGTACCAAAGACATGCAAGTTAGGTGCATTGGTGATTCTAAATTGTCCCTAGTGTGTGCTTGGTGGGTGGGTGTGTGCTCACACGCTCACTCTGTGGTGGGCTGGTGCCCTGCCTGGGGTTTGTTTCCTGCCTTGTGCCCTGTGTTAGCTGGGATTGGCTCCAGCAGACCCCCCGTGACCCTTTAGTTAGGATATAGCAGGTTGGATAATGGATGGATGTTTGACTGCTTGTGAACAGAAAGATCTAATCAACCAATCGCATGGCAGCAACTCAATGCATTGTCAAGACAACCTGTTGGAGTTCAAACTGAGCATGAGAATGTGGCTAAAAGGAGATCTAAGTGACTTTGAACGTGGCATGGTTGTTGGTGCCAGACAGGCTGGTCTGAGTATTTCAGAAAATGTTTATCTACTGGGATTTACAGAGAATGGTCTGGAAAAGAGAAAATGTCCAGTGAGCTACAGTTCTCTGGGTGAAAATGCCTTGTTGATGCTAGAGGTTAGCAGAGAATGGCCAGATTGGTTCAAGCTGATAGAAAGGCATAGGTAACTCAAATAACCTTTCATTACAACTAAGGTATGCAGAAGAACATCCCATAAATGCACAAAACGTGGAAACTTGAAGCAGATGGGCTACAACAGCAGGAGAACACACTGGGTGCCACTGCTGTCAGCTAACAGCTGGCAACTGAGGCTACACTTCACACGGGCTCACCAAAATTGAACAGTAGAAGATTGGAAAAACATCACTTGTTGTGATAAGTCCAATTTCTGCTACGACGTTCAGATGGTAAGGTCAGAATTTGGAGTTGAGAACATGAAAGCGGGATCCATCCTGCCTTGTATCAACAGTTCAGTCTGGTGGTGGTGGTGTAATGGTGCGATGGATATTTTCTTGGCATGCTTTGGGCCCCTTAGTATCAATTGAAGATCTTTTAACTGCCAAAGCCTACATGAGTATTGTTGCTGATCATGTTCATCCCTTTATGACCACAGTGTACCCATCTACCCACCAGGATAACGCACCACGTCACAAAGCTCAGATCGTCTCAAGCTGGCGGCTTTAACATGACAATGAGTTCACTGTACTCAAATAGCTTCCACAGTCACCAGATCTCGATCCAACAGAGCACCTTTGGGATGTGGTGGAACAGAAGACTGACAAGCTGACAACTCTGAGATTTGTTTTGTGGTTTTTATTGAATCCTTTATTTGCCATATATAATTTCTTGCATTAAGGATTTATTTTTCACATACCACAACTTACTTTCCAGAGACACCCAGAGTTTTGGGGTCAGAGTGCAGGGTCAGGCTATTTGTACAGCACCACTTGCTCAAGGGCCCAACGGAGCAGCATTACTTCAGTCACTGCCAGGGGCCGAGCTGGCGACCTTTGAGATCTGCAGCAACTGTGTGATGCTATCATGTCAATATGGACCAAAATCTCTGAGGAATGTTTCCAGCACCTTGTTGACTCTGTGCCACAAAGAATTCCAGCAGTTCTGATGGCAGAAGGGGGTCCAACCTGGTACTAGCAAGGTGTACCTAATAAAGTGGCCAGTGGGCGTATATTGTATACGCATATACCGGTGTTTAAACCTGTTACATACAATTGCCCTGTTGTGACCTTTTCTTTTTGCTGCCATTTTGTCCTGCTGGCTGTGCACCACTGGGTCGTCCGCATGAAGGAGTTGGTAAGCAGCTTCTTCCACATCATGTCTACAGAGCAATGATTGACCTGGAAATTCTTGGAAAAACCTGCTACTGAATAATCACAAAATAGTTACTGTGCTCAAGTTTCCTCTGCCCATTTTGTGAAATTTGGCATGTTAACTATGGTTACAGTGCATTATGGTTCACTTCCCAGCAACATATTCTTTTTATTCACATCAGCTTTGTGACCACCTAGACCTACTTGCAGATGTTGTGCCCAGATGTTACCAAAAAAAGTGAAAACCTTGTGTAGCCACCTCATATGTAGCTAAACTGGGCAGGTACCAGACGGCTTGAAGGTGTGGAAGTAGGATTATTAAATAACACGCTTGGATCACAAGGAATGACGCTGGCAGAACTGCAAATCGGTCCTGAGCTGCTGTGTGTTTTTTCTTCAAAATCTAGTTACATTTTAATCAACATGAAACAACTGAATATTTCTGTTTTTGTTTTGGTTTTTTTGTTCAGTTTTTCATCATTAATCTTCACAAACCGCATCTTATTCACCATTTCCCAATTATGTAAAGGAAATGATGTTACAGTTCAGGTGAGCAGAATTTGCACATGGGCTTCGTCTGAGCTTCTCTTAATTCTATTAAACATTGTGCCCTAGAGACTTGGAGCTGCTGTCAGCTCCGATTATTTCTGACATGACTAAAAGGGCCTGAAGTAAAAAAAAATTGTTTTGTTTTCAATTATACTTAATATCAGGTTGTATAGTCTTGGCCAAACGTTTTGAGAATGACGCAAGTATTGGTTTTCACAAAGTTAGCTCCTTCAGTGTTTTTAGATCTTTTTGTCAGATGTTTCTATGGTATAATGAAGTATAATTTCAAGCATTTCTTAAGTTTCAATAGCTTTCATTGACAATTACTTAAGTTTATTCAAAGAGTCCATATTTGCAGTGTTGGCCCTTCTTTTTCAAGACCTGTGCAATTCGCCCTGGCATGCTGTCAATCAACGTCTGGGCCAAATCCTGACTGATGGCAGCCATTCTTGCATAATCAATGCTTGGAGTTTGTCAGAATTTGTGGGTTTTTGTTTGTCCTTCTGCTTCTTGAGGATTGACCACACGTTTTCAATGGGATTAAGGTCTAGGGAGTTTCCTGGCCATGGACCCAAAATGTCGATGCTGGAAAAGGTAAACTGTTCTTGGATGGTTGGGAGAAGTTGCTCTCAGAGGATGTTTTGGTACCATTCTTTATTCATGGCTGTGTTCTTAGGCAAAATTGTGAGTGAGCCCAATCCCTTGGCTGAGAAGCAACCCAACACATGAATGGTCTCAGGATGCTTTACTGTTGGCATGACACAGGACTTTTCTTCTTCGGACAATCTTTTTTCCGGATGCCCCAAACTATCGGAAAGGGGATTCTTCAGAGAAAATGACTTTACCCCAGCAGTCCTCAGCAGTCCAATCCCTGTACCTTTTGCAGAATTTAGGTATTTCCCTGATGTTTTTCTTGGAAAGAAGTGGCTTCTTTGCTGCCCTTCTTGACACCAGGCCATCCTCTAAAAGTCTTCGGCTCACTGTGCATGCAGATGCACTCACACCTGCCTGCTGCCATTCTTCAGCATGCTCTGCATTGGTGGTGTCTCATTCCCACAGCTGAATCAACTTTAGGAGACGGACCTGGCACTTGCTGGACTTTCTTGGGCGCCCTGAAGCCTTCTTCACAACAGTTGAACCTCTCTATTGTAACTCAATCAGCATGACAGAGTGATCTCCAGCCTTGTCCTCGTCATCACTCTCAACTTTGTTAATGAGAGGATCACTGAAATGATGTCAGCAGGTCCTTTTGTGACAGGGCTGAAATGCAGTAGAAATGTTTTTTTGGGATTAAGTTCACTTCATGGCAAAGATGGACTTTAATTGCAATTCATCTGATCTTTCTTCATAACTTTCTGCAGTATATGCAAATTGCCATCATAAAAAAGTGAGGCAGCAAACTTTGTGAAAATGAACATTTGTGTCATTCTCAAAACGTTTGGCCATGACTGTACCTTTTTCATTGACCAAGTCAAGTTGGGGAGCATGCACTGGTACAAACAACTCGGGTTCCCGGTTGGCAACCCCCCAGGCAGACATGCGGTCCAGTCGGACCCTCCGGAAATGTCCCAGGTGTTACGTGGGCGACCCCTTGGCCAGTCACTCGGGTCCCCAACAATGAGGATCTTACGAGCTGGATCAGCCTCGGGGAAACGCACCACATGGCCATAGTGCCGTAACTGACACTCCCTCACAATGCAGGTAATGTGCCAAGGGGTCACACACGTAACACCTGGCTGCGGCAGATAAAGGGTCATTTCTGGAGGGTGGGACTGGACCACGTGTCTGCCTGGGGTGGCTTCTAAGTTGTTTTGTCGTGTGGTGGGTGAGGCAACGCACTGTACCAGTGCATGCTCCCCAGCTTGAGTTATTTTAATTTTTAAAAGTAATAAAGTAGTCCTGCTTGGCGTTGACAGTTCTTCCTTAGTATTCGTAAATAGACGCTACAGATGTGAAATGTAAGGAATGTGTGTTTGTTTTACAGTGACAGCAGGGAGTGCCCTTCCTTCATGCCAGTGAAGTATCGGGTCTCAGGAGTCGGAGCATCGATGAAATGCAGCTTCACACAATAGGAGTCCAAAGCAAAACCGCGAACCTGTTGCTCATGCTCTGCTATCTAAGTGGAGACGTCAGCTGTGAGCATTGTCACACCTGAGAACTGGGTGAGCCAGTTAACCAATAAAGTGTTGCATTTTGATTGGCTGTGTTTTCCAATGAGCACACCACGCGGTTCCCTTTTGTAAACCGTGTGTAATGTTTTGGAAAATGTATGTCCTGAAATTGCTAATGTAGTGCTAAGCAGAGAATGAGCATATTGATTTGCCGTCTTGGTAAAGAGATTTGGTACATGAGGCGATTGTTTCTGTGATCGGGCCCCAGGTTCCACTTTTTGTGTATAATCAGTCAGATAAAACTGTAAAAGGGATCAAGTTGTGCATGGTGAATGTACCAGTGAAGCAGCAAAGAAGAAGAAGCCATGCTTTAACATCTAAAGCTTCAAGCAATGAGGATGAGGAACCTAAGGGGATTATTTAAGAGTGGAAGGCTCCTTCATTTAGACTGGAATTTGTGGACTTCACCAAAGACCTTATAATGTGTCCTCACAACAAGATGGTGTGCCACTTTAGACGCTGAAGAACTTCTAAGCCCAAGCTACTTTGCATGCTTGAACCTGGAGCCTCGTGTCATCTGGTTAGGGTTTCCCTCTTGGGAGTGTGATGGAAAGCTAACTGAACAAAGCAATATTCTTGCCTGGCCACACTCATGGCATTGTTGTTTTGTGCATGAATCCCACTTGCTTAATTCTGGTCAGACACACAGAACAGTCGGATACAAACTTAATAACGAAGGTTCAGCACAAGCTCCGACATGATTAGCAGAGCTCATATGGATCAAGTTTCTACGCACTTTTAACTCTGCTTTTTGACTTGTCCATAGTTGTTTTTTACATTTACAAAAAGCACTGATAGGTTTTTTTCCCCCTGTTCACCAACATTTCTCAGAGTGGACAAATGACTTTTATTTTTGCTCTCCTAAGCTCTGCCTTAGTATGCCTTTTCATTTACATTCGGGTCGACTGTAAGGTGTATTATGGCTGTCCAAGTAGCCGTAGGAGAATATCACATTTGCAGCCTAACTGTAGAAGCATTCCTCTATGCAAAAGTGACTTTCCTATTGATTTTAAAATTGGCTTTCATGGCTTTAAATTGCTGAAAGTTCTGCCTCTGCGTTCCTCTACAGAGATTACCTTTAAATCTCCTTTTAGCCTTCACTTCTGAAGACTGAGAAAAATCAAGAATCTCAAGTTTCTCCGCAGAGTGCCAGCACTTCAGACCAGACATTCTCCTCCTTCCTGTTCCATGGCTTTTCCATAACGTGGAGGACCCTTACACTCTGTTTTGCTGTACTTGAGTGACGTCACATCACAGTCACCATTACTTATAACTGAAATAAATCCCACTTCTGGTATCATTCTTATTTCCTGCATTACTCTTTATCCAATGTTTGTCCAAAATTACAAACGTTCTGCAGCTTTCAGCCTACTTCATAGAACAGTTCAGATGATAGTGTGACACATCTTCTTCTTGTATAATACACTATTGTGGCTATCTGTTTGGCTGACTCAAAGTATACTTGAAATTTGGGGACTGTTCTAGAAGAGGCCCTGCTAATTTCCGCATGACACTGAATCGCATTTCACACTGTCGTGGTATTGTGATGAATTATGAATTGCACTTTTTTAACAGATTATCTTATATAATACGCTACCATGGCTGTCCAGGATTTTAAATCACCTGTAGCTCGCATACTGTTTGACTTATTGACCTGAAATTTGGTACACATACACTATGTGACGTCTACTATCCGCTTTCAGGGTGATGATTGACCTCCAAGGTTATTCCTCTTTTTATTTTATTTTATTGTAGAATCAACTCTCAGCAGTGGGCAGCAGGGTGGCTGTGTGGTGTATGCGTATGGCCGTCGTTCTCATTCCCTGCCACGTTCGCCATCACTTCCCCTACCTCTTCGTATCTCAAATCATTCTTGAGGCAGATTGAAGACTTAAGTGGCATCTTAAGTTAAAAATTAAGGAAAATGTACTAAGTAATTGTAACACAAACACTGACTTAATCAGCTTTAATGTGAAAAGATGGAGACAAAAGAAGAGAAGAAGCGGGACGCTAGAGTGGAGAAAAGAAGAGCTGCTCAGGAAGCACATCAACCTCTGAGCAAACGAGTGCTAAACGTACAGAGAAAGAGTCTGAAAACTATGAATACTCGTGTCAAGTGTATTCACTGCACGTTATCGTACAGGGCGCCGTTACTGGTATTCAAATAATTTCAGAATCCAAGCATCTTTGTTTTAAACGTTTTAGTAAAATTCAAAGCAAACAGTACACAAAATAATAGAGAAAAATTTATGTTTACAGAAAGTTCAATTTAAGGCTGACTTACCTTGTTTCATTTCTCTCCAAGTTTGGTCATACACTCGAGTACTTTCAAATGTTCATTAAAGGTTGTAGAAACATCAGGAGATGATCAAAACAGTCAAACTGTGTGCTAGTATTCTATTTGTAAACTAATCTAACAGTCCATGCTTCCATAAATTAAACTATTTCCTAAGTGCTTAATTAACAATTTGTTATCACAGGTGTAGTAACTAAGAAAGTTCCATTTCATGTTAACTTATATGGAGTGCAGTAGACCCCCGCAAAGTCGCAGTTCAGGGTTTGCGGACTCAGTCGTTCACGGATTTTTCCTTAGAACCTAAGTATTAACTGTTAGCGGAAAGTGCAAATATCCTCCGCAATTTTTTATGGCTTTTTTCGTGCCAATACTATGCTGTAGACAAAACAGGAAGCAACCACTGAGGGAAACGTGGTTTGGGATGGCGAAAGTAGCCAATCCGAGAGTGTTATTCATTTCTCCTTGCCGTTGATTGACTGCTGCCCTGTGACGCGTCTCCAGCTGAGTGTCCTTGTGTTTTCCATTTTGTTATTGTATTCATTTTGTTATTCTTAAACGCACAAGATGTCGCCGAAACGCCCTGCCCCTTCATAAGGGTTCTGGCACTGAGCCTAAGCACCAGAAGAAGGTTGAACTACTGGATTTGCTCTGGGAACTAAAAAGTTATGCTGCAGTAGCGCGCCACTATGGCATTAATGAAAGCACCGTATGCTCGATAAAGAAGAACAAAGCAACGATCTGGAGTACTGTATCTGTCAGTTTCTGTGATAGTGCCAAAAAGGTAACAACCGTAAGGAATAAAAATATCATCAGGATGGAATCTGCCTTGGCATTGTGGATCACCAACTGCAGGAAGAAGAACATCCCCTTGGATGGTAACATCATCCATGAGAAACAACGGACATTGTACCAGCAGTTCGCTACAGGAGACAATGTAGCAACTTCCCATCACAATGTTCCTGAAACCTATAAAGAAAAGCCCGCACAAAACCCCACCAGAAGAAAACCCATCCAAAGATACGACTCCTCCTGAAGAGCCTGAAGAAGAGGTGTCACCCAAGGAGTTTTAAATCCTGTGCATCGTACTGCACAGCTACTTCATCATCATCATCATCATCAATATCATTCATCATTGGTGAGTAACCGTACATTTTACTGTATTTTAGTTAAATAAAATTATAATGTATCTACTCTACTTATAACAAAGAAAACGACAGCGTATACCAAAGAAAACGCGCTTGCATGAATTACAGTACGTATAGCCGTAACATCGGTATTTTACATTCGAGCACCGTGGGAGACATAACAGTACAGTACTGTACAGTAGACGGGTTTACCTTTACATTCTGTTTTTAGGTAATGTATTAATGTATTAAGCTGAGTTAACAAAGAAATGAAAGTGCTTTGGGGGCATACTGTATTTAGGGTTTAAACCCTAATCCAGGCATTTTTTAACCACATCCAAAAGTCGCGGTTTTTCACAATTCGTGTGTGCTCTGGGAACGTAACCGCCTGCAAATTTTGGGAGTGTACTATAAAAGACTAAACCACAATCTAAGTAACTATGAGAAACTGATCTTCTATTAAAATTAAGCAGACACTTATGTGAATTTAACATTAACGTTATAAGATTGGCTCAATTAGCTGTTCACAGTTTTGGTAATCATTTAGAAACATGTTCTTGGGTGTGAATGTGTCAGAGTTCAGGTTGCCATCATTGCAACATTTCTGGAACATTCAATAAGGATTTATGCAAACTTGTGCATAGCAAATAGGACCATAAAACATCTACTGGATTTAATAAATAAATGGCGCCAGTTAAACTAAGCATCAAACATGATTCCACTGGTGGTGTTATATCAATTTAATAAAAAAATAAAATACAGAATTTGAGGAGTCTACTGGTATCAAGAAAAAAGTGGTCTACAGGAGTCATTTGAATGAAATGATTTTTCATTTTTAGCTTTCAGGATAACACTGGTCTTATTGCATTAATTAAATGGTATTCGTAGCCCAACAACTCTAATGGGATCAACAAATAAAGCAGTATACAACACTTTGAGTGGCCCAGTGGTTTTGATTAAAATACTGACTGAGCCAAATTGTAGCTTTTAAAAACCAGTATATACCCGAAATGAAACGCATGCAGGACTTTATGGATTTGTTGATCTTAATAAAAATGCAATACAGTATTTGGAAAATGTCTGGACTCTGTCAAATAGCAGCATTCTTGACCAACATTTAAGGGTAAATGGACATGACTGAGTAAATTGATATTGAAATAATATCAGCATTCATAAATCAACACTACAGTATCTTGATGAAAAAGATGACTAGAGAGTTTTTAGTTTTTACCGAATTGATCTCAGTGCTCATCAGACAAACTTATAATCAATCATTTGAGCCCATGCACCAGCATGGAGAATAAAAGATACTGTTATTAGAACTATTTTGACAAGAACAGGTCAATCAGTCCAACCAGCTCCTTATTCTTAGATTCTTAGAAATCGCCTTAGTCAATGGGTGGGCCTCTCTGGTAGTGTTTTAAATTGGTTTGAATAATACCTGGCAGGTTGAAAATTCTTTGTTAGTTGTGGCAATTATACTTCAAAGACACATGATATTCTATATGGTGTTCCACAAGGCTCTATCCTGGGTCCGCTGCTCTTTTCGATTTACATGCTTCCGTTAGATCAGATTATCTCGGGGCATAACGTGAGCTAACACAGCTATGCTGATGACACACAGCTGTATTTATCAATGGCACCTGATGACCCTGACGCTCTTGATTTACTGACCCAATATCTTACTTGTGTTTCCGAATGGATGAGTAGTAAATTTTCTCAAAATAAATAAAGAGAAAGCAGAAATTTTAGTGATTGGCAATAATGGATATAATGAGGTTATTAGAAATAAACTTGATGAATTAGGATTAAAAGTCAAATGAAGGTAAAGAATTTAGGGGTAACTATTGACTCTGACCTGAATTTTAAATCACATATTAATCAGATTACTAGGACAGCATTTTTCCACTTAAGAAATATAGTAAAAGTTTGACCCCTTATAACATTGCAAGATGCTTAGACATTAATCCACGCTTTTGTTTTCAGTCGACTAGATTACGGTAACGCTCTCCTCTCAGGACAACCAAAAAAACACATCAATCGATTGTGCAGAATGCAGCTGCTAGAATCCTAACTAGGAAAAGAAAATCCGAGCACATCTCTCCAGTTCTGATGTCACTACACTGGTTACATGTGTCATTCAGAATTGACTTTAAAATCCTGCTTATAGTTTACAAAGCCTTATATAATCTCGCTCCATCTTATATTTCAGAATGTCTTAAACCTTACACTACAAATCGTAACCTTACATCTTCAAATGAGTGTCTACTTAGAATTCAAAGAGCTAAACTTAAAGGGTGGTGAGGTGGCCTTCTGCTGTTATGCACCTAAAATCTGGAATAGCCTGCCAATAGGAAATCGCCAGGCTAATACAGTGGAGCACTTTAAAAAAACGGCTGAAAACTCATTACTTTAAACATGGCTTTCTCATAGCTTCATCTTAGTTAAATCCTGATGCTCTATATATTCAATTAATTATCATTACTATTCATGGTGGCTCCAAAATCCGTACTAACCCCTACTTTCTCTTCTGCTCTTTTTCCGGTTTTCTGTTGTGGCGACCTGCGCCACCACCACCTGATCAAAGCACCATGATGTTCCTACATTGATGGATTAAAGGCCAGACGTCCACATGACCGTCATCATCAAGTTCTTCCATGAGAACCCTGAATACAATGAGGACTGATTGATGTCATTTATGTTAGGTAGAATGCCTAGAGGGGGCTGGGTGGTCTCGTGGCCTGGAATTTTTTCTTCAGCCGTCTGGAGTTTTTTTTTTTTTCTGTCCTCCCTGGCCATCGGACCTTACTTTTATTCTACAGTATGTTAATTAGTGTTCCCTTACTCTAAGTTTTATTTTTGTTTTTTTTCTCTTTCTTCATCATGTAAAGCACTCTGAGCTGCATATTTGTATGAAAATGTGCTATATAAATAAATGTTGTTGTCCTATTCGCCTAATTTCTCCAAAATGACCTAAAGCTGAGTTTTAAATGTATCATTCCACTCAACTTAACATACTGTGTGTGTGAAATCTACTAGTAACAACTTTCCATCTGTATCTTCATGTTCATGGTAAGGAATTTATTTGAAAGTAATAACAGGGATGCCCTGTACCAATTCCCTTCATAATTTTAAGCAATTAAATCCTCTCACCTCTTAATCTTCATTTGGTTAAACTGAAAAGGTTCATCTCCTTCAATCTTTCCTCACAGCTCATACCTCTTAGTCCCAGAATCCACCTAGTCGCTCTTCTCTGCACTTTCTCAAGTACTGCTATTTGGTTTTTGCAATAAGGAGACTAAAACTGTACACGGTCCTCCAGATGAGGCCTTTCTAGTGCGTTATATAGTTTATTTATTACCTCCCTTGTCTTTTATTCCACACTTCAGGCTGGGGTAGCATGACATGGTGGCTCTGAGTCTAGGGATCTGAAGGTTACTGGTTTGAACTCCATAAATACCAGAAGTAATTCCACTCTGTTGGGCCCTTAATCTGCAATTGCTCGGTCCTGAGTATGATGTTAATCTGCATTTGCCCTGAAGCAGGTCCTCCAATTTACAGGGAAAACTTGGGGGTTGGTGGCAGGATTGGCACTCCAGCTACTGTAAAAAAAACTCACACTGTGCCATTCCATTCAAACTAGTGTGCTGCTGAGGTCCTAATCTGGGATCCTGGTTCATCATGTGCTGGGTACAGCAATGTGCTGTATCAGTGAATGCTCCCAATCTCTCTCTCTCTCCGCCTAATATCTTCCGTACAATGTCTGAATTTAGAACGTGAATAGTTGCGTAACACTCCTAGGCATTTTTGACATGAATGATCTGGTGGGGCTCTTGCCAAATTTTCCTATATATGTGCAGACTTCTATAACATAAACATTACATTACCTAAGCAATAATTTTGCTCCCTTCTCTGACTATTACTAGTGAAACGTTGCAATCAGAATCTGCTTTATTGTCCAACTATGCTACTGTGTACTAGGAACTTGTCTTGAAAGTATTGGTGCAACATACAAGGACAACACAGAATACAAAAGAAAAATATCAAAAGATAAAATATGATGCAGCATACAAGTGCGATACAAGGTACAGGTATGAATAGATAAAATACTGTAGGTTTAAAAAAGACAAGGTAGTCTAGTGTGCAGGTATACATAAAACACCATTCATATCACACAAAAAATCAATCAAGCAATGGCATGCTGGTCCTGATCCATCTCAGCTGGCTTCAGGTCATTGTGTTACCCTCTGACAACATCATTGGACAATAATACAGCAGTATAGATTTAGATGTTAGGTAAAGTCAGAGAGTCACAACCACCCGCTGCTCTGGAAAATGAATTGGCTATGAAGTGTCTGAACAGAAATGACAAAACCTGAGGTTTAGAGTCAAACAGCTTTGTATAGTGCAGGACCTCAACTGGCAAAAGCTTCAACCAGAAGTGCAAAGGTTACAACAAAAACCACACGTATCAGGTGATCCTCAGTTTTTATGCATGCAGTGACCTTTAGGCCTCACCACTATAATGGAACGTTCAGGCTGCACTTGCACACACATACTGTACCCATCTAAGGGTAAACCGAACACTGCAGGGCCAACTTGTCGAGGCCCTCAGCTGGAAACAGGCTTGCGGCATCAGGCATGAAGGCAATTTCACATACTACCAGAAACAATATTATTGTAGATAAGTAATTACATAAACATTGGAAAACGTTACTTAAGAAATCAAAGTGTTGTTATAAAAATAAAAAGCTTAATTATTGAGGGACGCTTATTACTTATTATCCCCACTGACCCTTAATTTAGAAACACCACTGATCCTAAGCCTGCTAGTATTGTATTCATTCAAGTTTTGAATCTCCCATTGTGTATTCAAATTTAACATTCTTACTTCCCATGTTTAACACTTTGTATTAATTTACATTATAATACAATACAATACAATATCTTTTCATATAGCCCAAAATCAAACAAGAATTGTTGCAATGGGCTTTAACAGGCCCTGCCTTTTGACAGCCCCCCGCACCCTTGACTCTCTAAGAAGACAAGGAAAAAATGGAAGAAACCTTGGGACAGGCAGTTCAAAGAAAGACCCCTTTCCAGGTAGGCTGGGCGTGCAGTGGGTGTCAAAAAGAAGGGGGTCAATACAATACAATACAATACAATACACAGAACAAAACACAAGTAATCATCAATACAATACAATAGTGGAATAGAAATATTACAAGTACAGAGCAGAATTTAACAATAGATGATATCACATAATAGGATTTGGATTACACCTGCCACCAATCTGCCCATGTCTGTATTCCATCCAGGTCCTTCTGTAACAATTTAACTAATTTGACATCATACTCTCTGCTCCACCTACTTTAACGCAGCCACAGGGGATTGACAAACCAGTGTGTTTCTTTGTGCCGATCCCAAGCCCGGATAAATGGGGAGGGTTATGTCAGAAAGGGCATCCGGTGTAAAATTTTGCCAAATCAAAATGCGGACAACAATACAAATTTCCATACCGGATCGTTCGAGCCCCAGGTTAACAACGACTGCCACCAGTACTGTTAGCCAACAGGGTGCTGGTGAAAATTGGGCTACTGTTGGCCGGAGAAGAAGAAGGGAGAGACGTGTCTGGAGGCAGGAGGAGAGGAGGAAAGTAAAGAGAGTGGAACTGAGGGTAGGAACTTTGAATGTTGGCAGTATGACTGGTAAGTGGAAAGTTAGCAGATATGATGGAGAGAAGGAAGGTTTGATATATTGTGTGTGCAAGAGACTAAGCAGAAGGGTTAGTAAGGCCAGGTGGATTGGAAGTGGATTCAAACTGTTCTATCATGGTGTGGATGGGAGGAGAAATTGGGTAGGAGTTATTCTGAAGGAACGGTATGTCAAGAGTGTTTTGGGGGCGAAAAGAGTGTCAGACAGAGTAATGATTATGAAGCTGGAAATTGGAGGTGTGATGATGAATGTTGTTAGTGCATATGCCCCGCAAGTTGGCTGTGCAATGGGTGAGGAACAAGATTTTGGAGTGAGTTGGATGAAGTGATGAACAGTGTACCCAAGGGACAGAAAGTGGTGATTGGAGTGGATTTCAATGGGCATGTTGGTGAAGGAGACGAGGAGGTGATGGGTAGGTATGGTGTCAAGGAAAGGATGAATAAGATCAGAGGATAGTGGATTTTGCCAAAAAAATGGGCATGGCTGTGGTGAATACATATTTTAAGAAGAGGGAGGAACATTGGGTTACATACAAGAGTGGAGGAAGATGCACACAGGTAGATTACATCCTGTGCAGAAGAGTTGATCTGAAGCAGATTGAAGACTGCAAAGTGGTGGCAGGGGAAAGTGTAGTTAAGCATCATAGGATGGTGGTCTGTAGGATGACGTTGGAGATCAAGAAGAGGAAGAGAGTGAGGGCAGAGCCAAGGATCAAATGGTGGAAGTTGAAAAAGGAAGACTGCAAAGTTGAGTTTAGGGAGAAGGTGAGACAGGCACTGGGTAGCAGTGAAGAGTTACCAGACAGATGGGAAACTGCAGCAGATGTAGTAAGGGTGACAGCAACAAGGGTGCTTGGCGTGACATCTGGAAAGAGGAAGGAAGAAAAGGAAACCTGGTGGTAGAATGGGGATGTACAGGACAGTATACAGAGGAAGAGGATGGCAAAGAAAAAGTGGGATAGTCAGAGAGATGCAGAAAGTAGACAAGAGTACAAGGAGATAAGGCGCGAGGTGAAGAGAGAGGTGGCGAAGGCTAAGGAAAAGGCATATGATGAGTTGTATGAGAGGTTGGACACTAAGGAGGGAGAAAAGGACATGTACCGATTGGCTAGACAGAGGGACCGAGCTGGGAAAGATGTGCAGCAGGTTAGGGTGATAAAGGATAAAGATGGAAACGTACTCACAAGTAAGGAGAGTGTGTTGAGCAGATGGAAAGAGTACTTTGAGAGGCTGATGAATGATGAGAATGAGAGAGAGAAGAGGTTGGATGATGTGGAGACAGCGAATCAGGAAGTGCAATGGATTAGCAAGGAGGAAGTAAGGAAGAGGATGAAAAATGGAAAGGCCTTTGGTCCAAATGACATACCTATGGAAGCATGGAGGTGTTTAGAAGAGATGGCAGTGGAGTTTTTACCCTGATTGTTTAATGGAATCTTGGAAAATGAGAGGATGCCTGAGGATGTTGATGGAGAAGTTTAGAGAAGGTAAGAAAGAGTTGCATTGCGTTTTTGTGGACCTGGAGAAAACATATGACAGGGTGCCTCGAGAGGAGCTAAGGTATTGTATGAGGAATTTGGGAGTTGCAGAGAAGTACATAAGAGTTGTACAGGATATGTACGAGGAAAGTGTGACTGTAGTGAGGTCTGCAGTAGGAGTGATGGTGGACAGATGAGATTAGACAGGAGTCCCCATGGACTATGATGTTTGCTGATGACATTGTGATCTGTAGCAATAGTAGGGAGCAGGTTGAGGAGACCCTGGAGAGGTGGAGATATGCGCTAGAGAGGAGAGGAATGAAGGTCAGTAGGAACAAGACAGAATACATGTGTGTAAACGAGAGGGAGGTCAGTGGAGTGGTGAAGATGCAAGGAGTAGAGCTGGCTTAGGTGGTTGAGTTTAAATACCTGGGATAAACAGTACAGAGTAATGGGGATTGTGGAGGAGAAGTGAAAAAGAGAGTGCAGACAGGGTGGAGTGGGTGGAGAAGAGTGTCAGGAGTGATTTGTGACTGACGGGTATCAGCAAGAGTGAAAGGAAAGGTCTACAGGATGGTAGTGAGACCAGCTATGTTATATGGGTTGGAGACGGTGGCACTGACCAGAAAGCAGGAGGCAGAGCTGGAGGCGGCAGAGTTAAAGATGCTAAGATTTGCACTGGGTGTGATGAGGATGGATAGGATTAGAAATGAGTACATTAGAGGGTCAGTTTTGGTTGGACGGTTGGGAGACAAAGTCAGAGAGGCGAGATTGCATTGGTTTGGACATGTGCAGAGGAGAGATGCTGGGTATATTGGGAGAAGGATGTTAAGGATAAAGCTGCCAGGGAAGAGGAAAAGAGGAAGGCCCAAGAGAAGGTTTATGGATGTAGTGAGAGAGGACATGCAGGTGATTGGTGTAAGAACAAAATGCAGAGGACAGAAAGATATGGAAGAAGATGATCCGCTGTGGCAACCCCTAACAGGAGCACCCGAAAGAAGAAGACTCTGCTCCACCTACTTTAAAATCTGCAAGCTTGACATTCATAGTCATATCAAGACCATTTATATATTAACTATGTAGTAGTGAAACAGGACAAACTTTAAAAATCAATAAACAAACAGGTATCGCTAGAAAAGCAGAGGCAAGCTACACTCCAAAACGTGGCACGTGAATGAGGAGGGCCCTGCCCGGCTCGACCCACTCCTGACGTCATGCTTCCCCCTCCCCTCGGCCCACAGCCTTTGCCTCGGATTAGCACGAATATATCACTCCTGCAAGCGAACTGTGATACTTAGCGTGATGACAGGAGTCGCAAAATCAACTGGAATGTTCAATGAAATTACAGAAAAAACCCCAATCTAAATCTGTTAAGTAGTTCTCTCATTCATTAACTAAGCAGAAGGAAAGGTACACCCCGAGGCTGGCGTGTGAGTGAGGAGGGCCCCGCCTGGCACCCCACTCCTGATGTCTTGCTTCCTCCTCCCCTTGACCTGCAGCTTCTGTCTCAGATTAGCGTGCTCCTGCAAGTGAACTATGATACTTAGTGCAATGAGAGAAGTCACAAAATCAACCGGAATGTTCAAGTAAATTACAGAAAAAAACCCGATCCAAATCTGTTAAGTAGTTTTCTTGTGAAAAACAGACAGACAGATGTTGGATTTTATATATATATAGGGATAATAAAAAGTAAGTGCCTCAGCACAGCGCTCTTAGGGACACCACTTTTAACATCACAGCGTTCAGAAAGAGTTCTCCACACCATAACCCATTGGCTCTGTCAACTTTGCACCCATTCACATACGGCACCTTCAATTCCCACTTCAGTTAGTTTGATGCACAGCCCATCATGTAGGACCTTTAGCCCTTTTTGAAAACCAAGATAAATAATACCATATTTATATCTCTGGTCATATGCATTTGTTGTTTCCTCATCCAATTTCAACATTTTAGTGAGACATGATCTTCCCTATCTATAACCATGCCGATTACCTACAAATACATTCCTATAGGATACTCGATCTTTTCTTTAATAGTGGCTTCCATTCATTTGCCTGTGATTTATGTTAATCGTAGTGACATTTAGTTATTTTGATCAAATGATCACTTTTTTATGGAATGAGATATTGTCTACTTTGCAATCTATAGGAATTTCCAAGTCTGCATGATTTTTTTTTTTAAATCTGCATCCAAGGTTTGTATATGTACTCACTAACCTCTTCAAACAGGACAAACGTTATTTGGGCCTGGCGATGTTTTTGATTTCAGCCGTGTTTAATCTAAGCAGCCCTTCAGTCTACAATATCCAAATCAGTAGGCACCACTTTGATAGTCCCTGAATCTGCCGGAAGGTTATTGACATCTTCACGCAATTTATTTACACAGCAAGTATTTCAGTTCTTCATTCCACAATATATACAGAGATTCAAAAAGATTTATAAACAGCAGCATTTAATTTCTATATTGAGGTTAGATAACCTCACTTGGTGTGTGCATTTCATATATTGATACCAATGTGAGCCGTAGAAATACTTTGAGATGCCAGATGTTCAGCAACAACAGTATCGATCCATCATGACAATAATGGACACAAGGGTGACACTGACCCTGTAATAGCCCGAGAGTCCAAAATGAAACCATTACATTCAAAATTTTATATGGTTCTCTTCAAAGAGGAGTGACTTCCACAAAAACATTAATAACACTGGTAAATAACGCTACACTGGTGAATCCGATTGTAAAATTTGTGCTTGTTTCTGCATATTTCTTGTTAATTCTAATTTTTAATTTTGTTGCCTTGTCTAATTTTATATTTCAAGCCTAGCACAGATATTGATGAAATGGCCTGTGTGCTCTTCAGTAGATTGATTTCGTAGGTGTATGTTGTGTACAAATTGTGACAAATGACAGTGATGCAAGTATTGTGGGAGCCTACAGTGGATGGGCTGCCAATCCTTAATGTCTAGTTTAGAAGTTATGGTGTTTATATTAGTGCACCACTCTCTGAAATCTGGGGTCTTGCCCCAGTCCCTTACATTTCATCATTGACTTAGATACAGTCGGTGAATTTGTTTAAGAGGAAGTTCTATGGGAAATGCTTTATGCTGACAATCTGACTGTAGCGGACGACTCAGCCACTAAAATGCAGGAATCTTTTACCCAGTGGCAAAAGGCATTAGAAAGTAAAGTGATTTAAGATAACTGCCAGTAAATCTGAAACAATGGTATGCCCAAAAACAGATGAGCCACTAAGCTTAGGCAACAGCAAGAGGGTGTACTCTGAAACAAGTAGAAACGGTAAAATATCTGGGATCAATGCTTAATGCCAAAGGAGGAGGCGAGGTGGATGTGAGACACAGAATTAATGCTGCTTGGCAGAAGTCGAAAGATCTGACTGGAGTTCTGTGTGATATGAAAATGCCATTTAGAGAATTAAAGGCAGTTGTACAAAATCTGATTAGACTTATGTTGACTTATGAAGCAGATACATGTACACTGAGGAGAAAAGGGAAAACACACTCTGGGAAAGAACTGAAATGAAGATGCTGAGATGGATAAGGATAAGATAAGGAATGAGGACATTCTCAGCAGAATTGATGTTGCGTGTCTTATAGACAAGCAACATGAAGCAGGTATGTGGTGGTTTGGTTGTGTGTGGTGCAAATGATTATGAAGGCTGAAGTATATGAACATCAGAGTCATGGCAGGCAAAAGAAAAGATGGATGGATACAGTAAACCAAGATCTGAAGGCCTTCCGTCTCACAGCAGAACTTTGGGTAGACAGAAGTGAACGGAGGAGTAGCTTTGAAGCTTTGTGAGGGAATTGACAGCCTAAAGTAGAAAAAGAGAGAGATTAGTGTATTGAAGTGTCAGACTTTATTTATACATGTCAAAAATAGGGTGTATGTGATTAGCTTATAGCTTCATATACGCCATTATAATCATTAGAATGGCTGGCAAAAACACAAAGAGCAAACAATTAGAAAAAGAGGTAGAAAAATCGGAGTGGTGGTAGCACTACAAGTGTTGCACACAAATCAAACATAAAGCAATCACATTTTAATCAAGGAAGCATTGGCCTCTATAGAAGACTTCATATTTAGAATACTTGATTGTTACTAAGTTAATCATTATACAGTACGTCACATTCCCAAGCGAATGTCCTATTCAATAAGACTGAAAAACTTTTACGATCTGAACAGGAGTCATAAAGGGCTGTGCCATTGTGCTGACCTTTTACACCCTTTATCTATATATCACTCTGGTTCTGTCCATAAATGATCATCCTGTGACATCCAGTCTAAATATTGGTTTTAAGATAAGCTCTAAAATAAAATAAGCTCTACACGGCCTTTAGGTAACTTCAAAAGTGAGTAAAATGGTAATCTATAACCTCCAATATGAAGGAGATTGTGAATGTTTTGGCCATGTCATGGAAGAACTTTAGACTGCTCTGAACCTCTTAACCAAGTACTTCAACAATCAAGAGCTGTCCTTCATCACTGACAATATCATTATCCTCTATCAAGATAGACCTAGTCCTGTAACTTTGTTCTGGTAATCACCAAAATGAAACAACTTTGGAGGCTATTGATCACGTCTCACAATTTGGCACCCAACTATTCCAAAAGACAATCCATCAATCAATCAATCAATCAATCAACATTTATTTATATAGCACATATTCATACAAAAAAATGTAGCTCAAAGTGCTTTACAAAATGAATAGAAAAATAGAAGACACAATAAAAAATAAACATAAGTCAACATTAATTAACATAGAATAAGTAAGGTCCGATGGCCAGGGTGGACAGAAAAAAACAAAAAAAAACTCCAAAAGTTGGAGAAAAAATAAAATCTGTAGGGTTCCAGACCACGAGACCGCCCAGTCCCCTCTGGGCAATCTACCTAACATAAGTCAAACAGTCCTCTTTGTATTTAGGGTTTTCATGGAAGGACCTGATGATGATGGTCACGTAGACTTCTGGCTTTCAGTCCATCAATGTTGGTGCATCATGATGCTTTGAGTAGGTGGAGGTGGCGCAGGCCGCCACCACAAAGAAACCGGAAAAGAAACAGAAGAGAGAGTAGGGGTCAGTATGGATTTTGGAGCCACTTGAATAGTTATTATGAAGAATTGAACATACAGAGTATCAGGATTAAGTTAAAGTGAAGTTATAGAAGGCCATGTTAAAGTAATGTGTTTTCAGCAGTGTTTTAAAGTGCTCTACTGTATTTGCCTGGCGAATTCCTATTGGCAGGCTATTCCAGATTTTAGGTGCATAACAGCAGAAGGCCGCCTCACCACTTCTTTTAAGTTTAGCTTTTGGAATTATAAGGAGACACTCATTTGAAGATCTAAGGTTACGATTTGGAATATAACGTGTCAGGCATTCCGATATATAAGATGGGGTGAGATTATTTAAGGCTTTATAAACCATAAGCAGAATTTTAAAGTCAATCCTGAATGACACAGGTAACCAGTGTAGTGACATCAAAACTGGAGAAATGTGTTGGATTTTCTTTTCCCAGTTAGGATTCTAGCAGCTGCATTCTGCACTCGTTGCAAGTGATTTATGTCTTTTTGGGTAGTCCTGAGAGGATCGCGTTACAGTAATCTAGTCTACTGAAAACAAAAGCGTGAATTAATTTCTCAGCATCTTTCAATGATATAAGAGGTCTAACTTTTGCTATGTTTCTTAAGTGAAAAAATGCTGTCCTAGTGGTCTGATGAATATGCGATTTAAAATTCAGATTACAGTCAACGGTTACCCCTAAGTTTTTTACTACCGTCTTAACTTTTAATCCTAGTGCATCAAGTTTATTTCTGATAACCTCATTGAATCCATTATTGCCAATTACTAAAATTTCAGTTTTCTCTTATTTAGTTTGAGAAAATTACTATTCATCCATTCAGAAATACCAGTAAGACATTGTGTTAGTGTATCGAAAGAGTCGGAGTCATCAGGTGCTATAGATAAGTACAGCTGTGTGTCATCAGCATAGCTGTGGTAACTCACGTTGTGCCCTGAGATAATCTGACCTAACAATAGCATGTAGATTGAGAATAACAGCGGACCCAGGATAGAGCCTTGTGGAACACCATATCGGATATCATGTGTCTTTGAGTTGTAATTACCACAACTAACAAAGAATTTTCTCCCTGCCAGGTAGGATTCAAACCAATTTAAGACACTGCCAGAGAGGCCCACCCATTGACTAAGGCGATTTCTAAGAATATTATGATCAATGGTGTCAAATGCAGCACTCAGATCTAAGAGGATGAGAACAGATAAATGGCCTCTGTCTGCATTTACCCGCAAGTCATTTACTACTTTAACGAGTGCAGTTTCTGTACTGTGATTTGTTCTAAAACCTGACTGAAAAGTATCAAGAATAGCATGTTTATTTAGGTGGTCATTTAACTGCAAAATGACTGCCTTCTCTAGAATTTTACTTAAGAAGGGCAGGTTGGAGATGGGTCTAAAATTTTCAAAGGCAGAGGGGTCAAGATTATTTTTCTTGAGCAGGGGTTTAACTACAGCAGTCTTAAGACAGTCTGGAAAGACCCCCGTATCTAATGACGAATTAACTATGTCCAGAATATTGTCAATTAGCACGCCTGATATTTCTTTGAAAAACCTGGTTGGTATTGGGTCAAGGACACAGGTGGAGGGTTTCAGTTGAGAGATTATACTATGTAATTCAGGTAAATCTGTCCTGGTGAAAGCATTTAATTTGTTTATAATGGAGTACCGGGGCTTTGGAGGTTCTGCAGTGTTGGGGAGATATACTATGTTATCTCTAATATCATTAATTTTTTGATTGAAAAATACAGCAATGTTCTCACAGGTTTCACTGGAAGTATTCTGGGGGGCAACCATCTCTGAGGAAGCTCAACATCACCTCAGATGTGCCAGAACATCCGTTAGGAATTTATGAACTTAACAAGAAAACCAAGCTAGTGGTCTGCAAAGCTGTTTGTGTCAACTACTCTGCTGTGCAGTTGTTAATCCTGGGCTACTTAGCACTATAATGTAAAGCATCTTCAGAGGACATACCAGCTCTCTCTCAAGTAGATTCTCTAAATCTCCTGGAAGAATTACGACACCTATTCTATTATTCCTTCAGAATTCAGACTGACTAGCTTTGAAGTTATGATCCTGTAGAACCAGTTCCACTAGATGGGTTGTTACATCAGACTGCTGTCTCTCTACACACATTTCTGTAATCCCAAAAGAACTCTGGTTGGACAGGGAAAGCTTTTCAAAACCCCCTCGAGGTCTGTCTTTCAAAAAGTTGAATCAACATCTGTAGCTGGGTGACCCTTGCCTTAAAACACCCCTTACTGAACCAATGGACTCATTATGAAGAGAGAAACAATGTTTGTGGAGGTCACACAGAAACAAATGGGGCTTCCTGTCAACATAAGCACACCCAGCTATGTACAGGACGTCACCCACCTCCTTAAAAAAAACTTGCTGGCCTAGACACTGTTTCTGAGCGAGCCTTCCTTGTTACAATGGATGTGGATGCATTATACACAAACATCCCCCATGATGATGGAACTATGGCCTGGCAGACGTACCTGCAACAACATGGCTTACAAACAGAGCCAGTGATAAAATTCATATTAACTCACGAAGTGTTTTCTTTTGGTCAGGACATTTATTTACAACTAATGGGAACTGCAATGGGATGTCGCTTTGCACCCCATTACGCAAATTTATTCATGGCAAGATTAGAACAAGACTTCTTGTCAACATGTGCAATAAAACAATTGCTTTACGTTCACTACATAGATGACACTCTTATAATCTGGACCTGGAATTACAATTCATTCCACTCCAACATAAAACTTAAACTATTCACAAACAGAAATCAGCTTTCTGGACACTACCATTTGCATAAAGGACGGTACCCTTATGACCTCTATTTTTCACAAACCAACACACAGACAGACGTATCCAAGAAATGACAGTTTCCACCCAAAGCATATACGGAACTCCATCATCTACAGCCAGCCAATACGTTACAATCGTATTTGCTCTGACCCAATGGATCGGGACACACAACTGCAGAAACTCAAGACAGACTTCATCAAACAAGGATACACTCCCATATCAACAGGTCTACAAATCAGGAGAGCTACGGTTATACCCAGAGAAAACCTTCTGGAATACAAAGTTGCAGAAACCAAGAACTGGGTACCACTAGTTGTAACTTATCATCCACATCTGGAAACACTTTGCAAAATTATGAAAGAGCTTCAACCCATGGTACAGAAAGACAATAAACTGAAGGATATATTCCCAGAACCTCCCCACCTTGCATATATGGAGGAATATTTCGGACAAAATGAAATAAATAAATAAATGCGTAAATAAATAAAAGTACTGTGAAATGTGAGCATAAATAAATAAATGTGTCATGAAATGAGAGTCTTAATAAATAAATATGTCATGAAATGAGAGCATAAATAAATAAATGTGTCACGAAATACGTTTTTCGTTGCTTATTTATTTATTTCATTTTGTCCGTAACATTCCTGCAAACCGTCATGAAATACGGCTTGAAATAAAACTGTCACTTTCACTCGTCAAAGTTGAGAGGGTGGGCTCTAACACGCCCTCTAGTTACTGATTGGTGAATCGATAGCACAAGAGTTAATTAGAAAAATGCTTACTACTGCCGATAAATGGATTCTGCCGAAGATATTACGTATTTCAGAGAGAGAATTGAAGATTTATCGGAAGAAATTAGAATGTTGGCGGCCCTTTTAGACTCCAATATAGATGAAACTGTTTTTGAAATTATCGAAGAACAGGTGGAACGGACTCGACTACACTCCAGTTCAGGTGACGCAGTACCCTGCTCTGGACGTCCATCCTTTGACATTCCAGCTGAGTCAATAGAACACCTTCTGTTATGCGGTTTAAAAGTACAACAGATCTGTATGATGTATCAGAGAAGACGATCACAAGGCGAATGAGCCATTTTGATATACGGTAAGCTGCAACGGCTCTATTAGTTTAGGTACTTTGACATGGAATGCCCAAAGCAGCTCCACCTAATATTTTGAACTGAACAACTTTGCCACTGATCAGAGCTGTACAGTTGTTTGAAAAAGTAGCTGCGAATATGCAACTGACTTTATACTCGTAAAACAAGGGTCAAATACTCAGTTCTAAAAGGGCCGCCAACATTGTAATTTCTTCCGATAAATCTTCAATTCTCTCTCTGAAATACGTAATATCTTCGGCAGAATCCATTTCATCGGCAGTAGTAAGCATTTTTCTAATTAATTCTTGTGCTATCGATTCACCAATCAGTAACTAGAGGGCGTGTTAGAGCCCACCCTCTCAACTTTGACGAGTGAAAGTGACAGTTTTATTTCAAGCCGTATTTCATGACGGTTTGCAGGAATGTTACGGACAAAATGAAATAAATAAATAAGCAACGAAAAACATATTTCGTGACACATTTATTTATTTATGCTCTCATTTCATGACATATTTATTTATTTATGCTCACATTTCACAGTACTTTTATTTATTTACGCATTTATTTATTTATTTCATTTTGTCCGAAATATTCCTCCATATGCATACAGACAACCACCAAACCTCAAACAATTGATTGTCCGAAACTCTATGTGTGGCTCAGCAGCAAGTGGCACATCTCCCGGCCTACAGAACAGGAGTGGCACCTGTCCACATATCTACACGACAGATCAGGTAGTTCTACCACATTGCCAGCAGGAGCATACAATAAAGGGTTTGTTCACATGCAAATCTGCTAATGTGGTCTACCTAATCATGTGCATAAGGTGCCCCAACACTGGACTGTATGCAGGGGAGACTGGTCAGACACTGTGCCAGCGAATGAACTCACATAGATTTCATACCAATGAGAACTGTGTTGATCTTGGCAACACACTTTAACAGTAATGGCTACAGCATAAAGGATCTGAGGGTCACTGTGCTTATGGGTAATTTCAAGACCCAACAGGAGCGGAGAAAATGCAAATACAAACTTCTGCTTAAATTCAATACTCTAAAAAATGGTCTGAATAGAGAACAGAGTTTTATCACCAGATATGTGGACTAACAGGCTGACTGCATCAAAGGCCTACCTTACACATGATGCACTTCAAAAAAAACTTACAGGAATGATGGTTACCTTATCTCTACATTTTAGTAGTTCATTGTTCTCTTCTTTCAGGGTTAATTCATCTAAGGTTTATTCATTTTGCTAACATTTGAACAAAAAGGTTGTTAAGTTAAAAGATAAAAATCACTTTGCTGTCCCAATATAAGTGAGAGTATTTTTCCGTTTCTTTGTTACACCTCGCCTGATGAAGGGGTCTTAGCTGCCTCGAAAGCTTGCATTTGTAATCTATTTAGTTAGCCAATAAAAGATGTCATTTCATCCTACTTTCTCCTGTATCAACATAAACCTAAATCATGTGGCCTCAGGACTGAACTCATCAGGTACGTAAGATCACACAAGTTTGATGGTAACCATTTGTGTTTAGGGTGCCGGATGAGAGAGATGGAGTTTGCTTTAGATGGCAGCATGTACAGTACTCATTTGTCCAGATGTTACCCTTCACTTAAAGCTACAGAGCAGATGTACTTGAACAGAGACTGACAGCAAAATGTTCCCAGGTGCATTCACCTGAAGATAAGTTACAGGGTAACAATTTGTGTTTCCTGTCTGGTAGTAACACAAGTCCTCTGTTAGCCATGTTTACCAGTTTTAAATGGGTGATGTGTGATATTCTCAATCAATCACTTTCTGACCACGTATCATAAGTGTCATAATTTATCAAGCAAAGGAATCATTTTGTTTTTGCTGGATTTCTTTATAGATCGGAAGTGAAGGTGCTTTCTTCAGATCATGGTTGATCATTTTGGCAACTTGATCTACAGAATCAGTTCCTAGTTTTTTGGTTGAAATGACAGTTCCTTCTGTGTGGGGTTGCTTGGGTCTGAAATTCCACAAGTCATTGTTGGGAGCCAATTGAATTTACTTTCCATGTTAAACACTGTGGTGGGGATTTAGGCCCTAGAATTTAGAGGTAAATGTCCAAGAAAAGGGTATCTTCATAATTTTGCTTTTTTCCTTCCTAGACACCAAAGTTAGTTAACTCCATTTTTATTTGGGGACAAAAACTGTATGAGGGATTACCCAAAAGTAGCCGTAACTGGAAAGAAAAATAGTTTAAATAATTTCTACTGAAACTTTAGTCTTCCTTCAAAGTACTCTCCATGTAAATGACTGCACTTATCCCAATGGTTTTCCCGCTGGTGGAAACATTTTTGGAATCGCTGAAGAGGAACGTTGTCCAATGCCTGGAGCGATTTTTCTTTGACTTCCTCCACAGTACAAGAACTCTTTCCTTTGAGTTTTTTTTTCATATGCGGGAACAAGAAAAAAGTCGCACGGAGCAAGATCAAGTGACATTTCCCCTCGTTTGAAACGCGAAAACAACTCGCAGGCCTGTGTTTTACTTAAAGCTTCCTCTTTAAAAGCAGTTTCAAGTGTCACTACAATTTCAGCAGCTGTTTTCCCTAACAGAAAACAAAATTAACACAGACTTGCTGTTCTTTGTGATGGGTGATCATAGAGATCATGCAGCGAGTCTGCGTAAAATTTTGTACCGCTGCAGGCATTGGTTAACGTTCCTCTTCAGCGAATCCAAAAATGTTTAGACCATTGGGAAAACCGATGGGACAAGTGCATTCACTCACATGGAGCGTACATTGAAGGAGAGTAAAGTTTCAGTGAGTAAAAATTATTAAAACAATTTCTTTTTTCCAATTCTGGTTATTTTTGGGTACCCCCTCGTATAAACATGTGGAGTTTTAAGTGCGCGACACTGCATCATTCAAACTAGCTGGACGTAACTCCAGCACTTGTCTGCCGTCGGTCTCCTTATTTGCCACGTCAGCTAACGAAACTGTTAACATCTAACTGGTTCACTAATAAGTGAAAAAATAAAGTAGTAAGATATGTTGTCGTCACCCAGGTGTATTACTACAGAGGCCTAGTCATTCAAACAAGCTAAAATCAAATTTTCTTTTGTCAAACCCTAAATATTGACCAAAAGTCGACAAAACATTTGAAAAGTTTGTTAACCAGAGAACAAAGAAATGAAGGTCTTTTGAAATGCTAAAGCAGTATATATGTTATTTTAATAATGCAAAAAGACATCGGAAATAGAAATTAACACTACTGTACAATCAAAATCTTCACGATCAAAAACCTGCCCCAAATTGAGATAACTAAGAAAAAAGCAAAGAAAAGGTGAAGAAAAATGAAATAAGAAACATAATCATAACACCAGCAGAGTGAGTAGAAGTGGGGTTCTGGGAAGAGAGTCCAGCCTGATTTCACAGATATGGCAATGTGCCTCTTGTAGCTTACAGGCTGCCCAATCCACAGGGTCCCGGGACTTCTGCTATTGTTCAGTGCAACGTGAAGCTCGCGGGAACATCTTTATATCCCGAAGGTTGCTGTTGTCCGTGGTGAGGCATTAACGGTGACCACCACAGAGCAAATTTCTACATGAGAGAAATGGTGCTATGACCCAGATTGTCCTTTTGGGTGGAATGTAACTGTCCAGCAGTGCGTATCAGAGCTTGATTCAGACTTGGTCAGAAAACCCCTTCTGATGTTGCAAACATGAAAGCAGCCTGCTTGTAGCTCAAGAGTTGTGGTCACCCGTGACGGGTGGAGGAATTCTTCTATTGCTCAGTGAAATGGCTTTCGCTTGTGAGTGTCTTGATAACTCCTAACTCCCTAGGACAGTCATTTGGTAGCACAGGGCAAACTCTTGGACTGAGGCAGGTGTAAACCAAAAACGCGTACCATACAGCTAGTTATCCGCATATTTTTTCTCTCAAATTACTGAAGTTCTTTTTGAAAGACATGTCAAGATGCTTCACCCTAAGGATTCTGGATTATTTTCTAATAAACTGATTCAAACGCTCACGTTACACTTGCTTTGGTTAATAAGATGCACTGTTTTGGTTCCAGGTGGTAATGAGTAGGCACACGGATGCCAACAGTTTCAGCTCCATCGATCTTTTTTTATTGCTCAGTAATGCTATCCAGTGTCTCCAGCACTCAGCCGCTTCTGACTCACACATTTTCCATTCAAGTGCATTACTTTTGATGTCTTAAGTTACAGCCACTATATTTTGTCTTCATTCTGTAATTCCTAGAAGTGGCAGATCAGTGCTGGTAGGGGGTGTCTTTTGACTGTGTGATAGTGGGGCTTCATTGCTGAGCTGATTAATTAATTGATTAAATTGCTTTTATTAGGTTTGTAAATTGCCATGCACAGCAGACACAGGGGCATTAAGCCCAGTTAGGGGGAATCATGTGCCTGTCTTTGTTAAAATCCTGTACAGTATGTGCAGCAGAGCGGCGTTTTACTGGAAAAGAAGTCGGTACTGATTTGTGGTGCCCACAAAGCACCTGACAAAAAAAGAGATCTGAGCGCCTGCCAGAACACATAAGGTGACAAGCATACTATTACGCCAAAGGGTGTCCTCACCATGCTCTCGGTGGGCCTCATTCTCTCCCACAAAGGAAGTCTCAGATTGGTACTTCCACTTACCCCAGCTAATCCGGCAAAATGGTGCTTGGTAAATAAACAGCACAAGCAGTCATTTTGAACAAAAAGGGTGGCATCCATTTCAGTTCAGGAATAAATGCACTTTTTATGATGATTTTAGGATATTGGGGATAATCAAGAAGTGCTGAAACTATCGGGTACTCTCGACTAAACATCCCCACCATTTTATATTTGTTACCTTTCACTGAGTGATGGTACACTGTAAAAAATGTCAGTAAATGTAACAGTTAAAATACCTGTATGCTCTACTGAAAATATATATTATATTGTATATCTTAAACCAGGGGTCTCCAACCTTTTTTCCCTTGAGAGCGACTTTTAATAAATGAAAATGGCCGAGAGCTACTCATGTTTTCTAACGTTTATTCTCACAGCTCATTTCAACCCAAATAAACTGAATAAGCTTGTTTTGCCTGAACATTTACAAAATGTTGGTGTCCACAACTTCAACTTTTGCATTAAAACATCACAAAAACATTTAGTTCACCTGCAAGTGCATTTTGTATGTCTGTATGCATTTTCTAGCATAACTCACTCTATTGAATTAAAACACGAATTCTGTCAAAACAAAATAATGCAACTCCAAATACACAGATATGACTTATTCATTTGTCATTTTGTTACGTCACTGTTTCACTTTATTCACATGTCCAATTGCTCCCCCAAGACGTCAATCCCTACCAATTTGCATTTCGCGTGAACAGATCCACAGAAGACGCCATCGCCGTAGCCCTCCACTCTGTTCTGAGCCATCTAGAGCAGCAGCAGAGCTACGATAGGATGCTCTTTGTGGATTACAGCTCAGCTTTTAATACAATCATTCCTGACATTCTCATCACCAAACCGGTCACTCTTGGCCTCCCCGCTCTCACATGTGTCTGGATAAAAGACTTCTTACCAACCGGCTTCAGACTGTGAGACTCGGCCCCCACCACTCCTCCATTCAGACACTGAACACAGGTGCCCCACAAGGCTGTGTGCTGCGCCCCCTTCTGTACTGTCTTTACACTCACGACTGCAGTCCAGCCCACAACAACAACCTCATCGTCAAGTCTGCTGACGACACCACAGTGGTCGGACTCATCTCAAAGGGAGACGAGGCAGCTTACAGAGAGGAGGTCCTGAAGTTGGCAGCCTGGTGTTCAAAGAACAATCTGGCTCTGAACACTAGGAAAATCAAGGAGATCTTTGTCAACTTCAGGAGGCACAGCACCGACTTAGCCCCCCTTTACATCAACAGCGAGTGTGTGGAGAGGGTCCATGCATTCCTGTTTCTCAGCGTCCTTATCCTGGACAGACAACATCGCAGCAGTCATCTAGAAGGCTCAGCAGCGGTTAAACTTCCTGAGGGTCCTCAGAAAGCACAACCTGGACTCCGACCTGCTACTGACCTTCTACCGCTCGTCCATCGATGACCCTGCTGACGTACTGTATTGCAGTATGGTATGGCAGCTGCACCACGGCAGACAGCGAGAGGCTTCAGAGAGTAGTAAAGGCAGCACAGAAGATCATCGGCTGCCCTCTCCCCTCCCTGATGGACATTTAGACCTCCCGCTGCCTCAGCAGAGCAAGAAACATCATCAAGGGCAGCTCCCACCCTGGCTCTGATCTATTTGACCTGTTGCCTTCTGGGAGGTGCTACAGGTGCATCACAACAAGGACAAACTGACAAGACTCAAGAACAGTTTATTTCCCAAAAGCCATAACCATTCTAAACTCACACATGTGCTGACTACACAGTCTAACCCCCAACTACGGACTTCCTTCTATCCATCAACTGTGGAATATCCAGTATCTAAATGGTACTGATAATAACTGTGCAATGTCTGTGTACTGTACAATGTCATTATTCTCAGGGTCCAACATCCACTACTCACTGCACATGACTATCATTATTGTGCAATATGTGCAATAACCTAATGGTGCAATAGTTATTATTCGTTCCATATGTATATAGCATTGCAGAACTTTTTTGTAACTTTTTGCATCTTTTGTTTATTTGTTTATTTACTTGTTGTGTTCTACATATATGTATGCACTGAAGGAGTTGCTTTTAATCTCATTGAACATGTGTACAGTGACAATTAAAGGCATTCTATTCTGTTCTATGTGTGATGTGTTTTTTAGTTAGTCAGATGACTGGCTCTGCATGGAGTCAACAAGAGAGGTGTATGGTGGAGTGTAGCCACTTCGGTTCACTCGTATGGAGTCATTTAAATGTTCATCTGTCAGTCGTGTTCTGAACTTTGATTTCATGACATTCATGTCAGAAAAGGCAAACTCACAGAGGGATGGAGACCCAAACAAAGCAGACATTTTCAGAGCTGCTTGGTGAAGATTATCATAGTTATCTGGCTCTGCTAAGCTCCACAAATGCTGAGAATGCTGTTGAGACTTTAACTGCACATTATTTTGAAGGTTTACTAATATATAATATATAAAATCCAATGTCTGTCTCTCTGTATGTCTGTCCGCTTTTCACAAGAGAACCACTTAACAGATTTAGATCGGGTTTTTTTCTATAATTCGCTTGAACATTCCAGTTGATTTTGCGACTTCTCTCATTTCGCAATGTATCATAGTTCGCTTGCAGTACCGATTTATTTGAGTGAATCCGAGATCCACGCAACGAGCCGGGGAGGCTCTTCCAAACTCACTCGCCAACTTCGGGGCATGCTCCTTAACTCCACTTAGTTAGCGAACGAGAGAACAATTGAATTCAACTTTGTTTGATATTTAAAATAAAGTGTTACTTGATGAGTTTGAGTCTGGATATTCTCTTGAAAATATAGATTGCAATTCAGATTGTGAATCGTGATTTGATTTTTTGGAAAGATTGCCCACCCCTAATCAAGTTACACAACTGTAAAATGTAAAATAGTAAAGAGCTGTTTCAATAACATCGAAGTTAGGATATTTGCATAAGGACACGCCCTCTTTTACCATATTGCTCCTGGTGAACAACACAGGAGGGGAAAAAAACTTAAACTGGAAAACAATCAAATTCTCACTTAGAGGATCTGTACAAAACTTTTTAAAAACCCCGCAGGTTCTGAAAATAACATTTTAGTATAAGCGTTTTAAATCAAGGAAGTGCATTCTCTCCCTATTCTATTTTTTTTCCATTTATTTATTTATTTACATATTTTTACTATTATTAAAGTGCTACTCGACTGACCTAGCTCTCTTTCTCGTGGTTGGGGGTCGATTTCTTTCAAACCAGTTTTGTTAAACTTGACTTGCATATATAGAATGTTTTTTGATTGTAATAAAATTAAAATATATATATATAAAAAAAACTTAAAGTTAGCAGTCTTCTTTTTCCCTGCGTGCTGAAGGTTTTTTGAGGTTATGGAAGCTGATTTATGCTGAGTTGTATTCGATAAGCTGGCACACCTGTAGGACACCATACACCACAAAAGCAAACTTTACTTCTCCATCAGACAATGTGCCGTAACTTCCTTAAACATTGAATTCCTTTGAACGTTTCCTATTGGTTATTTTGACTTTAGTGATGCAATCTATCTTTAAGGTAGATTCCCTTAAAGATAGGGTGAGAAGCTCAGTCATCCGGGAGGGGCTCAGAGTAGAGTCGCTACTCCTCCACATCGAGAGGACTCAGATGAGGTGGCTCGGGCATCTGATCAGGATGACTCCTTTACGCCTCCCTGGTGAGGTGTTCTGGGCACGTCCAACTGGGAGGAGGCCCTGGGGAAGACCCAGGACACGCTGGAGGGACTATGTCTCCCAGCTGGCCTGGGAAGCCTTGGGATTCTCCCGGAAGAGCTGGAAGAAGTGGCCGGGGAGAGGGAAGTCTGGGCTTCTCTGCTTAAGCTGCTGCCCCCGCGACCCGACCCCAGATAAGCGGAAGAGGATGGATGGATGGATGGATAGATAGATACTGATGCAATCTGTGTACTGGGGTTTGACCCTGATAATATTTTCTAAGAGTTTATTGTTTGCTATATTTATTACAGTGCATGGATTCAGGTTATGGTTAAATGTGCACCTCTATTGGAATGTGTTGTAAAGAAAAAACAGTTATTTACTACTAGCTGTGTACACCTGTGCTGTAAAAAGACAGGGGTCCTAGAAACTATTGAAATCGTCAGAAAAAAAGCTGAAATGTCAAGATGTCAGGTAATGGTAAGGAAGTACTCTGGTCATCTCTCTCCTAGGAGGATTTGTTTTGCCGACATGCTCACTTTATTTGTGTATTAGCGGTGGGAGGAAAAGTAAAAGGGATATTAGCAGCTATGTTAGCCGATGTTAGCAGCTAAACGACATTGTCTTTCTTCAGAGGTTTCGTTTAGCTGACATGCTGGCCTCGCTTGTGTTATTGGCAGTTAAGCGAATTTTCTGTTTCCTCAGAGGAAGCCCTTACCCCGACTCCACCTCTCACTACTGGGCCGGACAGACACACACACACACACACACACACATAGACGTTTATATATAAGACAAAGTTATACCATACACCTAAAAATATTATCACCGTCCTTTTTTGAGGTAAAGTTCTGGCAGTCACAGCTTTACATTTAATATTTATTTATGTATTTATTTATTTATTTATTACAGTGTAGCTCTGCTGCTTTACAGCTCCTGTCCAGGTCTACCTGTCTGCACACTCTCCCCTTGATCATACAAGTGTCCCCCAGGTAGTCCTCATTAAACGTAACACTAAAACAAAATCAAAGTGATTGGTATGACTAGGAGTGGATCTGCTTGAACAGGCTAGTAATCAGACCCAGTGGGCTACAGGGAGAGGGTTCAATCCAAATTATTAGAATCATAATAACAAAAAAAAAGAAAACCAGTAAACAAGCGCTGAATGTTTTTGGTCAGAATCCCTCAAACTCAAACAATGACAGTTCTGTAGCGCCGATCTTAATACCATCAAATAGATGACGCAACTGTTATGACTGGATTTCTGTTTATATTTCTTGTGTGTTTATTTCTCCCAGTTTGCATGTTCTTACACTTGTTTGGGGGGCGGGGGGGGGTTTGAAGTCGTACATTTCATTTCTGACGTTAATTTTTCAATTTATCTTTTCCCTTAAGAACCGCTTGATTTGTATTGGTGCAGTTTTGCCTCTGTCTTGCATTTAAATGATCACCATGACTTTGAACACCCATCACTGCATTGCCAGGGGTGTGTCTTCGGGGGTCGTGACCTGCGGATAATCAGTGTGAACGTCTAAAATGTCAAGTTCACTTCCTCATCCGAGTCTACGTCCTTTGCTTGAAACTCTTCTTACTTGAGTTTTTCTGATTCTGACCTTTTTGTAACATTTGCATCTTGGCTGAATGATTGTGTCTTTTCATCTCTTTGTTTTGACCTTTTTTCCCCAAATTTATCTCCAGGTGCTCACAAAAATTGCTTGTCAGCCTCCTGACATAATAGTTATATGCGTGACTTTTGTAACACAAAATACACCACAAGACATAACAGCAGTGACTGGAAGTAAACAAAATTAATGATGAATTGTTTTAATAAATGTATAAACAGTAAGAAAAAACGTGAAGAAATGGATCAGATCCATTACGTCTGTGTCCCTAAAACATTCCTGTTGTAATTAATCGTCATCTTTAGATAGCAGCCATAGCACCTGCACTACAAAATCCACAAGAAGCTAAGCAAGTTTGGGCCCAACAAGTATCTGGAGGGGAGACCAGTTAGGTGGTAGGTGAAGCCGGGGGGGTGGGCTTACTCTGGGGTCTGTGTGTGTGTCAATTCCAAAGTCCCAGTGCAGTCACGGGGGGACACTGCTGAAAAATGGTGCTGTCCTTTGGATGAGGTGGTCAAAAACGATACTTGGACATCTTTCAAAAAGTGTTGCTTCCCGATGTCCTGACTAAATTACCTACCATGACCTTGGTTGAAATGGCTCCCGTTTGTCTGTGTAAAGCACTCTGGGTAGCTTGAAAAGCACTATATAAATGTAGCCAATTATATTATTAGATCGACCCAGGTGATAGATCGTGAGATGTACATGATGGCCTTCTCGAGTAGGCTGCCACCCTGGCCAAGGCTGGTTCACTATCTCGCACCTACTGCTGCTGGGTATTCTCTGGCTTCCCTCAACCTTAAAACTGGATTAAACAGGCTTAGAGAATAAATCAGTAGGTGGATTGAGGCACACAAGTTTGAGACAGATTTCATGACTTCTCCAGATATTTGTGTGGCCAACAACATGCTTGTTATGAAAACAGAAAGAGCTTAATTCAGAGCTGTTTGAATAATGTTATAAAAAGTGTCATTAACTATGCACAGTATATTGGCTGGAGAAGCAGAAAATGCCAGGACACTGGCCTGGCACCCCTATTCTGATCCCCATTGCCTTTCTGTCTTTCAGACAATGTGGAGCAGTATCCCAACAGAGTGGACAGTCAGTACAAGAATGCAAGAATTAGCATCATTTATTTAGTTTTCCACGATGGACACTGTGGAAGGAAATTAAAAAAGACAGAAACACCACCAACCACACACACACACACACACACACACACACAAACGCCCTTTGCAACAGCACACAAACAAATATACCTCTCAATGGACCAAAAATTAATCGTACTTTTTTGCCCCCTTGGATAACCTAAGTTTGATTCTTTCATTGAAAACTTCAAAGGGGGGACTTAAGCGCACAGCGTGGGTCATGTGACCCCCGTGGATACGGATGAGAAGAGGTGAGTGAATAGTCTTTGGCCGTGAATAGCCTTTGTGTGACAGGCAGGGGTCCCATCCTCACATGCTCTTTGACCCAGATATGATCTAATGGATAGAAAAGAAGCTTTGACAATGCAGCAGTGAATGGGAGAGCAGGCTTCTCCAAATCCCTTCAGATGTAATCGCCGCACAGGCCTGCATGTGGACAGATCAGGCCCAGAACAAGTGACCCTGAACATTTTGATCATGTTCTGTAAAGCCATATGACATACATCTGTGTATCTTGATACACTCTGAACTTTATGCTCAGAAAAGAATCAGCAGTGTTAGTCGTTACATTTTTTTTTTCCCAGGCTAAATCATATACAAGGTTTAAAAAACAAAAAAAACAAAAACAATTGAGTGAATATTCAAAGTTTTCTTTGCTTTGGAACGTTGTCATTGATTTGCTCTGGGAATGCGCATGCTTTAAAAGGCACTGTAAAAAAAAATAAATACCTTAAAATTGATTGATTGAAAAGTTACTGTTTCACTGCAATTTGGCTGATGTCACCATCCACACTTTGACATTCTTTGTTATTTTTCAGATGTAAAGAGCTGAGTTTGGTATCACTGCTTAAATAATCCAGGTCTGATATTTCAAAAATGTGGCTAAAGAAATCTAATCTATCGACTTTTAGGTCTAAAGATAAAAAAGAACTGGTCTGTGATGTCCTTAGATGTACGGGGCTGCACGCATGCCAGCCACACTGAATAGATCGCCATATGCCTACCCGATGCCGAGAGGTGTGGATAAGTCATTGGTCTTCAAAATGGGGCTTGCAATTGTTCCTTCAAAACAAGGAATCCCCAGTAAGTGTGGGTCATAAGCTGGCACTGCCCTTTGTCCTCACTGCCCATCAATTGGACGGTTTAGTGAGGGCCTCTGGTGGAGCACCTTGGATGATCAGGTTTGAATGCAGAGGAAGTAAAAGTCATAACAAGATTTCCAAAAGTAAACCTGTGGACGTCTCATTACTGAGGCTTGAGGGGCAAGAGAGAGAGGGGCCGGTGCCTCCACCCAATCCCGTTAAAGCCACACCCATTTGGTGCCCCGCCAGAATCTATTCTCCAATCTTCCCATAGGATCAAGGCTTCAATATCTGAGTTTTCCATATCCACAAGGTTTTTGAAGAACAACTCTGCGGATCGACTGTATGTCCTTTGTCTGAATCTTCCGATTCAAATTAAATTGGTCATAGAAGTCACAGCTTATTGTAGCTGCCCTGGGTGCAAATCAGGAACAGGCCTTGGACGGGGGGGTACCAGGCTATGACTTATCCCATTTGTGCATAAATGGCCAATTTGGAATCAATGATTTACGTAACATACAGGCCCTCGGGGATACTCAGAAATCTGCAGAACCACAAATCATGCTGGTGGGAAGTTCAGTTAACATTTACAATGATCTTATTAAAGATCACTTCCTCATCCAAGTTAAGGTTCTAAATTTTATTGCTAAATGTTCTTTTGCTGAATTCTTTATTTATAATCGTCCTTCTGTTTCTGACTTTTTGCTCTTGTACTTTTGATTTCTCGTTTTGGCTTTATCAGTTATGCTTTTTGATCTCCAAGGTTTTCCCTTTTTCTGTTCAAATGACTATTTCTTGGTTCTTTCTCAAGTCTAGTCAATTCACACAACATTGAACGTTATCAATGTCTGTAGCATTTCAATTTAAAATTGGATTACGCAGGTTGAACAGATTCATTAACGGATTAACTTCAGCTGCCATTACACTCTAGTTGGTGTGTGATGATTCCTGCGATGAACATTTGTACAGCAATGGCATTCATTATAATAAGTGTGTGGAAGAGTGAGCTGGTGTGAACTACAGTATATCAAAGTTGTTATTCTAAGGTAATAATTCATCTTCAGCCAATCAGCTTTAAAGTTAGCCTTTGACATCATACAGATAGGAGTAAACAATTTACATTTAGAATGCAAAAAAAAAAACATCTCCCATCTCCCTTAAACTGGTGAGGGACAAGTCATTAATAGAGGACGTCAATTGGTTTGTGATGTGTCTGAGGCTAACTTCGAAGATGATTGGCTGAAGGTAAAAGGCGCTCCGGGAACAACAATTTCAAAGTCATTTAGAGAACAAGATCTCAAAACCACTGTGCTGAGTATGGCACAAGCAGATTTTCTTGGCTTTCTGGTGCTCCTGGCATGACAGCGTAGTTACTGTTGGAAAGCCATCATTTAGCTTCAAGTAATCAGCTCTATAAGATGGAACCGTATACACAAAGCAATATCATTTTAAATCCTTAAATAATGGTATTAAAAAACAGATTACATTAGAAATGAAAATAATCACTTTATTTTGAGAATAGAAGCAACTTTACATGTAAAAAAAACAGATTTTGAAGTACTTTTATTTAGTTTTTAATGTCAAACACTGGCTGATTGACTGCAAATGACTGCCCTGGAATGACAACCGTAATGTACTTCTAGAAACAAAAGAAGCTCAAGAAAAGCATGTTGAGTGTTCAGTTTGACATCTCTGCACCTTCAAGTGGGGAGCCTTGCATTGCTTTAAAGTTTCACATGCCCTCTGGTGGCAACCAATGAATCTGCAGCATTTCAGACAGAGCCACTGTCAGTCAGTCAGTCAGTCAGTCAGCCATTGTTCACACAATAGCCAGGGTCACGGGGGTCTGCTGTAGCCAATCCCAGCGAGCACAGGGCGCAAGGCAGAAACAAACCCCGATCAGGGCACACACACATTAAGGACACTTTAGGATCGCCAGTGCACCTTACCTGCATGTCTTTGGACTGTGGGACGAAACCAGAGCAACTGGAGGAAACCCATGAAGACACGGGGAGAAAATACAAACTCCACTCAGGGAGGACCCAGGAAGTGAACCCAAGTCTCCTTACTGCAAGGCAGTAGCGCTACCACTGTGCCACCCCAGAGCTAATTTAAGCATGCAAATTAGGGACATTACTTTATAATGGTATGAGCATTTTTTATTAATTCCTGTTAAAATTATATTCCGTTTGTAGTTGAGGTTGTGTAACATAATATAATCTTCTCAAAACCACTTAATCCGATTCGTGGTGATGGGTGTCATGTTTCTGTTTCTGTCTGTGTGTATTCCCTGGGTTATGATAATTTTCCTTTAATTGAATTTCATTTCTTTCTTTGTTGTAAAGTATTATTTTATGTATGTATTGTTAGTTGATATTGTTCTGTTTATTTGCTTATTCTCTATGTATTACATGTTTTCCTTTATTCTTTGTGTTTAGTGGGCGAAAGGCCAGGAGGCGGGGCCATGCAGAAGGACCACCCCCCCTGCCTATATATTGTAAAGCTAAGGAGTGGACCCTTCAGTGGATCTTCATCGTTAGGAAACAGTGCATAATGTGAGGTTTTTTTTTTTTTGGATTCTGGATATTTTGCTTCTCTTTGTGATTTTTCAGTTTTGGATTTCACCTTTGCCTCACAGTTAGGAGACCCGGATTTGCTTTGAGTTCGAGTTTGCATTTTCTCCCCGTGTCTGTGTGGGTTTCCTCCGGGTACTCCGGTTTCCTCCCACAGTCCAAAAACATGCAGGTTAGGTACATTTGCGATTCTAAATTGTCCCTAGTGGGGGCTTGGTGTGTGTGTGTGTGTGTGTGTGTGCCCTGCAATGGGCTGGCAGCCTGCCCGCGGTTTGTTTCCTGCCTTGCGCCCTGTGTTGGCTGGGATTGGCTCCAGCGGACCTCTGTGAGCCTGTAGTTAGGATATAGCGGGTTGGATAATGAATGGATGGATGGATGGATTTCACCTTGGGTCTTGCTTGTCATGAATTTGTTATGAATTTGTTTCTGTATATAAATTAGCTTCCATTCACTTTTACTTTACCACTTCACCATTTAGTGCAAGGACACGTATCCAGGTTGCTAGGTAAGGGGAGTCGGAGGGTGCAGTTAATGGCATTACTGAAGCAACGATACTTAAACCGACTCCTCACTACATGCACTGTCTGAGTTTGACTGCTACTACTTGTGCTATTCATCCTGTATCAGGTTTCTGATTCTTTGGATACAGTTTAAGAACGGTTCTTGACTTTGATTTTGAGTTATTATGCTTTCTTTCCTAGTTTTGATACTGCTCATTTATTTACTTTAAATTCATCTGTTTTTCAAATGTGTTCTCAATGGGCTGTTGTTTTCCTTCACTTGGCAGAACAGGATGGTCTTTATATGCAAATCCTTTTGTGCCTGTTGTTTACCCTTTATGTTCTTCTTTATTTACTATAAACAAGTATTTTTCTTTACAAAGATTTGTTATCTAAACTAAATATTTTTCACAATTCTTCTTAACCTAAGGTGATTTTAATATGTTGTGTGAATATTTTTTTCATTTTTAAGACCAGTTTCCCATTCTTTCATTCTGGACAAGCTGCAGTCCGTCATTTAAATTTGGGGTCCATATGGGGAGCAATGAGGTACTGAAGATGGACCTCTTATACTGGACTACTTTTGTGCATTTTTTCTGCATTTCCCTTTGCTCGGCCACTTTTTGGGTGCTTTTGTTGCGGCAGACTTTGAATCTGTCATTAGATTTTTCATTTAAAAAACATGTTTGCTTTTGTTATTTTAATTTTCTCATTTTGTTTAGTTGTGATTAGTGCCATTCTTGTTCACAGAGATGGGAGTAGATTCGTACCTGGTGGCATGGATCATGGACTATCTTACAGACAGACCTCAGTATGTGCGTCTCGGGAACTGCAGGTCTGACATTGTGGTCAGCAGCACAGGAGCGCAGCAGGGGACTGTACTTTCTCCGGTCCTGTTCAGCAGATATACATCAGACTTCCAATATGATTCGGAGGCCTGCCACGTGCAAAAGTTCACTGACGACACTGCTATTGTGGGCTGCATCAGGAATGGGCAGGAGGAGGAATATAGGAAGCTAATCAAGGACGTTGTTAAATGGTGCGACTCAAACCACTTACACCTGAACACCAGCAAAATCAAGGAGCTGGTGGTGGATTTTAGGAGACCCAGGCCCCTCATGGACCCCATGATTATCAGAGGTGACTGTGTGCAGAGGGTGCAGACCTATAAATACCTGGGAGTGCAGCTGGGTGATAAATTGGACTGGACTGCCAATACTGATGCTCTGTGCAAGAGAGGACAGAGCCGACTATACTTCTTTAGAAGGCTGGCGTCCTTCAACATCTGCAATAAGATGCTGCAGATGTTTTATCAGATGGTTGTGGCGAGCGCCCTTTTCTACACGGTGGTGTGCTGGGGAGGCAGCATAAAGAAGAGCGACACCTCACGCCTGGACAAACTGGTGAGGAAGGCAGGCTCTATTGTAGGCACGGAGCTGGACAGTTTGACATCTGTGGCACAGCGATGGGCACTCAGCAGGCTCCTGTCAATCATGAAGAATCAACTGCATCCACTGAACAGGATCATCACCAGACAGAGGAGCAGCTTCAGCAACAAATACCTGTCACTGTCCCGCTCCACTGACAGACTGAGGAGATCGTTCCTCCCTCACACTATGCGACTCTTCAATTCCACCCGGGGGAGTAAATGTTAACATTATACAAAGTTATTGTCTGTTGTACATGCATTTTTATTACTCTTTAATTTAATATTGTTTTTTATCAGTATGCTGCTGCTGGAGTATGTGAATTTCCCCTTGGGATTAATAAAGTATCTATCTATCTATCTATCTATCTATCTATCTATCTATCTATCTATCTATCTATCTATCTATCTATCTATCTATCTATCTATCTTGTAGTGCCTTTCATATCTATCTATCTATCTATCTATCTATCTATCTATCTATCTATCTATCTATCTATCTATCTATCTATCTATCTATCTACCTACCTGTTGTTAGATCAGTTCCCATTTTTCTTGGGGTGTGTCCTGAGTGTTCATGACCTTTGACCAATGACTCAGCAAGGTTAAAAGAAAGGTCACATCCTTGTCCAAAACCTTTTTGTCATTTGTGCTTTTGCTTTAAAAATTATAGGAATCTCCAGTTTCAGTTTATGCAAGAGCTTTTTGATTTAGATTTTTGTCTCTTTCTGATATTCTTCTGACGGCACTTCCTGGTGCCGTATGAGCACCCAGAAGCACTCCGGGTTTACGTGGAATTACTTCTGGCAGAACTTTCGGTTGTGGTGGAAGTGCTGTATTCCAGGGCTCCTTAATCCTTCGGGCACCCCCTGGAGGTGGCCACGGGCCCCAACAGAGATGAGCCTCCCAGCTCTGTTCCCATGGCCCGCATACAGACCAGGGTGGCTGCCCTCTTTCGTGCTCGTAGGGTCCCCAGCTGTCCACCACACTTGATTCTGTTTTGTTCTGGGCTTTTCAGTTGCAATGATCCGTTTTGTCCATATGCTCTCAAACAGTCAATCAGACTGACATTTGCTTGATTATGTTGACATCTCAAGTCCATCCATCCATCCATCCATTTTCTAACCCGCTGAATCCGAACACAGGGTCACGGGGGTCTGCTGGAGCCAATCCCAGCCAACACAGGGCACAAGGCAGGAACCAATCCTGGGCAGGGTGCCAACCCACCACAGGACACACACACAAACACACCCACACACCAAGCACACACTAGGGCCAATTTAGAATCGCCAATCCACCTAACCTGCATGTCTTTGGATTGTGGGAGGAAACCGCGCCCGGAGGAAACCCACGCAGACACGGGGAGAACATGCAAACTCCACGCAGGGAGGACTTGGGAAATCTCATAAACCCATACTTTATTCACAAAATAACACAGAAAACAATGTTTACAAAAACAATACGGTCAATTTGAATTTGATGGCAGCAACACATCTCAAAAACGTTGGGACATGGCCGTTTTGAACACAGTCCATAAACATCTGGGAACTGAGGAGGCCAGTTGTTGGACTTTTGGGAGTGGAATGTTGTCCCATTCTTGTCTGAAATAGGATTCTATCTGCTCAACAGTCCTGGGTCGTCTTTGTCGTATTTTTCGTTTCATGATGCGCCAAATGTTTTCAGTTGGTGATCTTTTCAAAAATGAATTTCAAATTTGGATTCATCTGACCACAGAACAGTTTTCTACATTGCCTCAGTCCATTTAAAATGAGCTGTGGCTCAGAGAAGATGGTGGCATTTCTGGATCATGTTCACATATGGCTTCTTCTTTGCTTGATAGAGCTTTAACCTGTATTTGTGGATGGCATGGCCAAATGTGTTCACAGACAATGATTTCTGAGCCCATGCACTGATTTCCATGACAGAGTCAGGCCTGTTTTTAATGCAGTGCCGCCTGAAGGCCTGAAGATCATGGGCATCAAATATTGATTTTTGGCCTTGTCCTTTGTGGACAGAGGTTGCTCAAGATTTTTGGAACATTTTGATGATATTATGTACTGTAGATGATGAGGTATTTAAATTCTTAGCAATTTTACATTGAGGAACGCTACTCTGAAATTGTTCCACAATTTGTAGACAGTTTTTTTGCAGATTGGTGAACCTCTGTTCATCTTTCCTTCTGAGAGACTCTGCCTCTGTAAGATGCTCTTTTTATACCCAATCATGTTACTGATTTGTTGCCAGTTTGCCTAATTAGTTGCAAAATGTTCCTCCAGCTGTTTCTCTTCAGTACCACTTACCTTCACCAGCCTTTTGTTTCCCCCATCCCAACTTTTTTGAGACCTTTTGCTGCCATCAAATTCAAAATGAGCTAAACATTTTCACAAAATGATAAAATGTCTCACTTTCAACATTTGATGTTTTCTATGTTCTGTTGTGAATAAAATATGGGTTTGTGAGATTTGAAAATCATTGCATTCTGTTTTTATGTACATTTACACAACTTTTATGGAATTGCTGTCGTAAATAAAAATATTTCAGTAAGGCTAAAATGATTTCAGCAGAATGCACATATCTGTATCAGTCAGTCAGATATCGCACTTATACCCTTCTGCCCTTAAATTAGACTTAAGTGAAGACTCCACCTTGGGAGTATTGGACACAAAACTAAAATTGCCTTATTAATAGTGAGAAGTCCTCAAAGTGTGGCCAAAGAAAAGCAGTCTTCCTGACTTTGACTGAGGAGTGAAATCTGCCATATCAGGACTCCGAGTATGAAGAGTCTCATGACAGATGTAGCCAGCTTCTCATCTAAAGAAGTAAAAACAGCAATAAAATGGACACAGTCTGCCAGGGGAAGGTGACAAACAGTACCATGTTGGTAATAAAAACTTTGTATTTGGATACCGGGCTCTAAGTGTTTCATCTGTTGTTCAAATTCAAAACTGCTGATCACAGAAAAGGCTTATGGGGTGCCAGGCAAAAACAAACAAGAACATCCTGGCAATTTGTCACTGCTTATACTGAATATGATTTCAAAGTGCCCATTCCTTTTTTTTTCATAGTAAAAATAACAGAAGAGAAAACACAAGGCTTTCTTTTAGGCATGTTTCCATATAATATACGAAGCACCTATTGTGATAGCCCATGTTTGTCTGTCTGTCAACAGAAAACAACTCGGCTCCCCAAGGACTGATTTTGATGAAATGTGTCTCACTCATTGTTCAATGAAATCTCTCAAGACAGTTCAATTTTCATTAAGATATCTCGGATCAGATCGTGTTGTACACAGCTTTCAAATTTTACAATCTCCCTTTGACGAGCCTCGGTGATTTTGCAAGCCCATCTATCTTAAAACAAAGAAAACATTCTGTGCGACTTGAACTAGAAATTAGTTTACTGTTTCAATTTTACCTTGACAGCAGCTAGACCAACTTGTAAATTTTCTATTTGCTGTTTTTCATCTTTGATAGCTGCTACTGACTGCCAACAAACCCCCAATACAAGTTAATGAATCCCACAAGCAGGATGCGTACTCGGGTGGAAGGTCGCTGTTACTGGCTGACTGAGTGCGAGGGATGCAGCCTGAGCCTAAAAGAGAAGCAGGGCATCTGCACCTCAGTCCTCTACATGCTTAATAATTTGTAATATGTATGTTAAATGATGGGGCGGCACGGTGGCGCTGCTGCCTCGCAGTTAGGAGACCCGGGTTCACTTCCCGGGTCCTCCTGCCTGGAGTTTGCATGTTCTCCCGTGTCTGTGTGGGTTTCCTCCGGGCGCTCCGGTTTCCTCCCACAATCCAAAGACATGCAGGTTAGGTGGATTGGCAATTCTAAATTGGCCCTAGTGTGTGCTTGGTGTGTGGGTGTGTGTCCTGCGGTGGGTTGGCACCCTGCCCAGGATTGGTTCCTGCCTTGTGCCCTGTGTTGGCTGGGATTGGCTCCAGCAGACCCCCATGACCCTGTATTCGGATTCAGCGGGTTAGAAAATGGATGGATGGATGGATTGGTAAATGATATTCCTAACTGTAAAAGTATAAAATGCAAGTAAGAAAAACAAACGTTTATCTAGATATGAACGAAATACCCTGTAGTGTGTAAACCGCTGTGCGCAGAGCAAATATGCATTTGCTTAATATTTACCTAACACTAAACCAGCCTCAGAGCTCCATAATCTGCAGTTTACATTTTCAGTGACACTGTAATTTAGTAGGGTGACCAGACATCCTGAATTCACGATGAATAACTGAAAAATATCAAAATGTCCTAGTTTTAACAGGTTACCCATCTAATAAAGTCATTACATTACATTTACAACGGCGCACATCACACTCAATAGGGGAATCCAGCTTGATTTAAAATTAGAATAGCATCGAGTCAGACCAGAACAACACCTAAAACAGACAGTTCTGCTGTTTATTTGTTTCCACTTTAAGCACCGTGTGCAATAATACACTTTGTGTTTACTTGTGAAAGCGTTTTTGATTCTCCATATCCTGATCCCTCGCTGATGGTGATGAGATAAAGCAGCCATTAAACAAATAAGGATGAGCTACACGTGTGGGCATACACGCCACACAAATGTCCTGAACTGGGACACTGCAAATCTGGTCACCCTGTGTTTTACCATCAGAGTGCCACGTTTACCTGGCATCCATGAAGGTCAGTCGCTGTAACAAAGTTTGCCTTTCACTTCTGTTATTCCCTAATATTTTCAATAACTGAATTGATTTGTAAGTTATGGCCAGACATTGTCAAGCAAAGAACAATGCATTCATTCATTATACTTGTATAATATATTCATTCATTCCTTATTTTATTCATTCATTTTATTCATTCATTATACTTTTATTCATTTTACATTCGTTTATTCATTCATTATACTTTTTTTTTAATTTAGGTTGTGTTAATTGAAAATCTAAAACTGTCACTGTGTGTGAATATGGTGCGTGTGTGAGTGATCCCTGTGATGGACCAGAGTCCTGTCCATTCCTGTTTTCTGTCTTTTGCCCAATCCTGGTGGGAGAGCCAGAAATGGGCTAAGAAGGCTCTAAAGCCCACCTGCTGAACTCAGTCCACTGAGGGCTACAGTGCACACACCTAAAGGTTACGCCATGTCTACATTTTTGAACTTGCTGGTTTATCCTCTTTACCTATGGTTTATGGTGCATTGCACAGTGTGTTTATTTTTAAGAAGTTTATTCAATTCTTTTTATCACATAGAATGATGGTAGACTGTTAACTGTGTTATGATATTTTTCAGGCAAATGAGATGGACGTTTCAAGGTAAGGCAGTTCCACTCCCTAATCATGGCTCCCACAGAGTGCTGATGTGTTGCATGTGGATTAGCAAACTCTGTACACATAACCTTATAATCCTTTAATGATGCACTTGTTGATTTCATTAATGGATGTATCTTTTTAATACAGGCACTGGGAGAACATGCAAACTTAATACAGACCCATTTCTGTGGAGCTGTGAGGCAGCAGTGCCAAATACTGTGTCAATATAATTCCTTATATATGTTAAAATATCCACAATGTTTAAATTAATGAACATTTTTTACAAATGAGTAAAGTAAAACGAATAACCAAATTCAAAATGGCTCTGATCTTTCCGCCAGACCTCTGCTCAGATTGAGTTCCCAAGTGCTGCATTAAAAAGCTAGTCATGTATCAAGTCAATTTATTTACAGTTTATTAGACCTCTTTGAAATGCGTAGCTCTTTATGGAGAGAAATACTGCTCTCTTGTGGAAAGAAACGGATAAACTGATAGAGGGAGCCAGCAGATGTCTTGATTTCATACAGAATATTATATCATTGCCTCTGGAGCTTTGTGTCTCAGCACAGTGGATTCATAGCACAGTTCGAGTGGTGCCAGGCCTTAGAAAACTACAAAAAGGAATGAAATCTGTCTTAATGGTCTTTAAAGGACATGAAATATGTAAAGCGTTATCAAGGCACAAAAATCAGCTCTAAATGATGCAGCACTGCTCAGTCAACGTTTTCTTTTCTGCCCGAGCAGGTGATGGAGAGGTGGCACAATGAAACAACAGAGAACTGCTCTTGTGAATTGTACTGCTTTAAAGCTTCTCTTATACAGAGATACCATTTTACAAAAGCATTTGGATGAAGTGCTGTCCATGGTACTCAGCATGACTTTGAATGCCTGTAGCTTTTCAACGAGATATATTCTGATATTCTTTGGATCGTAGCTCTACTCTACGTAACAGGTGTGACGAAAGCAGCCAAAGACTTCTGATATTTGGCATGGTGCCCCAGTCTATCAAAGCTTAGTGCAGAATGACCATCATCATCATCTTAGAGGTGTCCCTCTTCTGAAGGTTTGCCCAGTGATTTGGATTGCATATCACAGAATGCTGTGACTACAATAATGTTTGTAGAATTAAGTGCAAGGTAGCACCAACTAGTGATCAGGATGTTATTTCTGTTGGTGTGTATTTATGAATTGTAACACACTGCTGTTTTTCTTTCTTTTAACTTCCAGTCATCAGATACAACTTTTCACCAGAGGCACATTTATTGAAAAGGATGTATAAAAGGTGATCAATAAATTCCCAGCAGATAGGTCTTTTACAAGATGCACTGCAATTATTTTCACATTGCTTTATAGTCACAAGTGACCCACTCTGAACTGGGACGTAATAAATTCAGCGCGGGGCGGCACGGGGTTATACTTATAATTAATTTTTACTCTAGTCAGTGGCCAGAATTTCAGATCTCCCCACAGAGCTGGTGCTGGGTAGAATAGTTTCAAATTCACCATTCCTTTCTTTCTGCTTCCTCTCCTTTTGGATTTACACTGATAGAGAGAGTGCTCTTTGGTCTCTTTTGATTCAAATCTAATTCTACAGGGGCAAATTGAAATGACCGCATTTGAATCCTTCAGTAAGCTGGCCCTGCTCAGCATTAGGTAGTTTTAAGCAGGCAGAAAGTCACATTTTATGTTTATAAAAAAAACAATCAAGAACCCCTTTTTATGTGCTATGCTGAGTTACAGTTGCTTTATATATTCATACGCATGCAGGCATAGTATATGTGAGAGTGGAGAGAGTAACATCTTTGGACCAGACCATAAGAGGAGCATGCTCCTCATGTTAGAAGCCTTCTGGAGCATTGAAGGGATAGACAAGGATAAAGCTTTACAAAAAGCATTTTCGACGCGCCTGTCCCCTGCTAAAGTCCATGTGCCCTGGTTAATGTCCATTGGCAACCCATGGATTTAAAAAGTGTGGCAGATGGGTTGGCCCTGACCTCAGGTTAGTGGTGTGAGGTGGCACTGGAGGCATAAGTGTAGGTACAGGGACAAAGCAGCTGGGAGAACATGGAGTCAGAGTGGTATTGAGGAGCAGTTGATGAAGCAGACAGCAGGTCCCAAAGGAAACCAAAGTTCCTTCCAAAGTTATTGTTAGCTACCACCAGCATTGTGCCGAGTGCTAAGATCAATTCAATATCTTTAGCATTCTTGGGTTAGTACTATGAGGGAGAATCAAAAAACTAAAGACAACTTACCTTTTAAAACTGTTGACTGTGAGCAGATGAGCAAAACAGTTATATCGCTTCTCCACAGAGTCTTCCTGCAGGTCATTACACTTCTTGTTTCATTCCACTGACTTCTTTACTCCTTGGAAGAGGGAGCTTTTTGGCTGCTCTCAAATCCAGGTGTGCCCTGCTGCATTCTTCATCTCTTGCAGGATCTGATTTGCTGTTTCCTGCCGGCCCAATGGTATTCTGCATGGAGTCTGCCATATGGGGGGCTGGGCTGGGTCACAATATCATGCTGGACTAGGTGGGTTCCTCCGACATCACCTGAATTGTTAGTTAAACAATCCTCATACTTTAGAGTACTTTAGAGTGCTTGCAGGTGCTGACCTTGTTCAAAATCAAGCCCCTCCATACTGGCCTCCAAGATCACTTGAATAATTTTTGACACTTGAGGTACATCAGTTTCTTTGCAGCACGATGAAGGACTGTCTGCCTGAACGGGACAATATGGAAGTACTGGGCAGTCCCTCTTTAAATGGCCACCTTTTCCACAGCGCCAACACAAACAAAAAGGTTTAACACAGCTCGCCCACGGCCTTCTTGGCTACCTGACCTTGTAATCGAATTCTGTGGCCTGTCTTCGTCAGGTTGTGCTTCCCATGCCTGATGAAGCAGATGGTGGCTCCTGTTAATGTGTAAAGTGGTACCGCCAACGGGTGGGGGTTCTTTCAAGATTTCTTCCACTCTCTAAGCTATCTGCAGAGCCTGTTCTAAGGTAGATGGGGATGCCAGGCACACGTGCTGTCTCAAGAGAAGAGGTGTTAATCTCCTCAGAAATACCTCTAAGGTGTCCTGAGAGGCTGGAGGAAATTGAGAGAATGCTTTTCTAGTTAATGCCTGAGCATCTGCAGCAAAGTTCTTTAAACTTTCCCGTTCATTACAGACCCAGCTGTCCCATTGATTGCGTAGGTCTGCTTTAGATTCCCTCTTTCTGAAATTCTATTCAAGGTCAGTGCTTTAAAATTGAGTCTGTCTTCTACTCTGAGATCAGTTAGTGTTTGCAATGCTTCACCCCCAAGGGATATGGCCAAGTTCAAAGCTTGATGCCATGGATTCCAACTATTGGCTAGAGCAACTAACTAGAAGCGGGCTAGAAATGCCTCCCATGAGCTCTGACCATCATAGTGCCCCACGTTTGATGTGGTGATCCACTGACACCTGTTACATGCAAGCCCCTCCTTCTCCTGCAAGATGCGCCAGCCTCAGGGCATATCTTATATCTGCTTAGCTAGCAAACAAAACAACTACTTAACGGATTTAGATTAGGTTTTTTTCTTTGATTTGCTTGAACATCCCAGTTGATTTTGCAACTTCTCTTATCACGCTAAGTATAATAGTTCACTTGCAGGAGTGATAATCTGAGACAGAGACTGCAGGCTGAGGGGAGGGGGAAGTGTGACATCAGGATTGGGGAGTCTCTGCATTTTGGAGCATAACTTGCCTTCGCTTAGGTACTGATACCTTTTTGTTTATTGATTTTTAAAGTGTATCCTGTTTCACTACGTGAGGAGCAGGGAATGGCTACTGTATATATATATATATATATTGTGGTGGGTTGCCGGCATTTTACTCCGGCCCTCGCCCCCAGGCCGCCAGGAGAAGCTCTCCCGAGAGCATATACGGGCCCCGAATTCCAGCAGGGCCTCATGGACTATGTAGTTTTTATACACAGCCCTGCTGGATATCTTGGGGGCCACTGGGAGTCACTGTCGGGAAGTCAATGGACTCATTTGTGTACCATGACCCGGAAGATCGTCACAGGAAGAGCGACGGGCTTTCGGGGTGAAGAAAAGTACTGTTTACCCTGACCCGGAAGGAATAAGGACTTGTGGAACTGTTGGGCAGAAACACTTCCGGGTCAGGAGGAATAAAAGGACTCTGGGAACTCCCAGACAATGAGCTGAGCTGGGTGGTAGGAGGGCAAAGCGTCTGGGAGTGGAGGATTGTGATTATTGATTTGTTATTGTGTATTGATTTATGAATAGTGTGGAGTGGAGGGTGCTTGGTGCATGTAATTCTTATAATAAAACAAAGAATTGTAGCACTTTTAACAAGGTGTTTAGCATGGTACCTTAAGGGTTCAAGGGATCACTACTGCCCCCTACTGCGACAATATATATATATTGTCACGCGTGCGAGTAGGGGGCCGCGGATGGACCTAAATGAGATCAGAAAGTCATACGCCAGGAGGGAGTGGCAGGTTACTAACCTTTCTCTCTTTGTTTCCTATAGAAAGAAAGACACACCGCCGCGATGAGTCTACCTTCACCAGTTTCCGCAGTACGCTACTTCCGCCCTTCCTCTGTCTGCTCCCTATGTCATCATCAATCCCATCATCCATCTCGGCTCCTACCCAGCATACCTCTACTTCCGGCCCCTCCTACATAAATATTCCTCCGCCACCAACTTTGGACTGTCAAACACTGCATTGATTTCATGTACTTGACCGTGGCAACAATTTGCTATATTTCATTGATTTTTTACAGTATACGGGGCCAGAAACCCCAAACCTTTATGATTGTTTGTTTCTTTACAATATATATATATATATATATATATATATATATATATATATATATATATATATATATATATATATACACTCCTCTCTCACCACATACATAAACCTTCTCTTAGGCCTTTCTCTTTTCCTTTTGCATGGCAGCTCTATCCTTAGCATCCTTTTTCCAATATACCTAGCATCTCTCTTCTGCACATGTCCAAACCCACACAATCTTACCTCTCTGACTTTGTCTCCCAACTGTCCAATCTGAGTTGACCTTCTAATGTACTCATTTCTGTTCATGTTCATCCTAGTTACACCAAAAGCAAATCTTAGCATCTTTAACTCTGTCACCTCCAGTGTTCTGGTCAGTGCCACCATCTCCAACCCAGATAACATAGCTGGTCTCACTACTGTCCTGTAGACCTTCCCTTTCACTTTTGCTGATATCTGTCTGTCACAAAACACTCCTGACACTCTTCTCCACCCACTCCACCCTGCCTGCACTCTCTTTTTCACCTCTCTTCCACAAACCTCTTTACTCTATACTGATAATCCCAAGTATTTAAACTCATCCACCTTCGTCAACTCTACTCCCTGCATCCTCACCATTCCACTGACCTCCCTCTCATTTACACATATGTATTCTGTCTTGTTCCTACTGACCTTCATTCCTCTCCTCTCTACAGCATATCTTCACCTCTCCAGGGTCTCCTCAACCTGCTTCCTACTCTCATTAGAAATCACAATGTCATCAGCAAACATAGTCCACGGGGACTCCTGTTTAATCTCGTCTGTCAACCTGTCCGTCCCCATTACAAATAAGAAAGGACTCAGAGCCGATCCCTGATGTAATCCCACCTCCACATTGAATGTATCCATCACTCCTACCGCAGACCTCACCACAGTCACACTTCCCTCGTACATATCCTGTACAACTCTTACATACTTCTCTGCCACTTCCGACTTCCTCATACAATACCACAGCTCTTCTCGAGGCACCCTGTCATATGCTTTCTCCAGGTCAACAAAGATGCAATGCAACTCATTCTGGCCTTCTCTATACATCTCCATGAACACCCTCAGAGCAATCACATCTGTGGTGCTCTTTCTTGGCATGAAACCATACTGCTGCTCATTAATCATCACCTTCCTTCTTAACCTAGCTTCCACTACTATTTTCCATAACTTCATGCTGTAGCTCATTAATTTGATCCTCTTGCAGTTACTACAGCTCTGCACATCCCCCTTATTCTTAAAAACGGGTACCAGTGCACAACTAATGCACTCCTCAAGCATCCTCTAACTTTCCAAGATTCCATTAAATAATTTGGTTAAAAACTCCACTGCCATCTCTTCTAAACACCTGCATGCTTCCACAGGTATGTCATCTGGACCAATGGCCTTTCCATTCTTCATCCTCTTCATAGCTGTCCTTACTTCTTCTTTGCTAATCCATTGCACTTCCTGATTCACTATCGCCACATCATCCAACCTCATCCCTCTCTCATTCTCTTCATTCATCAGCCTCTTAAAGTACTCTTTCCATCTGCTCAACGCACCCTCCTTGCTTGTCAGTACATTTCCATCTTTATCCTTTATCAACCTAACCTGCTGCACATTTTTCTCTGCTCGGTCCCTCTCTCTAGCCAACCTCTCATACAACTCGTCCTACACCTTTTCTTTAGCCTTCACTTTACACCTTATCTCCTTGCACTCTTGTCTACTTTTTGCATTTCTCTGACTATCCCACTTCTTCTTCGCCAACCTCTTTCTCCATATACTCTCCTGTACTTCCCCATTCTACCACCAGGTTTCCTTTTTCTACTTCCTCTGTCCAGATGCCACACCAAGCACCCTTACTACTTCTGCTGTAGTTGCCCAGCTATCTGTCAGCTCTTCACTGACACCCAGTGCCTGTCTTACCTCCTTCTTGAACTCAATCTTGCAGTCTTCCTTTTTCAGCTTCCACCATTTGATCCTTGGCTCTGACCTAATTCTCCTCCTCTCTTCTTGATCTCCAATGTCATCCTAAAGACCACCATTCTATGCTGCCTAACTATGCTTTCCCCTGCCACCACTTTGCTGTCTTCAATCTCTTTCACATTGACCCTTCTGCATAGGATACAATTTACCTGTGTGCATCTTCCTCCACTTTTGTACATAACCCTATGTTCCTCCCTCTGCTTAAAATACGCATTCACCACAGCCATGCCCATCCTTTTCACAAAATCCACTATCATCTGACCTTCTTCATTCATTTCCTTGACATCATACCTACCCATTACCTCCTTATCCCCTCTGTTCCCTTAAACAACATGTCCATTGAAATCAGCTCCAATCACCACTCCCTGTCCCTTGGGTACACTGTCCATCACTTCATACTGTACCATTGTAAAAACAGAACTGCCATTTACCGTAGAGCCTCTGGAAAGTGGATAAACTGTGGTGAACATGCAGCATGAATATCTGGATTTCACTGTGTGGAATTTGGGTGGGAGTCTTGCTGTCAAAAGCAGTGATTTGGAGCTGCAGTGCTCTCTACTGCTGCCACATTTCAAAAAGCTTTCCTTCGTCTGGTGAGATTTTGCAGCTAAACCTTCTATTCATCTACACACATGCTGTTCTTCAGAACTCCTGACCATGCTGATCTCCTCAGTATAATTCTCAAAAACTGTCCAATTTTATTAATATATAAGTGCTGAAGTGTTTTGTAAGTCCTGCTACATACTGAGCAGTACTTCTCTTTTTGCTTGTGAAACATGTATTTTTCTCTGATGATTACTGTTCTTCTGATATTTTAACAATGTCTCAGGGTAACTTTGCTCCTGCTTTTCGGAGTGCCTCAGACTCTTAAATAAGCTAAGCACTTTTGGCCCCAGCAGGCTGCTAATTTCTTCTTGTCGCTTATACCATTACATTGAACAAACCATTCAAATCTCAGTGAATACTTGTCACACTATTCAGTTTGTTCATCAAAGGGCTCAAATGTTCTTATTAACAAGGTCTTTTATTTCTTGTGCAATGATGATGTCCTTTGAGTCCTATCAGTTCAATTTATAGTTAACTTACTGCCATGTGGAGGACCATCCCATCCTCTCTTCACATTGCCTGCCTTAAATGAAATATTAGTTAGATCATAGAGATTACAGTGGTAAATATAAGCATCTATCTATCTATCTATCTATCTATCTATCTATCTATCTATCTATCTATCTATCTATCTATCTATCTATCTATCTATCATCACATGCATGCACTTTGGGAAAAACTTAAGGGCTTTGGTGATTGTAATTCACCTCCGGGAAATGAGATGGCACCATACTAATAATACTAATAATGTTCTTTCTTCTCTCCCTTCTGCAGAAAGGAAGATTAACACAATTCCACCTATGATGTCACTTCTGGGGTCAGCCCACCTGGACCTGCCTTTTCCACCCAGAATGCCTCAAACCCAGTAATGATGCCATCTTGAATAATCTGATTAGAAATGTAAGGAAGACTCACCCTTTTTGTGCTCAACACATGTTTTTTTGAATGTCTTTTGCATTTGTCAATATACGAGGTTGGCCTTCAAGGTGCCTCAAAACACTTTTTTGTGTTTTGTTTCATTACAGTGGTGTAATTCTTAGATTCTTGTGGGATTTTCACGATGATAGAGCAGCAATATGTCAGAGCTATTATCCAGGCAAATGCAGCAGAGATCCAGACCATAAAAGTCCAGGTGTGACAACAGGAGACCCAGGTCTCTGTGGCAGAGGTACGTGGACAAGGTTGTGTCACCCTCACATTGTTACCCCTCCATCAGGATGATGGTATAGTGATGTATCTTTTGGTTTTTGAAAGAGGAGTGACTTGTCATCACTGGGATTGCATTGACTGGGCACACCTGGCGCTGTTTTTGCAGGGATTGGCTCAGTGTGCCTATTAAGATGTGGAAACAGACACTTTAGCAAATGTTTTACTTATTTGTTAAATTCAGTAGGATTTTGTCAGATTGTCAAAGGTACAACTCATAATCATAACCACACATTAAATTTAATTATAACTTACAATGCTAAAATTCAAAATTTAAATATTGTTCCATTAAATAAAGTTATTTTCGATCACTACTTAATTACATTTGATTTAGTCCTGCCCTTGCCAACACACTCACAGATTAAAACAAAGGCAGTGCGACATCTAGATTGTAATTCTGCTTCAAAATTTATGGATATTTTGAGTAAATTGAGTGTAAATTGTGGAAAACCATTTAGATCAGTTAACATCAAATGTAAAAGTGGAAAATAATTTAGATCAGCTAACATCACATTATAATGTGACCTTGAGAGATGCTCTGGATGCAGTGGCTCCCCTTAAAACAAAAGTGATCAAAGCACATAGAAACTCTCCCTGATTTAATGAAAAAACTCAAGCTCTTAAATTAGAGTGTAAAAAACTGGAGCACAGATGGAGAACAACAAAGTTACATGTCTTTCAAATTGCATGGACAGAGAGTGTTAAAAAATATTAAAAAGCTCTCTTTAAAGCTCGCTCAGAATACTATTCTGCAATAATAGATAGCAATAATAAAAATCCTCGAGTACTGTTTAAAACAATTGCTAAATTAACAAATGGGAATTCAGATCTACAGTGCAAAATACCAACAGATATTAGCAGTATAGACTTTATGAACTTCTTCAATGAGAAAATTAAAAATATGAGATCCCAGATCCCAGCATCACAGTACAAACTGCATGCTAGCTTAGCAGACCCTGCCTCACATTGCATTCAGCACTTTAGTAATTTTAATCCTGTAACTGAGCAGGAATTCTTAACTTTAATTTCTAAAATGAAACTTGTGGTGGGCTGGCACCCTGCCTGGGGTTTGTTTCCTGCCTTGCTCCCTGTGTTGGGTGGGATTGGCTCCAGAAAACCCCCGTGACCCTGTAGTTAGGATATTGCAGGTTGGATAATGGATGGATGGAAACCCACTACTTGTTCCCTAGATCCAGTGCCAATAAAACTAGTAAAAAGTGCAATGGATGTTCTTGCAGCACCTATTCTAAACAATATCAATAATTCATTATTGCATGGCACAGTACCTGATGCACTAAAAGTGTCAGTCATTAAACCATTACTTAAAAAGTCAGACCTAAACCCACACATACTAAATAATTATAGGCCTATTTCAAATTTACCCTTTCTCTCTAAAATATTAGAAAAAGTAGTCGCCAATCAGCTTCACTATATGCATTACAATTTATTTGAGAAATTCCAGTCTGGTTTCTGCACTGGTCAAAGTACAGAAACGGCACTAATGCAGGTTGTAAATGACATTCTGATATCCTCTGATGAAGGAAACTCCACTGTAATTACGTTGTTAGGCTTAAGTGCAGCATTTGACACCATTGACCATTCTATTTTACTGTACAGGCTAGAAAATGATGTTGGGCTCACAGGCACTGTGCTCGCTTGGTTTAGTTCTTATTTATCAAATTGATTCCAATATGTACAGGAATGTGTTGACAGTACTCCATCATTATACACAGAAGTTCAATATGGTGTCCCGCAGGGCTCAATACTGGGACCTTTACTTTAATTGTTGGAGGGAATGATGCTGATCACAACAATATTTTGTCATCATTTAACTCAGTTGGAATCACCATTAATTTTACTGAATCAGCCCGCAATCTAGGAGTTATCTTTGACTCTAGCATGTGATTCAAAGAGCATATTACAAAGTTGCCCAAATCATGTTTCTTCCATCTTAAAAATGTTGGGAATTTAAGGTGCTTTCTATATAAACAGAATTCTGAGAAATTAATTCATGCATTTATTTCTAGTAGGATTGACTACTGCAATGCGGTGTTCACTGGATGTTCAAATTGTTCTTTATACAGCCTCCAGTTAATCCAAAATGCTGCTGCAAGAATTATTACAAGAACAAGAAAGTATGAACACATAACTCCAGTTCTTAAATCCTTACACTGGCTTCCGGTTAAGTTTAAAGCAGATTTCAAAATCCTTCTGTTATCATATAAAGCATTAAATGGCTAAGGTCCGGCTTACTTGTCTGAATTTATCATGATTTACAAACCAGAGAGCACATTAAGATCTCAAGATCCCGGTCTGCTTATGATTCCAAGGATTAATAAAATAACAGTGGGAGGTCGAGCTTTTAGTTACAGGGCCCCTAAACTGTGGAATGGTCTGCCTGCTATTATAAGAGATGCCCCTTCGGTCTCAGCTTTTAAATCCCAGCTGAAGACTCACTACTTCAGTTTAGGATATCCTGACTAGAGCTGCTGATTAACTGTACAGACTGCATCTCTGTTGTTAGTCATTAGCACTAAAACATAACATGATAGTTATAATTTGTTACTAACCCTTGCATATTCTGTTCTCGGTACTCGTTCTTCTCGGTACTCAAATGTGGCACTCGGTGCCACGGCCCAACTGCCAAGTTGTTTTGCCTGACTAAGGTAAAGTCATCCCTGATGGAGGATCGCAGGAATCGTGTGGTTGAGGGGTCCTTTCATTGGATTGGCTGGCCCAGCGCTATTTCAGCTGTGGAATGACCAAATGGGGGAAGCAGCTTGATGGAATAGGTCTCCAGGACTCTGAACAAATCCAAATCATATTATGTGATATCACCTACTATTAAATTCTGGTCCGTACTTGTAAAATTTTTTTTTTTTTTACTGTATTGAGGATTTGTTCTGATCTGTGTATTGTATTGTATTGTATTGACCCCCTTCTTTTTGACACCCACTGCACACCCAACCTAACTGGAAAGGGGTCTCTTTTTGAACTGCCTTTCCCAAGGTTTCTTCAATTTTTTTCCCAACAAGGGTTTTTTTGGGAGTTTTTCTCGTCTTCTTAGAAAGTTAAGGCTGGGGGGCTATCAAGAGGCAGGGCCTGTTAAAGCTCAATGCGGCACTTCTTGTGTGATTTTGGGCTATACAAAAATAAATTGTATTGTATTGTATTATGACCTCGATGAGCAGGAGATCGATGACTATGACAAATTCAAAGCAGAGGTGCTGCTGTAATACGGGATTAATCTGGAGCAACAGGCCAGGGCTTGCCATGAGTGGGCATTCGACTCAGAGCGGCTGTCATGCTCACAGAATTATGAAATATGGGGCAGAGTGCAAACAGAGCTAGTTGCATATGACTTCCTGGTGCAGGCCCTCCCCAAACATCGCATCCTGGCCAGTCCAAAGGCAGGAGTTTAAAAGCACGGATGCCCTGATAGCAGCCCTCAAGTGCTGCTGTGTTGCCTCACAAGTTAAGTGTGCAGAACAGCAGGCTAATTGACATAATTCTCAACATGGACATGTTGCCATTTTTGAGCCCACACGGTGCAATACGCAACCCATGATGTGCCTGAAGGAGACGCACGTGGTTACCTCCCTGCTACTACAAGTGCAGGGAATTGGGACAAACTAATCCCAACTGCCTCTGCTTTAGCAAGCCAATGGTCTGTACTTGGGCAAAAGGAGAGAGGTACTGTTATTTTGCTAAACCTTTGTCTCTGCTGTGGTTTGAGGTGGTAATGAATAGTGGGTACAAGGTCTTTACACTTACTGATTCCGGCAGCAACATTTCTATTGTTGTCTGCCATTATGTACTTTTGCGACAGCTGGAATCTGGGATGAACAGTGTACAGTGGAACCAAAGTAATTTCCCCCATAGGATTCTACGTAAATACAATTAATCTGTTCCAGACCGTATGAATTGTATGTAAATATATATTTTTTAAAGATTTTTAAGCACAAATATAGTTAATTAAATCATAGAATGCACAGTGTAATAGTAAACTAAATGTAAATACATTGAACACCACTGAGAAAACCTTGAACAGCAGAGAAAAGGAACACTGCAAGAGTTTGCGCTATAGCGCTACGAACTGCTCGCTAAAAACACTTTTTTTTTATTTGACTTTTAAGCACAGGAAAAAAATGAACATTTGAAAAATTTGTAATTTAATAAACCACCAAAAAAGTAACATTGCAACAATGCACGCTACGAACCGATCGCTGTAAACAGAAGTGAAGTGGAGGTTAAAATCCAATAGAAAAAAGTCTTCATTAAATACGAGGTTAAAACAATGCTCGGATCTGTCTCTTTAAAAACATGCATTGGTGCATTCTTTAACTGCCTTCTCTGCCTTATGTGTCCAGCCATCTCTCTTGTGTGCGTCTCTTTGTGTATTTGTGTGTGTTTGTGTGTGTGTGTGTCACTCTCTCTCTCTCTCTCTCTCTCTCTCTTGCTCGTTGCACAGGGAGAGACTGAACACGTGAGGAAATCATCGGTGCGCACAAAGCAAAAGGGAAACTGGCTTGTTCGTATACCGAGTCTGTGGTCGTGAACAGATGCAAAAGTTTGGTGAACTTTTTGGTCGTAAACCGATTTGTACATGTTCCGAGACATTCATGAACCGAGGTTCCACTGTAATCTGTATTCTCGTGGAAAACCCGCTGGTATATGTCCACCTGATGTATTATAATGTATAAGGGCCTCAATCAAAAGATTAGGGTGGCTGTCATGCGCAGCCCTCCATATTTGGTGATACTCAGGTGGGACAGGTCAGAAAGTAAGAGCAAAAGTACAAAATCCACCACCTCCCATAAACCACTGGGCCTAGTCATTGATGGGGAAACTCCATCACAAACTTTTCCTATGCTGTGTACAATACCAGAGATTGAACAGGGTCATATGGCTACTCAATGGGACGAGGATGATGTCATACCATCGCAGTCTGATGAATCTGTAGTGACAGATGACTCTACAATATGGGATGTAACTATACCCATTAGGTCCCTCCATTTTCTTATTTATATTTTCAGTTTAAGCAAATGCCAGCCTCCTTTAAATGGAAGCAATGGAACAATGATTCCCTTAAATTTTTCTTAAAATGTGGTTGTTCTGATTAATGACAAATCTTCTGCTACAGGTAGCCCAGTTTGTCTTAATGCTTGAGGGTAAAGTGAGGCTGTTTTTGCTCGTCCCATGGAATTTCCAGTGATAAGTCTGTGAGTTAGCACATGCCCATGCTCTTAGGTGCCCACATAGGTGCCGAGATAACCTTAGAGAGGGTTATGCTCCGATTCTATTGGCCAACAATCAGTGAGGGGGTCCATTGCTTTTGCGTTTCATGTCCGGAATGTCAATTGTGACGGATTCCTTGGAAGGACCATGCTCATATAATTCCTGCCCTTCTCATTGATTTACCTCTTGATTGATTTTGGGTGAATATTGTTGGACCTCTTGAACTTGAACCCTCAGCTAGAGGCCATAAATATATATTGGTCATCGCTGATTATGCTACCCGATACCCCAAAACCATCCCATTGAGAGTGGTGAAATCTGAAAACATTGCAAAGGAATGTGTCGGGGTCTTCACGCGACATGGTATCCCCATAGAAGTCTTAATGGATCTAGGGACATTGTATACTATATAAAGCTCTTGAAAACATCAGTGTATCATCCTCAGACTGATGGTTTAGGGAAGCAGTTAATCAGATACTCAAGTAGGTGCTTCACGAGGTGGTCAGCGAGGACAGAAGGAACTGGGATCAGCTACTTCCCTCATACTGTTTGCCTACCAAGAGGTTACACAAGCTTTCACAGGCTCCTCCCATTTTGAATTATTATCTGGGTGACAACCCCATGGTATTTTGGATATTCAAAAAGAGGGTGGGGAAGAGGAGGCCAACCATTCTATAAATATTCTTGAACATACCGCACAGTTACACAATAGCTTTGGTAAAATTCAACCTATTCTAAAAGAGAACATTCAATGCGTCCAGTCAGCTCAGACTTGATATTACAACTGGGGTTCAACTCCAAGGACCCCAAGGACCACATTATGGTGCCCGATTAACACTCTAAATTATTGGCCCATTGTCAGAGCCTGTGCAATATTAGGTAGTGGAAGGGCTTGTTTGACTGTTTGGTTAGACAGTCAAACAGATGACCTAGTGAGTGAGTATATCATATAAATGTTTTGAAGGTATGGAAAAAATGGGACCTTTATCCCTGCTCTGTTCAACCTTGCTCCTTCTTCTCCCTTAATTTTGTCTCGATTCTAACCACCCAACAATGACAGGAGCTTGAAGAAGTCATTTGGTCCATTGCAGGAGTGGAAGATGAGTGACCTGGAAGAACCTTTCTGAGCATGATGCTGATAAAGATCTAAGGGTTGTTGTCAGAGAATGATCCTATCGCCCCCCCAAGGAAGCCAAATAAAAACATTCATAATGCTGGGTCACCTTATTTTACTCGCACCTCCTCATCACCAGGCCAAGGTGGCCTGGCAGTACAAATATTTTCGCAGGCTTCAGGGATTCTAGTGTTAATGGAAAGTGCAATGGAGAAGACCACATTCAGCACCCCGAGTGGTCATTGGTAGTATCATGTTCAGCCATTTGGCTTGCATGTGGCATCCACTACTTTCCAACATCTGATGGGCAAGCTGCTTCGACTTCACCAAGCCTATAGTGCTGCCTACCTTCATGACATTATCATCTATTCCAGAACATGGCAGGATCATATGCAGAAGGTATGTGCACTGCTCCCGTCACTGAATGAAGCTGGACTGAGAATAACTTCAAAAAATGTTTCTTTGGTTTAACAGAGGCAAAATATTTCTGATACTTAGTGAGCACAGGCACCATATGACCACAAAGTTCGAAAATTAAAGCCATAACAAACTGGCCCAATCCGAAAAATAAGCAGCAAGTCCAAGCCTTTTTAGGACTAGCAGGTTACTATCATTGGTTCGTCCCCCATTTCTCTGAGATGGTTGTCCCTTTAATGGATTTGACAAAGAAACAGGCTCCAAATTCAGTGGCAGGTCAGGAAAAAGGTATGTGACAGTGGAAACACAGGTCCTCATGATTAAATGGGCTAGTAACCAACTCAGGTACCACCTTTTGGGATGCAAATTCACCCTGGTGAAGGACCATGCCCATTTACAATGGATGGCCTTTCACAGGGAAATTTGAGATTGTGTTTCCATAAAACTTTTAGCTGGGCCATAAGCTAGCAATTTTCCAGAATACAGCATAAAATGATGGAGGCTAACCATTAATTCTTTATTAATGTTTAAAATGGTTATTCATAGAAGACTGAAAGTGGAATATTGCTTATCAGAACATGACAAAGCAGCCTGTAACCAGTTATCCCCATATACAATATCACCCAACATGTCAAAATACCTCACCAAGTGCGCACAAACAATAGAACCACAATTACAAAACAAGTGAATACTGTCTCTCCTTCCACCCTTCCTGTTGAGGGTGCCCACTGCCTCCGGACTCCACGAGGTGAGGCTGCAGGCCTCTTTTATATAGTACCTGTATCTGCTTCTGTTGTCACTACCCTGGTCGTTCAGCTCAATACTAATTCTTGTGGAAGCAAGGACAGTCTTCCCCCAGCATCGCCCTCTGGTGCACCTAAGGACCCTAACATGGCTCCAAAAATGTCAGATGACTTTTCCATGGGCAGGAAAACAGCTTGGTAATAGAGCAGTGACACCATGTGCGACCATAAGATACCAAGATAATAAACAAAACAGAGGGGGGTTAGTAACCATTTATAATTACTGTATTGCTTATGTTTTTGTAGAAATGAGTAACAATCAGATCCACAATATGCACATCTAATGAGCAGCTCTAGGCATGGTAAAATATTCAAAAGTTGTGAGTCTTCAGCCTGGATTCAAATATCTATCTATCTATCTATCTATCTATCTATCTATCTATCTATCTATCTATCTATCTATCTATCTATCTATCTATCTATCTATCTATCTATCTATGTACAGTCCTGTATTTTAGAGTGTTTTATACATCCACCATTTGATCTCTCATTTTGTTGTTATCTCTGGCCTCCTGCATGCTGCCATGTATGCCATATTGCTACCACATAAACCCACTGGCTCCATATTACTTGGCATACAGTTATTCATCAGCCCATTTCTTTTCTAGGTGCATACTGACATAAGCACACTGAGTAAATATAGCCAAGGTGATCCATTTGAAACCAAGCATCGTAAGAGGAAACCTGTACAAATGCCAAAAAAATGCATTGTGGGAATTCAGCAGAAAATGCATCTCAGCATTGGAAAGAAGGCAGGATACAACTTTGGACTGGGCACCAATGAGCTAAAAATAAGGCAAATGTTATTACTAAGTGTAATGTTTATAAAGAGTAAAGTGTTGTCACAGAAACAAAACTGGTGAATCTGTGCAGCCTAATGGAATACAGTGAAGGAGAGCCAACGATAATGATGTAGTGAGATGCCAAAAAGCATTTAATTTGCTTTTACAAAGAATCTCTCTTTGAATTGAATGTTTCTGTGTCCTGTTTCGGTTTTTACGTGGCAGGCACAGATGATGGCTATATGATGTGGATCCTCCCACATTATCTAACTATTATATCATTTTTTTATACAGTATAAGGATTCTGAACTTGGTTGCCACAAATGCTGTTGAACCACCAGGATCATGTTTGTGGAAAAATAAAAATCAGTTATTGATCAAATCTGGTGTGTGTGACAAGGGCCACGAGAAGTCTGTCTTGCGACAAGTGCAGCTTCTGTTTTCTGTAACGAACAAGAAGTTACAAGTGCCCAACTGATGACCTTTAAAATTGTGTAACTACTGATCCAAACAAAATTATTGTAAAGATGTAATGTCTTGAAATTCTTGTGCAACTAAAGTCATAAGGTCAAATTTTGCGCTTAGCATTATAAAAGATTTAGGACACCGACACCTGGGCAGATGAAGGGCAGGTGTCCTAGGACTGTGCTTCTCTGTCATTCTTACCTTTGCCTGGTGTGTATTAATAAAATATTTTTTACTAACTTTAATTATATCTCTCTGTCTTCAGTCACAAGAAATGACACTAGAGAAAAAGTGTCCACAGTTTTCTGGCGCCCAACGTGGGGCAGGAGACGGCCGGCTGACTCCTCGAGCGGGACGATCTCAGCGATCTGTCTTCTTGAAGCAGACTGCCGCTACAGTGTACACCGGCAGCAGAGTAAGCAGCTCCGATAAAAGTTAGGACTGCCCTGTCCTGAGACGACTCCTGCGTGAGGAGTCCCCGGTCTCCTTCTGGTACAACCACGGTGACTGAGAAGGATTTTCCTGACAGAGCTGACTAACACCCAGGCTGGGGTAAGTAACCCGGAGGTTTCCGTAAAAAGATAAGCTGGGGGCGGGCTTGCTGTAGAGTATAAAAAGTGACCGGGAATAGTAAATGGAAAAGAAATACCTTGTTTTAGGTCACTCCTGTTGGGAAAGATAGTATAGAACACTATCCTCTGGGAATTAAAAAGGGGATTTAGGACGGGATCCGGTGCGTGGCACACCCATAAACCCGGACAAATCTATTGGACAGAGGATAGAGCATAGAATAGAAGAATAACAGGTTAAAAAACAAGGGAGTAATAAAAAGTACGTACTAGAAATAAATATTTGCTTTCACCGTGCACTGTGACAGTAACGTAGGAAATAGTGTAGTATACTTCCCCTGGGAATATTAAAGGGAACGTTGGGGCGGGTGAGTGGCACACTCAGCATTCCAATAGTTCATCGGACAGGGGACGAGTAGGACAAGGATAGAAAGATAAATCTGGCACAGGGCTCGGGGGGGAAAAGCAAAGGAAAAAATGGGAATACATAACAGCAAGCCTGCCAACCGGCGCCCCGGGGTTCAAGTCTTTTATGCTGGAAGGATTGTTTTCGGAGGATCAGCAGACGCCGCACAAAAAGGGTCACCTAGAAAGTTAATAGAGAAAACACAGGATTGGATTTTAAAAGGGCATGTAAAAATGGAATAAGCAGAGCGGTGGACATTAGAAGGGACAGAAGACGCAAGTGAAATTCAGGAAATTAGAAAAATATTATGTAGAAATGCACAAGGGTGTTGTATGTAGAAGTGTATGAGGATGTTGTAATAGAGGTATGTGTTATGTATGACAGATGGGAGTTGGTTATTAAAGATTGTAATTTAAAGGCAGTACAGAAATGAATTATTGGCTGCAGAAAGTTAGAACTAGAAAAAAAAAGACCCGTTATATCCCACACTTGTTCCTCCACCACCTCCAGCGCCCACCGCACCAGAATTAAAAGATGATCCCTTGGGGTCTGGTTTCTTTGAAGAATATCATTATGATCCCTCATTACACACTGATCCGGGAATGACAAAAGTAACGTAATGGGTTCGGCAGGTGGGTTTCACGATCCTAGAACCTCCATTTCACAACGCACTAGAAGTCAAACCCTATTCCTTCAGCCCCCTAATCAAAACACCACCTTTCAATCCCCTTAAAGTCCCCCAAACCCACAGGCCCCTTATTGGAATGCCCCCTGATTGAGATCCCAGAACCCCCCCGACATGATTCAATGCAACCTGCAGGAGCTAATAACCCCACTACTGTAATGATACATCGTAACTGAGACATTCAAGAGCTGAAGGACGTTGTGTCCGAATTGCCTGATCCCAAAGTCATCGGTGTGTTTAAAAAATTCATAGAACAATTACAGCAGCTGTATGATATGTATAAGCCTAATGCCGCAGAATGGACTCAGGTGCTGTGGAGAAAGCTTGGCACCACATGGGAGACTGTCAATCATGGACAGCATAACGGAAACCCGTGGCAGTGGAACGAGGCGTTGCCTCGGGGCCGGGATGAAGGTCCCTTTATTACGCAATGGGAACATGTTAAAATAATATTAAGGACAAGTATAAGAAAGGCAGAGACTGGTCTCTTATCTCGGCTGCCAAACAGAAAAAAAAGACAGTAGATGAATGGGCACACTGAATTTAAGAGTTAATGGCAACACACTCCGGCCTTGAAAATCCAGACAACCGAACTAAAACTGCAGTTCCTCTTTTGTTTCCGGACTTAGAAGCGACATTCAAAACAAGGTATCCTGTATTAGATGAGAGGCTGCCGCGTTTGAGGAAGTAAAACGTCACGCAGCGCATGCTGAACAACAGAGCAAGCAGAAAGAGTCAGACACCCAGACAAAGCTGATTGCAGCACAAATGAACTATTACACTGGTGGGGCCACTCCCGGCAGAAGTCGTGGACGTGGAGGATTTTTCCGGGGACAAGGGTGTGGACGGGGACAAGGTAGCGGATATATGTTACCTAATCCAAGTGGATCATCCACTCAGCTGCCTCCCCTCCAGATCCAAACGCTACACCATATGCTTGTTACGGGTGTGGTGAAATGGGACACTTCTGCCGCAATTGCCCTCACAAGTGCCCACCCCCTCCTCCACCACCTGAACAATTTGATGTTTCATGGACATAGGAATCCGCAGGGATCCCCAGCCCTTCTCTTCAACTACCTTTGCTCACCCATAATTCAGAGACTGATCCATTATTGACTTTGCTGGCTGGTGAATGGCACTGAAACTGTTTTCCTCGTGGACACAGGAGCCACGCTCAGCCCTTTCGCTGAAGGAGGTCCCTGCCTCAAGAGATTCTTCGAGTTCAGCTGCATTCCAGTGATTCCACTTTAACACACTGATTTCTTTTAAATCAGCTCTGTCCAGTTAACCTCTTAGGAAGGGATCTCATGACAAAACTTTCTCTCTCCATTTCAATGAAATGTTTCCCCACACACCATCCTTCTTAAAGCCCTTCACTCATTTCCCTCCTGCTTGTTTCCCAATCTCCAAGCCCCTGACACCCTATTGCACTGCCCAATATTTCCCTATAGAAGTAGACACCCCCTGGCTAGAATCTTTTCTTTCATCAGGTACCTGCCCGAAACCCTTCACATCCCCTGCATTTTCATTTCCCCCACAAAAGCTGCTGCATTTGTACATCTTACATATTCACAGAATATTTTTACCTCTATTTCTTTAGCTAAATCAAGCACTGTCCATTGGGTGGAAATCGGATCATGGGTAGAACAATGTCTTAATAGAACAGACTGGGTACATGTTGCTTCAGGTGTTTTGATACCTCAGACCATTTAATAACTAAAGTTGTGCTTCAAACTGATTTTTTAGTACATCGTACATTATGCTGCACTTCCCTTTCTGCGTTGTCATTGCAAACTACTTCCCTTCTTGGCTCTTAGCGCTTCCTGACTCTTTGTGGTCTCAGGGTAAAAATGATTATGGAAGGATAGCCCATTGTGAGCCTCTGGTGATCTACCCTAAATCTTCTTTCCGTCCGCACCGTGCCCAGTATCCTCTGTCTCCTGAAGCAGAGGCTGGCATCTCCGCCGTACATTCCGATCTTGTGAACGCGTTCGATTATTCCAATTAAATATTCTCCAGTTAATTCTCCCATTTTACCTGTAAAAAAGGCTGACGGTTCATGGCGTTTTGTTCAAGACTTACGACAAGTGAATGCTGCAATCTTTCCTAGAGCTCCTATTGTACCTAATCCTTCCACTATTCTTTCTGCAATCCCTCCCTCTGCTCGTTATTTTTCAGTAATTGATTTAGCCAATGCTTTTTCTCTATCCCGTACACCCTGACTCGCAATTCTGGTTTGCTTTTACTTTTCAGCCGCCGTTGGACATGGACTGTCATGCCTCAGGGATATACTGAGGCCCCTTGTGTGTATGGACAAGCGCTTGCTCAAAATTTAGAAGGGTTCTGGCCGGACCGAGGTAGTACATTAATACAGTATGTAGATGATATTATGTTATGCAGTGCTACTGAAGAAGATTGTGCAAGACACTAAAAAACTACTGCAGTTTCTGGGGGACAATGGACATAAAGTTTCAAAGGCTAAATTGCAATTAATTCAAACAACTGTACAATATTTAGGTCATGACATCACAAATGGAATAAGAGCTCTCTCTAGCGATCGCATTAACACCATTCAAAATCTTCCCAGACCTGTCACAAAACAACAGGTTATGTCTGTATTGGGCATTCTGGGTTACTGCCGGCAATGGATTTTGAATTTCACTGAAAGAGCACAGCCGTTACAAAATTTAGCAAACACCCCTGGCCTTCCTCTTTCTGGTCAGGTGCAATGGTCCGAGCAGGCTGAGAAGGCTCTCTGTGACTTAAAAAATGCACTTTCGGTGGCACCAGCCTTGGGCCTTCGGACTTTTCTCGTCCCTTTACTCTGTTCGTGGACGAAAAGGGGGGATATATGAATGCAGTTTTAACACAATTACATGGGGATAAACAAAGGCCAATAGCTTATTTTTCGAAAAAATTGGATCCTGTGGCCGCAGCACTTCCGCCTTGCCTTAGGGCTGTGGCTGCCACAACAGAAGCTGTGCTAGCCAGTACAGATATAGTGCTCATGAGCCCCCTAACAGTAAAGGTGCCTCACGCTGTACATTCCATTTTAGTACAGGCTAAGACCTCCCATCTCACTACTGCTAGGGCAATACACTAATTGCCATACAGAAATAACAAAGGTTGTAAAGCCTCGAGTAGATCTACAAGAAACACCTTTAGAAATTGGAGAAAATATTTTTGTAGACGGATGTTCTTTGCGATTGGAAAACGGAGCACCCTCAACTAGTTACGCAGTGGTCCAAGGGGACCGCCTGCTGGAAGCAAATCGAATTTCATCAAGTTTAAGTGCACAAGCAGCTGAATTAATAGCGCTCACCCGAGCATGTCAGCTGTCCGAAGGAAAAATCATAACAATTTATACAGATTCCAGATATGCCTTTGGAGTCTGCCATGATCATGGGGCATTATGGAAATTGAGGGATTTAAGACCAGTACTGGCAAGCCCATCCAACATCAAAAGTTAATCGAATCCCTCTTGGAAGCCATAACTAAACCATCAAAACTAGCGATTGTTAAATGTCAAGCTCACACAGGAAAACAGGACCTTGTCAGCAAAGGAAATGAATTGGCAGATTACTTTGCTAAAGAGGCTGCATACAGTAACACACCAATCTCTTTATTCCAACAGAGAAATGACAAGGACCCCGATAATCAAATTATTTCTTTACAGAGTGCAGCCACGGACATTGAAAAGAAAAAGTGGTCCAAAGAAGGATCCCTCTCTGATGGAGTCTGGACTCATCAGCAAACTAACAAACCTTTTCTCCCAAAAGCTTCTTTTCCAGGTATGGCAAAAATAGCCCATGGCCTTGACCATGCTGGGAAAGATGCCATGGTTCAAGATGTTGAAAAACATTGGGAAGCTGTAGGCTTCTCTACATATGCAGAGCAATTCTGTAGACGCTGTGCATTATGTCAAAGGTTTAATGTAGGAAAAGGCACTCAGGTAAGTCCCGCCGTTACTCCTAACCCAATGGGTCCGTTTGAACACCTCCAAATGGATTTTATTGAACTAACACCGTCTAAAGGTTACCGATATTGCCTTGTGATTGTCGATGTGTTCTCCCGATGGGTAGAAGCTTTCCCTTCAAAACGCAATGATGCCAAAACGGTTGCTAAAGCACTAATTAAAGAAATTATTCCAAGATGGGGCATCCCGCAAAAGCTACAGACAGATAATGGTACTCACTTTGTGAATTCCATAATAAATGAATTGACTACCTGGCTACAGATCAATGTACATCATTACTGCAAATACCATCCACAAAGTGGGGTATTGTGGAACGATGCAATGGCACCCTAAAAGCTAAGCTTGCAAAAATTTGTGAACAAACCAATTTATCCTGGCCAGATGCTTTACCCCTGGCTTTAATGGGATTGAGGGGCGGACACACCGGCAATTGGGGCTATCGCCGTTTGAAATCCTGACCGGACGACCCATGCCCGTTGGCATGGTTATAGGAAATGTGAACCTGCATACTGTGGACAATGATCTTCTCTCTAGTCTTACAGGCCTCCGAGCGTCCCTGAAGGAAGTCCACGAGCAGGTTAATCAGGCTTGGAGAACCAGCCCTCCATCTAAGGACTCGCCGATTCCCTTGGGCACCTGGATCCTGGTTCGAGACACCCGGAGGAAACATTGGCATCAGCCTAGGTGGAGAGGACCGTTCCAAGTTCTTTTGTCCACACCACACGCTGTAAAGGTTGAAGGATTGCCGCCTGGATTCACGCCGCACTGCAAAAGATGGCACCCATAATATACATACTCTTGTTGTTTTTTCTTCCATTATCCACTTCACGGGTGACACTGACTTTCCAGGTTGAGGAAACTGCCTCATACCAGGTTGACTTTTGTGCAATTGTTCTGGAGTGATGTGTTTGCAAACACAGGACCAAATGACTGGGGTTATGAACCCTGGCAGGCTACTCAGTATGGCCTAAAGACTCGATTCTCTATTTTAAAGGGACATGCCTCTCATGAGTGTGCTAAGAATCAGTGTAACCCATTAATCATTACTCTAAAGAATCCTTCTTTGCATGATTCAGGAACTTATGTCTTAGCTGCATATGCAAGTGGTCATGATCCCCGAGGACTCTTTCAAATTAAGGTCAAGACACCTGCTCCCTCTCCTCTGTCCCCCTTTCCTACTTAGTTTTTGACTACTGCATCCATGCGAGGAAAAACCCTAGTCCAGGCTTTGAATCTAACCACCTTAACAAGCACGTTCTCAGTAGAAACTGGTTATGGAGACCAGAATAGATGGTTACTTATATTATAACCAGCAGCGTTTCCTTAATTTTACTAGAAATGCTATAGAAGGTATTCATGAACAATTAGATCGTACCTCCCTAATGACTTGGCAAAATCGTTTACTTGCTGAGAAAGGTGGAGTATGTGCTATGTTTGGTGATGCTTGTTGTACATATATCCCTAATAATACTGCACCTGATGGGTCCATTACTCGAGCACTAGCCAGCCTAACATCTCTTTCCAATGAACTTGCCACTAACTCAGGCATTTCTGACCCTTGGGATCGATGGTTCATGTCCACCTTTGGGTCATGGGGCCAAAGGCTAAAATCAGTATTTATTTCTTTGGCAGTAGTATTCATTGTCCTTTTACTTATCGGATGTTGCATTGTTCCTCTTATTCGCTATATAATATCCAAATATTTCACTGCTTCTATAGCCAAGGCCTATATGCTACACGAGGAACATATGCTCCAAATTGCCTCTTCAGTTTCCTCATCCCTTTCCCCCTCTCCTCCTCCTTCCCCATCCCTTACCTCCACCTTCTGAATTTTCTTCACTCTTTGTCATGCCCAGATTGATAAAAAGGGGGGAATGTGGAAAAATAAAAATCAGTTATTGATCAAATCTGGTGTGTGTGACAAGGGCCACGAGAAGTCTGTCTTGCGACAAGTGCAGCTTCTGTTTTCTGTAACGAACAAGAAGTTACAAGTGCCCAACTGATGACCTTTAAAATTGTGTAACTACTGATCCAAACAAAATTATTGTAAAGATGTAATGTCTTGAAATTCTTGTGCAACTAAAGTCATAAGGTCAAATTTTGCGCTTAGCATTATAAAAGATTTAGGACACCGACACCTGGGCGCAGATGAAGGGCAGGTGTCCTAGGACTGTGCTTCTCTGTCATTCTTACCTTTGCCTGGTGTGTATTAATAAAATATTTTTTACTAACTTTAATTATATCTCTCTGTCTTCAGTCACAAGAAATGACACTAGAGAAAAAGTGTCCACATGTTGAATAACTCGTAATACCCAATCATACAAGCATTGTATGTGGTATTTATGAATGTGTCTAGTTTTTTGCGTTTATCAGTACAAACACAAGGCAAATTAAATGCTTCATTTTATCATCAGGGAGAAGGAGTATGAGTATGATGACGAGATACGGGAAAGCAAAAGTAAAAAACAGCTACAAGTAAACTGGTGAAAAATGTGTCCAATGATGTGGCACATTTCTCAATATTTTTGACAATTTCTCATTTTTTTGTGTGTAATTTCTTGTTTGCAAATAGTTGACTTAAGAACTTTCACTCAAAATATGAAATACTGGATAAAGGAGATTATTCCTTGCATGGCTCTCCATTATCATGACGTTAAATGGAATCATAATACACAATGATGCTAATTTTTGACTGCCCCTATAAATAAGCAGATGGCAGTAGGTGGACATTCAAAATATGGTGGTTTTAGATTTTTAAATAACCTGCTTCATTATAAGTAAATTATCTTGAGGGTCCAGTGAAAGTATCGCCATTAAATCATGGCACTGGAAAAAATTGTTGTGACTTTATGATCTTGGAATTTTAAAGATAAGTTAGACCCATTTATAAATGTCTGTTAGTTATTTGTTTAAACCAAAAATGTCTCAAAATTATAACTAGCAATTTTCCACTCTCTTTTTCTTTTTAGTAAACTCCTGCAAGATTTCGTCATAACATAATCTAGACCAGGCTATTCATCTTGGTCAAAGAATTGATGAAAAGAATGATTATCATGTTAGCGTAGCCCAACCATGGTTACCGCTGATACTTCAGTCTAAAGATCACTCAGAAGAGCTGGTCAGCCACGCTTGGGATTATTCAAAAGAACTGTGTGCCCTCCTAGGATTATGGCTGAGTACTGATTTTATTTTCCTCTTCTCCACTTCCTACACATCGCTGTTCATTTAGTTTATATTTTCTTAATTTTACGTTTTGAATACTAAAGATTTAAAGTTATTTAGAATTTCTTGGAAACAGATGCAATGAAGTTCAGGAGAAGTCCTAAAGGTAGTCTCATTCAATGCTAAATAAATGTATGGAAAAAAATGGTTATTGTCTCCAGTCTCGCTAAATCTCTTGAGTGTTGCTTCTTTAAGCAGGTGTGACCTCATAGAAGCAAGCCCACGAATAAATGGCGACTTTCGTTGCTTTATATAGTACTAGCAAAATACCTGCGCTTCGCAGCGGAGAAGTAGTGTGTTAAAGAAGTTATGAAAAAGTAAAGGAAACATTTTAAAAAAAACGTAACCTGACTGTCAATGTAATTGTTTTGTCACTGTTATGAGTTTCTTTCAATCAGGTTCGTATTTGGAGGATGTGTTTGTGTTTAAGTTACATCCCGTATTTGTCAACCGTTGTAAAGATAACAGGTTTCATTCATCGAAGTGTTCACTACCCAAATCGCTACTTGTGAATCTAAGATGTTTAACAGGCATTCCCGGTATTAACTTGTGGATTTGCCTGCGAATATTTAGTGGCAGCGTGTCTATGAACTTGTGGAATCGCCTGCGAGTATTTAGAGACAGCGTCTCTATGAAGCTGTGGATTCGCCTGCAAGTATTTAGCGGCAGTGTCTCTATTAAGTTGTGGAATTGTCTGCTAGTATTTAGTGACAGCGTGTCTATTAACTTGTGGATTTGGCAGCAGCGTCACGAAGTTGTTTCCGTCTAGCTGCATCAGAAAATGTACCACAACGTCTGACATGCCTTCTTTTTACTGTTTTCTCACAGCTTGGACTGCTGCTGATGGACGGCCTTATATGGGCAGGCAGTCAATTATGTGGGGGGCGTGGTGATGGGGGACGCAACTCCGTCTCACACGGCGACCGGGCTGCAGGCTATATACGTAGGTAGGATTCAGTTATGACCATTATGTGTAGAATTTCGAAATGAAACCTGCTTAACTTTTGTAAGTAACCTTTAAGGAATGAGCCTGCCAAATTTCAGCCTTCTACCTTTTAAGGGAAGTTGGAGAATTAGTGATGAGTGAGTGAGTGAGTGAGTGAGTCAGTCAGTGAGGGCTTTGCCTTTTATTAGTATAGATATGGTTGAGGCTGGCAGAAACCAGTTGGAAGCGGCATCAGTTGTTCTCTGGTGTCTTCCCCTCCATTCTAATTGGTTATCAAATTTGTGCCCCTCCCCTTAGTCTTCCCCATTTGTTTCCCTTCACTAAGACCCACAAGACACTTCTGATGCTCGCGATTGCCAGTATCATTTATTTATTGCTGACTGTATGTGTATGTATCCACCCAGATATCATATGGCATTATTTATTCCGGTTCTCTTTTATACATGTTTTCTTTTGCTTTTGGTCTGAGTCAGAGTTCTCTAAAAGAATAATTTGAATTTAATGTCACCTGAAAATATCTTAGTGATGATTACTGAGAAAATAGGCTCTCCACAAAACTGAACTGGAAAAAATACTGGTGCAAAGGATGGAAGGATACACAAATGGAAACATGAAAAGGTGCTTAAGTGTAGAACAGCATCTAAACTAAATGACTCAAAAATGGCTAGTAGAATTAACATTTAATTGCCCAGGTATAATAATACGTACTGAGATCAGGTCATTATAAAATGGATGAGATCATGATGTGTTTTTTTGTTTCTGTGTGGACACCAAAAACAAGTAAATTCTTTCTTTTGGCCTTGTGTGTTTTCTCAGCCAGGAGCAATGTTTGTTTATGGCACACAAGAGAAGCAAATCAAAATGTCAAAAGCATGTGGAAAACAAAGAGCATGTGAAGAAAGCAATAAGCCAAACTTCTTTGTCTGGGCAAACAATGTACAACTGCTTTTATAAGTTAAAAACAACTATATATTAACCAAAGTGATGGAAAATATAGACGAAAAATCCCAATAAAACAAAAAGTCTGAATTAGGATAAGCTGGCCTAATTCAGGGTGTCCATATGAAATGTAATGATTTACTTCATGAGGTAGTGATATGTAATAAGCAAGATTAATTGTGTTAAATATTTGAAATGTTAAAATGTGTGCTTCAGTTCAAATGTTTAGAGTTTAAATATTTTTGATTATAATAGAAATTTTTCATTTTTTCACAATTTTATAAAGTATATACAGGTCCACAGAGGGTTTGATCCCTAACAAAAAAATTTAAATCAATCCATATTCGTGATCAGTGACTTTGAAATAGTCTACATAAATGATACCCCACATTCTTATGTTTGAAATTTGTCATTTTTTGTCAAAAAATTTAATTTGGTGTCAACAACCTCAAAATAGTATAAAACGACAGTCGACGTGCCTGCTGCCTACATTACTGATGGCCATTTTTCCAGCGTTTTGTGAAAGGGACGAACATTGACCCCCCATATCCCGTTAGGGGGGAGAACCCTTGGCCTCAGTTGATGCAGCATGCACAACTTCAAGTCCGTCTGTTCATTTCTTTGCCAAAGACACCTATTGGTTTACTGTTTATCATAAGGGTGCATTACACTGCTGAAAATATAACAAGGAGAATTTTTCAGATCTAGAGGGCCAACAAACTCAACATCTTGCCTGACTAGACATGAAGGCATTTTGAATAATGATATGTTGAGGTTTTTTCGTACTGGTGAGTCAGGACAAAAATACTAAAGTGATTTCAAGGCATTCAGAAGTAATTCTTATGAACATAATATGGTGAAATATTTAAGTGTTTCAAGATGTAGATACAGATGTCAGACTGTCCAGCTCCGTGCCTACAATCGAGCCTGCCTTCCTCACCAGTTTGTCCAGGCGTTAGGCATCCCTCTTCTTTATGCTGCCTGCCCAGCACACCACCGCGTAGAAGAGAGCGCTCGCCACAACCGTCTGATAGAACATCTGCAGTATCTTTTTGCAGATGTTGAAAGATGCCAGCCTTCTAAGGAAGTATAGTTGGCTCTGTCCTCTCTTGCACAGAGCATCAGTATTGGCAGTCCAGTCGAATTTATCATCCAGCTGCACTGGATTAGGTTAGCTGATATCAAGACGTTAGGAAAGGACTATTCTTACAATAAAGATGAGATCACAAAGGGCACTATCACGACAAAACTGAAATCAATGTCTGATCGTATATCAGTGTTTTTGAAAAGCTCTGTTGTCCCCATCCACATCAGCCCAGCATTACGACAGTTACACTTTTAGAGCAATTTTTGGTGGTCAAAAACACTACTTCTTTCAGATTGTGGGTTTAAATCAAGTAAAAAGTGTTTTAAAATTTAATGTGGACTAAGCCAAATTCAACTCTCCCGCCTTCCTGTATGTAAACTTTTCTTAAGCTTGTTAACCACTGTCCATATCATAGGAATTAACAAACAAATTAAGGTCATGTTTAAGTTAATAGTTGGCTAGCCTTCCTATGGTTGCACTCAGTGATGAATCTCTTCCTCACTCAAGTAAAATGTTTAAAATGCTAAAGGCAAATGCTTTTCTGAAATAAAACAAAGAAAAAAAAACTGTCAGCATCTTTAAAGGAGACAATGCAGCTTGGGGATATATTTAAAAGAACAGTACCATCACGTGAAATATTGACACAATTAAATCGACAGATGTTATGCGTCAAACCCATCTTGGACGCCTACAGATCTTTTCCTGTGTGGTGCTGCACACCAGCTTTTTGTGATATCTACACAGCAGTTTTTTTTTAAAATAACAAACATCCGTTTTATTAACCTTACATGCATATAAACTCAAAGGCTCTCATATTGATACAATTCTTGTTTTTATCACCTATAACCACCATGTCATGGACAATGACAATGGACGGACAGTTGAAGCATCACTCTAGTCACCTAGAAGTGATTAAATTTGATCACAATGTTTAAAAAATGAAATACCGCCTGTTCTATGTCAGCTACACATATCATCAGTGCACCAGGCATACGCTGTCATGGCACAAAGTAACTGCAGTTTTTGACAAAAGGTGAAAAGACAAGTTTGGATGATATTATTCAAATAGGGCCACAATACAAATACTAAATCATCACTGTGTGAACATGAAATAGAAAACTTGTAGGGAGCTAACACTGTCTAGAGTTTGTTTTGCAATGTTATTTGGGTAGAAAAAGAAAAAAAACATAAGGTTAGCCTAAATGTGAGACTTGGATGATGCCAGCCCAGAGTAAAAGGATGCAGACCACACAGCAAAAAGGTCTGGAGAGAAGCCACTCGTAAACTTGAATTTGGCTGTCAAGAAGAGAAGTTTTGGTTGTACAAATCATTACAGACAGTCCAAAACAGAACTAGCAGGCAGACAAAAACATGGCGGGTTTAAAGCCGGGCAAGGGAAATGACATAGTCTAGCAGGAACAGGAAGTGATGTCATCTGGGCAGGGGACTGGAAATGATGTTATTGTGTCCGGGACCGGAAATGCTGTCATCGAGCCCAGGTGGAATTTCTCATGTTCGGTCTAGAGAGGAAAAAGAGGAAGGATTAGTGTGCTCTGCCATCCCGTGGTCCGGTGTGGAAGTATCCTTTCTTGAGCCCTTTAGTTGCCTCCCATGCAGAATGTGTGTCTACCGTTACTAAACATCATTACCAACTAGTCCTGCTGGCTTAAGCAGAGGTGATATGTATGGCTCTCGTCTTCTGTGGATCTGCTAGAAACGTGCTCTGTTCCCTTATATTGAAAATAAATGCACAAACCTCCCAGAGGAAATGATGAGTTAGTCATTTTGAAGTTGTAGTAGGTGTCCCACAACTTCTACAGTCCCACTCCAAATGGAAACAGAATATTGTGTATTGGAACTGCACAGCCTGGAGATAATGGTAAAATGCTCACAAATAAAGTATAATAATTGCTGTCATGTGGATGATTTCACAACAGGTTATCATTAAAAAAAGTCATGAAAGACCAGGTATGTCAAAGAAACTGCCTACTGTATATCTAAAGATGACTCCAGGAGGCACAAAAAGAAATCCATTAATCACTATGTGAGAAAAGTCCATCTGTAACAAGAACTGTCCGCCCATACGGAGGAGCCAGCAGCGTAAAGAAGCAAAGACCAGATTAAATCTTTCTACATTATAAAGGGTTATTTAGGAAAAAGTTTATAGAAAACTATAAAAGGACAGGCCTATATTTAATCCCTAATGCATTGTAACGTCACTCCTTTCGTTTCTCTGCAGTACCTGATTCTCCAAGCTCGATCCGTTTAATATACGGTTGTGCATCTGTGATTCTTGGCTCAATTGCTGTAATCTGGAAATGTTGCGAGGTGAACTGTTATTTGTAATAGATGTGTCCTTTCTGCATTTCAGCGCTACTCTGTTATCTAAAATGTCCTGCTCTACAAGCAGCTGTGCCTGCATCATGCTGCTGTTAGATTTCAGCCTACAGTACATCAATCGGTCAATCTATTTATAGATGAAATACAGGGAAATGAGCAGCAGTGCAAAAGATTTGAAAGGCTTGTGCATCCAGATTAAACAAAGTCATGCAAAGGCAGAAGATAAAGAACAGCATTCACATGTTGCAAAATATTTGTAAGATCCATTTAAGCGTCTGATTTCTAAACCCATTTTTTGGTCAGGATCACAGCCGGCTGGATCCTATGCTGAAGAAAGCAAGTCTGAGCACCAGAGTCGCTTTCAAGTGCTGGATCTCAGCTTTCTTTAAGAGAGTTCTTCACTCTTCATTAAAGCTAGCATGTTGAATTCCTAGTTTATTCAATATAAAATTGGTGATAGGATGTATACAATTTCTTTAAATTGATGTTTAATAGGTGTAGCCTTTGATCCGTTCTGTAAAGTGCCTGGTTCCTTTTTTCATATGTTTTCCTCCTAACCTCTTGCTTCATCTTTGTGAGTCTCCATGTCCACCTCTCTTTCAGTCGTTTTGAATGCCTTTATTCTTTGTTCTCCAGTGTTTTTTTTTACTTTTTGATTTTTTCTTTGTACTCCTTTTCATTCTGTAAGAAGAAACTGATTTCAGTGAGCTGCTGAGATCCTCCTGGCATCTTGCTGGGAAAAGCAAGACCAATATCTAATAAATTCCTGGAAGAATTTACTTTATAACATTTCTTTAAGAACTTTCGCAGCTCGTACTAATTTCTTTCCTCCATCCATGTTATCATGCACCTTCATTTTGTTCTAATCTGGATATGTAGGACATGCTGATGGTACTTGTCAAATTTTTTTTCCAACTATCTTCGAACCTTTAGGAGGACGTCAGTGGGATGAAAACCTTATTCTCTTTTGTTACTTTTCTTATCCTGTTGTTTCCCTTGTCTTCCTTGTTAAACATAAAAAAATGCTTACGAAAAAAAAAAAGAAGTTTCATAACTCACCACTAAAATCATTAACCAAATTGGATTTACTGTTTTCATGCATTTCAATTGTACACTACATGATTCTTTTTTGCCATAATTTCCCCCCCCATCCATTCCTCCCTCTATACAGTTCTGTTTCTCCATCTGAAAATTGATGGTTTAAAGTCGGTTGGGTGTTGGCACCCTGCCCAGTATTGGTTCCTGCCTTGTACCCTGTGTTGGCTGGGATTGGCTCCAGCAGACCCCCGGGACCCTGTGTTTGGAAAATGGATGGATGGATGGAAGGCAGTTGGGTGGTCTTCATATCAGCAGATTTATGCAAACAATCAGAATGCAGATTCGTATTCAGAAAAAAATATATTTTATTTGGTCATTGAGTTTCAAATACAGTATTGTTCATCTGCTGCCATGTTGCAGGTGGCATTGCTAAAGTGAATAACCACACAGCCACCCAGTTTCTCAATTCATTTACTGAAGAGTCACTGTGAGCTTTAGTGTAAACTAATCAACAGTAATCCATATCACATAGGGTGCCAGTCCATCATGGGTCACTGGAACTCAGCCTATGCTGTTGCTAATCCCATGAGGATGGTCAGGGACATACTGTGAGCCAAAGCTGGAATTTGAATGTCTGCTCTTATAATTTCAACTTGCTGTTACCTTATGTCCAAAATTATTGTTAACAGAAGACTTCCATTGTACAAATTGTTCATAGATGTTCTAGTGAGACATTTTATTTGTTGTTCTGATGAACCATGTTCTTCCACACAGTTCTAAGCCCATTTGTTAACATTTTTTGTGGAGGAACCCACAAATGTGAGAAAAGCATATAGATTATGCATCAAAAGAACCTTCAAAGCTGTCATGAACCCTGCATCCAAATGTAGAGAAGCAGAAGCTACACTTAAAACCACCCAATCAGTGGTAAATGAACCTTAGTGTAAGTAGATAAACACTTTAGAAAATTGGGCTTGGTTTTCATCATTTTTTTTTTAATTAATGTGAAGGGCTACCTGGATGTATACAGTTTGCCAGATGAAGGTGCACCACCAAGATTGCACAGAAAAGTTCCTTGCAATACCCCTAGAAGTCAGAGCAACTTGTCATGCTATCTTTAGAAAGGCATTCGACCACTAGGAGGTGGTAGAACTTGCAGGCGCCGTAGCGTAGCAGTAGCCATGCAGGAGATGGAGACAAGCAGTGACAGCGTGTGTGGAAAGATTATGAACTCACCATGAATGCTAAAGGATAGGCCACTTTGTGGATAGCAGGGGATGCCCATCCTTCTTCTTAGAGAGAGCGAGACAAAGGGATGCCACAAAGGGCTGACTGGCAGATCACAAGCCTTTGTCCATAGCTAGGGAGATGGGTCTAGATTGGGCATTTAAGATGTAGAGTTAGTAAAGAGATTTATTAGTGTGCATCTGCAAATGGAAGAGACAGACACAGGTTATTGTCATTCTGAAATTAATTAAAAAAAGTAAGAGACACTATGGTATCCATTACTTCAGCAACAGACCTTACCACTATCACACTTCCCTCCTGTACAACTCTTACATACTTCTCTGCCACTCCCGACTTCCTCATACCACAGCTCTTCTTGAGGCACCCTGTCATATGCTTTTCCCAGGTCCACAAAAACACAATGCATCTCCTTCTGGCCTTCTCTATACTTCTCCATCAGCAATGCCATGCTAAATTCCTGTGTCTCTCTGGCCATGTAGGTCTCTCTCTCTCTCTGTGTCTCTCCTTTGCAAGCCTCATATGGAACTGTCCTCTACTCTGCATCAGTACTGTATTGCTCTTACGTCCATCTGAGCACCTGTTTACACCAAGTACATCTTCCAGAAGGAGCAGTCTAACGGCCAAAGCTTTGATTGCCAGGGCTATCTTATCATGACCCTAAACAAGTTAATTCCGCATCTCAAAATGCAATTGGATAAGTGGGTGTTTTTGAACAGTAATCTATAATTTTCTTAGGATGAAGTTATTGAAAAAGTTATAGTTGCAACAAACATTTGTCATCTACCCTGAAGATCACCTGGAGTCTTGCTCTGGGCTTTCTGGTGCATCAAAGGTTAAGTGATTTTTTTCAGCTGTATATAGACAAAGTATAGGATTTGAGCCAGTTAACCCCTCAGTCTTCAAGCTTTAGTTCGTCATTACTATACCACCCCTATTCCCAAGACCCAAGCTATTTTTCTTTTAAAATATAATAATTACGGCAATGATGATGATAATGATGGAGCTTGAGTCAGATAGCATCCGTTGAATGCAGCACGGCTTAAATGGTGTGTGCTATTAAAAAACTGCCTCTCTAGCCTAATTGCACAGAGTGGTGTGACATCTCTATTGAAAACTTGAAACCACAAGAAAACAGTTAATCTGACTTGAAATTTTAGTTTGGTGGCGTATACGCCTTAAAAGTGTCAGCTAGAGGCTAAACAACAGTCTTTGATCAATGAGCATAATAGCCGCAGTATATGAGTTACTCGAAATTACAAGGAACTGGCTTCTTTTACTAGGTGTTTCTAATCTCTCTGACAGGACAGAGTCTGCGTTTTCATTGACTGAACTGGAATCAATGGTCCCATTTACTGTCTTACTGATTTTTTTTTTTAAACTATACAGTTTGTCGAAGCATTTATTTAATCATTGCATACCCGCTGAGTGCTTTTTCAGCAAGCTAAAATCATTAGAACAAGTACATTAGTGTCAAGCCTGATGCAGAAAGAATCAAAGAGTGATAAATACTTAACGTTTAGCTTGTGTTCACTGTATTCAGAATATTATTCTCGATCATTGGCAGCGACAGAAGGAGCAACTTGCCTCACTGCTGTCATTTTCAATCAAAACATAACAGCAAAGTCAACAGGGCTTTTGTTTCATTTGCCTGCCACAGTGTTTTTCTGAAGACAATTTTAGTGTCTGCTGACTCCTGATGGCGTGCCAGGCTGGGCAGAGCATGAAGGTGAATGTTTCCAACAGCAGAGCTTATGACCCTTTAGGGAGTATTCTCTTTCATTTCTCCACAGAAACATTTATCAGTGTCACTTGTGACTTCAGAAGGCATTTTATAAACCACTGTTGAATGCTTTATTGTCAAATAGGCTATAGGTAGTGGAGCAACGTTTTTCTTGATTGCATGGTCTCTGTGTTAGCAATTTGCATTTCCGTACGTTCTGTGAAATGCCCATTTATAAACTCTGTTTTTGGAATTGTTTAATAATCTTTTAACAAAAGGTGCCATGTCCTTGTGATGGTGTGGGTTAGCTCCACACTCTCTGCTGCCATTGGGAGCTTCTTGAACCTGCCACCGTCGATAACATAACCAAGGATGAGCCGGGCAAATGAGGACACACACATCAAGCCAAGGGGTAGGTGCAAAATTGAATTAGTGCTTTTATTTAAAATCATTCCAAAAAAATGTGAACAGTGCAGTGTGCCAACTCTTCAATAAATAAATAATCCATACAAACAGTGTGAAGGTGAAGGTTAAAAGCAACAAAAGTGAAAGACCACAAAAACTATGAGCCCCAATGCTGCCCTTTTAAACCTAGCGCCACCTCCCCTTATCCCGTTTGACCCTTGCAGAAGGAGAAGACACCCACTGACAAGTACTGTCAACCCTTACATCCAGGCTCAGGTCCCCATTTCCAGGCCCTTGGCAACAATGGGGCATCACATCTCCCGCTGCCTGTCCCTTCACACTGTATGTCGGGCCGCTCCTACTCCCTGGCGAGTGCTCAGTAGCAGCCACCTGCCTCTCACTCCTTACTGCACAGGCGCTCTTGCTCTGTCTCTGTTCATTTAACCTCAGCCTCTCCCTTACCTTTTTCTTTTTCTGGCCAGTCTATTTTCTTTCCTGCTCTCTCTCTGCACAGACTCTTTTTCAACTATTCTCTCTAACTGGGTGCAGGTGTAACAAGCCACTTCCTCCAAGGCACAATTGAGGTGCCTGACCGATCTGCCCGCTTCTACACGTGTATGTGGTGTGATGAGCCAAGCGTCCCTGCACACACCAACATCTGATTGCAACACCGCGCACTATTAATTATCTAAAACTGTTTAACACCTCAGACCATCTGTCACAGTTCTGCACCGTTACTGAAATCGAAATAGAAATATCAGAGGAAGAATGTCAAGGCGTTTGCTACGAGATATGTCAACCATGCAGTGGACCTGTGTAATGTCCGCTATGCTACTAGACCCAGTCGGCCTATGTTAGTGTTCATTTTCTGAAAAAAACTTGGGGCTGAATGAACTAAGTTCAAATGGCGTATATGTGCACCAAAACAGATCAGTTTTGATGCCTGGATAGAAGGCCAGTTGCATACATACACCTGTGAGTTAACCATGCAAAACTGATACTCTGGCTCATGAATTTGTCTAATATTATAAAACATTTTATTCTGCCAAGTATACTGAATATAAACTAACACTTCACGCACAATGACATTATACAACTACAGAATTCAACTTATACAAATTCAAAATACAACACCATCATTGGCATGGTCTCCATATAATAAATGTTTTTTATAAGCATAGACAATAGACAAGGATAAGATATTCCTTTTACTTTTTGTGAAGCACTAGCAGTTAAACTAGATATTCATCTTAAGTCATTTTGGAAAATGAATTGACAAGAATTGCCAACAGTATATTTGAATGTTTTTTCCAGAAACTAAACCATTGAATATTCTACAGAATTCCAACAAGTATACAAACTGTTTTAACATCTGCTAAAGTGACATGTTGTCACACTACCTCTAACTAAACTTTCTGAATATCGATCATCCTGTCATTATTCCGTTTAATTGGTTGGTCACATCCATTTTGTGGATATCTGTGCATAGCCAGGTCCATATTATTATCACTTTGCCTGTTACTGATCACCTGAGATGAAGTTCATGTGCCGTGTTGTGTGATTCGGCTCTTCCAATTTCAGATGACATGTTCTTGTCAAGTGTAGGATCTTTTGTGAAATGTTTAGCTTGTGTTAGAACCTTTTATGCCTTGAAAACATTTTTGCATTTTGACCACCATTGTGCCTAACAGCTTGGCTTTAGTCTTTTGGTAGGATTGCTTTGTTTTCTTTTATTAAGTCTCTTTTTTATCAGACTTGTTCTGCTTTATGCTTTACTTTGTACTTTTTCTCTATGTCCTGCTGGTTGCATTGAAGTAACAGTCTCCATTAAGAGGTGCTCTCCTATGAGCATTAAAATGATTGGGAAGATGCCAGTGGTAACCTGCCTTGCAGAGTATTACATTTCAAGTGAAGAAAGCATTTGCAGGCATGAGTCCAAATAGTCAGGTGAGTAAAACAAGTTCTCCTTTAGCTTGACCTGATATGCTGTTTTTTTTTACTTTGTTTATGAAAGCAAGTCATGGATATGGTGACAACCATATGAATCAATAACCTTTATTGTTTGCTTTACAATCTAGAAAATGGAATGTTAAATAGAAATTCTTCTGCCAATAGGAAGTAAAAATTAATTTTCATGGTTGGGGTAACTTTTTTCTGTTTGCTTTCCCTTTTGAAATATCATGGCAAGAAAGTATTGAAATGTGTCTGAATTGCTGATATCTCAAGACCATCTTCTCTGGATGGATGAGCTACAAGGGGTTCACCTGCTATTTCACAGGTTTCAAGGCAGCTGTTATGATGTTGTGGTGGCATCCTTTCAGCCACAGAGGTTAGCACAGCTTTTATCCTGAGGTTGTTGAAGATTTTTATGTCACATTTGATTTCTCTAATTTGTGATAAGTTACATCTTCTTCTTATTTCAGCTGCTCCCGTTAGGGGTTGCCACAGCAGATCATCTTCTTCCATATCATTCTGTCCTCTGTATCTTGTTCTGTTACACCTATCATCTGCATGTCTACTTCCACCACATCCATAAACCTTATCTTAGGCCTTCGTCTTTTTCTCTTGCCTGGCAGCTCTATCCTTAACATCCTTCTCCCAATATACTTAGCATCTCTTTTCTGCACAAACCAAAGCAATCTCGCCTCTCTGACTTTGTCACCCAACTGTCCAACTTGAGTTGACCCTCTAATGTACTCATTTCTAATCCTGTCCATCCTCGTCACGCCCAGTGCATATCTTAGCATCTTTAACTCAGCCACCTCCAGCTCTGTCTCCTGCTTTCTGGTCAGTGCCACCGTCTCCAACCCATATAACCTAGCTGGTCTCACTACCGTCCTGTAGACCTTCCCTTTCACTCTTGCTGATACCCATCTGTCACAAATCACTCCTGACACTCTTCTCCACCCACTCCACCCTGCCTGCACTCTCTTTTTACTGCTCAGTTACATAATGCAGCTATTTATGTGGAGATGTCACGATGCTCTGGATGGCCTTGTCCAGTTATGGAATCATAGCACACATTGATGCCATCGGTTTGGTTAATTCATCTTTTTAATGATTTTAATGACTTTGGGAATTTTATTCATGAAGAAAATTACTTTGTGTGCATTTTGTGATTTTTTTTTTCATTTTTAATTTGTAATTAATATTTTCATTATTTTCTGCTGACGTTTTGCGTTTTCTGCACATTATTGCTGGTAACAGAACTCTAACTGCTAACATTTGCCACTTGAAAGTTACCAGACAGGCCATCATATAACTGCTGCTATTTAGATGGTGACACGCTACATGAGTACCTGTGTTCACTACATTTAAATACGTTTTATGCGTTTAACTTGTGACAAATCAATTCAGGAAGACAGAATTGAGATTTGATATTTTGGTTTGACACCAGCCCATTTTTTGCTTTTGATTTTCTTTTCTCCTTTCTCTTTCTGTTAATTTATCCAACTTTGCCCCCCTTTATACAGTGGAAAAACTCTAACTGCAGGTTGTATTGCTGCAAAAACCTTGCAGAGAGAAAAACAGAAGATATGGCTTAGTAGGAACACCTCAAAGTCAATACTAGCATAGGTCAAAGCAAGAAATACCCAAAATACCAAGCACCCAAAGCCCGAAATGTTAGCATAAAATTATAGTTAACTGTCATGCAAAGTTGTAAGTCTCTGAATAGATTCCTTTCTAACTAGCACAGCAAATGTTTTCTTCAACACTGGGAGTAGTGAGTCGCCATCTCAAATACCCTCAGGGTTATGACATCACATTGTGCCACTTCCAGGTTTTTTTGTGATTATACAGGCAGCAACAACATGGCTGGCAATTTGACAAAAGGTGCCATGAAAAAATAAAAATAATGATAAATGTTGTTGTGCCTTAATAATGAAAGTTTTGTAAGAACTAGTGCATGTGCATTACCTGAAACCCAAGAATCATGACAGAATCAAGCTAATAATTTCTTCAATATGCACTCTGTACTGTGCACCTAATCAAGCCTGCCCTATATACAATATATGTAACAAAAGGAATATGAAATAGATGGCATTGCCTATTCTGATCCATTAGCAAGTCTGTCTGTGTATCAAATTCTCCTAAAATTCACAAAGAGTTGCAGTATTATAATGTATTAATCCGTCCTTCTGTTTAGCGAACCCAACTGTAGAAGTCCAGGAACACGCAGGGGCCTGGAACAGAGCTAGCCTAAGATAACACACCCAACTAGCACATTGCTGTCCCATCTACTGCATGTCCCATAGAACAGTGTTTTTGTGACCTCAAGTTCCTAGGTTCGTGACTGGCTCTGTACAGATGCATTTAAAGTTGTAGTGGGATTATATCAGGGATTGGCTCTAAACCCTTACTTACATTTTCTTATTCGGCAGACACCTTTATCCAAGGTGACTTACAACATTTATGATGCAATTGGTGACATTACTTTTGGTTTTCCAGTTGGAGCACAGGCAGGTCAAGTGACTTGCTTATAGTCACAGTGTCAGTGTTGGGATTTGAACTCACAACCTCAGGTTTGGATGTCCAGAGCCTTAGCCACTACTGCCTGAAGTGTTATCGTGCAAATATGTTATTAATGTTTATTGGGATGTTTATGCAAAGTGCCTTAGGAGAGGATGAGGATACAATACACTGGAAGCACAGACACATTAAGTTAACTGCTATAGGTCGCACAGTGAATCACAAAGATGATCTGAACAAGGAGCATTGAGGTTCGACATACTTTGCCTTACCACATTATTCTTCTATAAGGGTATAAGAGTAGGCCTAAGATTTCCACACTTACCTTTTCCAAGACATTTTTCTGAGATAGTTTACAGAGACTTGGTAACACTGAAACCCTTAGTGTGGAGGTTTGGTAACCTATTGCTGCTGACCATCCTCTCAACTCAACTTGGAGTGATTTCTGAGGACACATGAGGTTAGAGGGGGTGAAATTCATAGCTTTTACCTGTCCTCAGTAAAAGGAAAATGCTTTACATGGCTCAAAGAATGTACAAGTGGATAGAGCTGTGCAAGAAAGGTTGGAAAGGTGCGATGAAAACACGGCAATCAGGAGAAACGTTAGAAACTTCAATGACTAAGAGGTCTCTTCTTCTTGGAGGAAACTTTTTATATTCTAACATCAACCATTAATGAGAATCACAAAGATAATAATGACATAGGGAATCGTATTAGAAGTAGTAGAGGTCTAGAGGTCATCATTTTGCGGTTGATGATGGAATAAAAAAAGCAATACGTACATCACTTTGCAATGGTGACGAACTGGTTGACAGACAAGATTAGACAGGAGTCCCCATGGACTATGATGTTTGCTGATGACATTGTGATCTTTAATGACAGTAGGGAGCAGGTTGAGGAGACCCTGGAGAGGTGGAGATATGCTCTAGAGCAGGGATTTTCAACCTGTGGGGCATGGACACATGTCAACGGGGGTGCAAAAGTTGATCGAAAATTCAGTCTGAAATCTTATTTAGTATCTTTGAAAGTCACTAATTCATTATTTAGCCTCTAGGGGGCAATCTCACAACAATAAGCGTATCTGTTTTGCGATCACTGGTGACCATTTGTTTGAGCGTACAGCTTCTAGCAAAGGAAAAATCCGTAGTAGGCTAAAAAGTTCATGGTTAAAAATGAAACAGTGGCTGGACACAATAAGAAAAGTAGGAGACAGAAATACTACTAATGTAACTGACAGCAACAAAGATGCCAGGGTAGTGGCGACTGAATCCACCGCTAAAACCGATGATGATGAGCCATCAACATCACATGCAGAGCTAGCATCAGAACAGAGAAAGCAAGTGAAGGAACTATGATGAACAGAACATAAAATATGGGTTTACTTGTATCATAGTAAATGGCAAACAATGTCCACAGTGTGTTATACGTTCTGAGGTACTTGCAAATGATAGTCTGAAGCCTGATAAATTAACAAGACACTTCACCACGGCGCACGCAAACCTGAAAGGTAAACCCACTGACTTTTTTCACCGTAAAGTCTTAGGTTTGGCAAGCTAAAAACAAACTGTGTTGCAGCTTTATGTTAAAAGAGTTTAAATTAATTTTTGCCCTGTCGCACAACACTCAATACCCTACAATGACAAAGTGAAAACTGAATTGTGGGATTTTATTTTTGCATGATTAATAAAAATAAAAACTGAAATATCACATTGACGTAAGTATTCACACCCTTTGCTATGACACTTTTGGCTCAGGTGCATCCCATTACATTGATTATTATTGAAATCTTTTTACACCTTGTTTGGAGTCCACCTGTGGTCAGTTCAATTGGCTGGATATGACTAGGAAAGACAAGTGTGTCTATTTAAGATCCTACAGCTGATAATGTGCATCTAAGCAGGAACCAAGCCATGAGGTCAAAGGAGTTGTCTGTGGAGCCTAGAGACAGGTTAGTGTCAACACACAGACCTTTAGCACTGAAGGTTCTCAAGAGCACAGTTGCTTTCATAATTCTTAAATGAAAGAAATTTAGACCAACCATGACTCTTCTTAGAATGGCCACCAAACAATCATGGGAGAGGGGCCATAGTAACAGAGGTGACCAAGAGCCAGAGAACCTGTTTAGAGAAACTCCCAGGACAACCATTACTATGCATTCCACCAATCTGGCCAGATAGAAGTGTCTCTTCATTAAAAGGCACATATAATCCCACTTGGAGTTTGTAAAAAGGCTCTTTAAAAATCTCAGACTGTGAGAAACAACATTCTCTGGTCTGATGAAACCAAGATTAGCGTCATCTCTGGAGGAAACAAGGCACTGCTCATTGACTATATTTTCATGTCATTCAAGAATACTACTACAATGGTGGATCATGGTGATGGCAGCATCATGCTCTGGGATTGTTGTTAAGCAGCAGAAACTAGAAGATTAGACAGGGTTAAGGGAAAGCTGAATGGAGCAAAGTAGAGAGAAATTCTTAATGAAAACTACTCCAGACTGTTCTGGACCTCAGACTCAGGAGAAGGTGCACTTCCAACTAGATATCAACCATAAGCACAAAGTAAAGACAACACAGGAGTGGCTTAGGGATAACTCTGTAAATGTCCTTGGGTGGTCCAGGCAGAGCCCAGACTTCAACCCATTCAGACATATCTTGGGAGACGTGAAAATACTATAGTTGTCTTAATATGGTCTCCATCAAAGTTGACAGAGCTCGAGGGGATCTGCATAGAGGAATGAGAGAATATCCCCAAATCCAGGTGTGCAAAGCTTGCTGTGTAAGACCCAAGAAGATTGCAGACTGTAATCACTGCCAAAGGTGCTTTAACTTAGTGCTGAGTAATGGGTAAGAATAATTGTGTCAATGTGATATTTCGGTTTTTCACTTTTTAAGTAATTTGTAAAAATTCCTAAAATCCTATTTTCACTTTGTCATCCTGGAGTATTGAGTGTTGCTTGAAGAGAGAAAAATGAATTTAAATGAATGCTGCACAAGGCTGCAACATAGCAAAATGTGTAAAGAGTGAAGAAGCCTGAATACTTTCTTATTGATGTCAGCACCCAGCAGTTTTGTACCTATTGCCGCAAAATAACCACTTAAATATAAAATGCCCCCGTTACCTTTTATTATTATCAAATGGTTGAAACCAGATCACCTTGCATCTGATTTTTCTATTACTATCCCTATTGAACACACTTGAGAGGGAACCTTTATTGACAACTACAAATATCTCTACTTACTGTCTGCTTACAAAGTCAAAATCCTCATAGCATCTTGTTACAATTTACTGTAAACACGTACTGTTTGAATTGCTGCCTCTTGTAGAATGGCCATTTCACTGTCTCTTTGTTTTTAATTACAAACCCTGACCTCCAACAGAATAGACGTCTGCCTCAAGCATTCAGTGTGTACATCATTCCATGCTTTCCATCCGTTTTCAGAGCTGCTTATCCTGGTTAGGGTTGTGGGGTTAATTGAGTTCCATAAATCTGACATGTAAATGTAAATATGAGATGTTTTATTTGAACAATGTTTTGAAAGAGAAACATGCATCACTGGGGATTATTATTCCAAGACTGTCTCCTTGAATTAGAGGTATTTACTTGTACAGAAAATAAGATGCAATGATCTGAACAACTAAAAGAGAACCAAAATGAAGAAAATAAGCACCGTGGAAGACTGCATTATAACATTAAGGATCTGAGCCCACAGTGACAGAAAAACAAAAAGGTAGTCTTGTTTGGATACATTAGCAAGAAGATGAAATAGTGGACTTTTCTGGATGTCTAGATTCCTTACCTCACAAACCATCCATCATCCAACCCGCTATATCCTAACTACATGGTCACAGGGGTCTGCTGGAGCCAGTCCCAGCCAGCACAAGGCAGGAAACAAGCCCTGTGCAGGGTGCCCACACTAGAAACAATTTAGGATTGCCAACGCACCTGACCTGCATGTCTTTGGACTGTGGGAGGAAACCGGAGTACCTGAAGGAAACCCACGCAGACACGGGGAGAACATGCAAACTCCACGCAGGGAGGACCCGGGAAGTGAACTCGGATCTCCTAACTGCGAGGCAGCAGTGCTACCCAATGCACCACGTGCTGCCCTACCTCACAAACTCGTATGTAATATGAGCCGATTTGTCTCCATCCAGCACTTGTACCCTGTTGGGTGTATTTAGCATTACTGTGTAACATGGGCCATGAATTAAGTCCATTAACAGCTATGAAGAAATCATGCTGTCCTCCCAGGACCCAAGTCTGAGATGCCCACAGTTATCCCATCATCTACTTCAGGGATCTCAAACTCCAGTCCTGGAGGGCCGCAGTGATGGCAGGTTTTCATTCTAACCCTTTTCTTAATTAGTGAACTGTTTATTCTGCTAATTAACTTCTTGAACTTGAAGTAATTTTAATTGACTTGTTTTTTAAGATTTGTTCCCCTGAATTTCCTCTTTTCTTTCCTTAAATGACACCCAAACAGAAATGAAACGTGAAGTGAGTGAGCCAACAGAAGACCAGCTAAGTCAGGGCCTCAAACTCCAACCAATTTCACCCCCACCAGTTGTTTAATTAGGCGTCGAGTCTTGTTGTTGATTAAACCCGTGCTTTAATTCCATGGCTTGTTGCTGCTCTCATTGCAATAGCAGACATTTTCAAAATTGTTCATTTTTTTCAAAATTTTTTTTTCAAATCAACATTCCTGAGACCTCCGCCCTTTTTGTTTTCAGATATTGTATGTTGGTCACAGTTTGCTAATCATGTTTTGGTTCATTTTGTATCTCATTATTGTTTGGCTGCTAATTATGTAAAAAGAAACAATGAGTTTGAGTCTTCAAGAGCAAATTAATTAAAATGAATTCAAAAGACATTTATTAGCAACAAAATCAGGTCACTAATTAAGAAAAGGGCTAGAATGAACACCTACAGCCTGTGCGGGTCTCCATGGCTGGAGTTTGACATCCCTGATCTACTTCTTTCTGTGAGACAGTTAATGGACTCCAATGGAATTACTTTTACCTCTGTCTCTGTTTTTTATTTCCTCTCACTTGTTCTGTTTAAAATTAACTTTATTGGGTTATAAAGTCTGTCATATACACCTTCTGCATTATTGAGAAATGCAATGTATTATATTGATACACACAAAAGATGCCTTGGAATGGGCACGTCGAGAAAGACACTCTTAAGGGAACGTGTCATGAGCGGCGTCATAGGTATTGTAGAAGGCCGTTACGTTCTGCTGAATTCATTTCAAATAGATCATGCTTATGCATTTACACTTAAAAACTTAATGAATAGTCCACAATTTATCATGGACCTAACTGGCCAGCTACTTTGATTATATTTTTAACATAATATATTATCGGAAACCTTTTAATATGATTCGGTCTTAATGTTGCATTTGAATTCTTTCTCTTGGCATAAAATTTCTATTAGAAAAAAGAGATAACAATATAAGCTCAGAAGCCGACAATTTTATGATATTGCTCAATATGTTGCATAACATGAACAGAAGATACTTATTATACTGTTGATATTTTTTGATTTCTTATATCTCAGTAAAAGAACTTAAATAAATCTGTCCAAATGTCGTTGCCTGAATCTACTCTAGATATGACGGCAAGCAGCACTAATATGATAAGGCAACTCATTGACAACACTGGGTATCTATTATTTTTCTGAGTGGTGATTAAAAAAAGAACAGAAAGACAGATTGTTTATGCTCAAGAGACTAAACTGTTAACTGCTCGATGGCAAAAGCAGGGTAATTCACTCATGTAATGATAAATTATCTTTTCCAATAGGAACAGAAACCAAATCAGGCTGATGGATTGGATTTTCAAGGTCAAGAAAGCATCATTGTTCATTGACAACATCAGATACTGTAAATTTGCGTAATTACTGTAAGGCGGTGGCCAAAGTCGTTCCTTGAGGGCCGCAGTGGCTGCAGGTTTTTGTTCCCACCCAATGCCTAATAAGAAGCACTTATTGCTCAAGTAACACTTCTGCTTATTTTTGTTGTCTTGCTCATTAAGATTTTGAACCCTTATTGCTTATTTTAGTCTTAAACAGCTGTATTCTTGGTTTTTAACTGCTCCTTGCAAATGACAAAGGAAAGCAGCACTTCTCCATTTAGCTTGTTACCATTTACACCCGTGTGTATTTATCATGCACTAATTGGTTTAATTAAATACTTGGAAGGAAAGGGAAGAGAAAAAAGTGAAGGACTGAGAATTAGTCCTCCATTTTAGACTTCAAATCATTTGGATGATATCCTTAGAAAGGAAAAAAAAATCTAGGACATGAGAATGGCTTGACATGGCAGAGTTAAAGCACTAACAGGCCAGGAAATGTAATTATTGGCAAGGATTGTTTTCTAATTAAGCAACTGGGCTGGATCAAAAACCTGCAGCCACTGCGGCCCTCCAGGACTGATGTTGCCCACCCCTGCTGTAAGGTAAAAACTTTTTATATGAATTTGTAAGGTGCTTCAGGTGCCTGCCTGTTTGATTAAGACATTATGTAACATTTGTACCCGGCACAAGTAACCAAGAAAATGATGAGATAATAAGTTAATACTTCTTATTTTTTGGTTCTCTGCGATAAATTATTTATAAGAAGTCCTCTCTGCCCTCCATTAAAGACATTTATATTACAGTAAGTGTTGCATTCACAAAAGCCTACAGCATTGTGAAGGACCCACTTCCACTTCTCCTGATGGTCTCTTGTCTCACTTCCATTTGGCAGAAGGTTCTGTAGCATCTGAGTCGGTCCTGCCAGGTTCTGCAACAGCTTCTGCCCCTTGGTTTTCCGGACTCTGAACCCTGTGCTGCCCACCTCCCCTCAGATCTGCTCCTAGTAGTATATTTGCAGTATATGCAGTACATTTGTTAAATGTGTTACTACAGTTTTGTGTGTTACTATTTATTTATCTATTATAGTATAATATACATGTAGTATAGTATAGTATAGTTTTTTCTTTGTGTTGCACTGGTGCTGTGTTTACTGACTATGTATGTTGCACTGACATCCTGAGGAACGTTATTCCATGCCGCTATATGTACTTAACCTGGGTTGGCTTGAACTGCATATTTTAATCTAATTAACTATTTTGAGATCTTTAGATAATTTCAAAACATAGGTGTGTTTTAAGGATATGTCATGCATCTTCATTGATTGGTGTGTTATGTAAATGAAATTATTGTTTTTTAAGGCCATTGCTTTGTCATTTTAGTTAGTGAGCTACGGTGAACTGATGGAGTGCACTTGGCTGATTCCTTTAAGCTTATCCTAATAAATGACATCCATCTCGGATCTCATTACAAATTGTGACTCACAACTATTTGTTATTTACAGAGTATTTTCCCTAACATCACTGGTGTATAAAAAGAGGAGGTAATTACTATTATAGTTGTTGTCCTTCATGCTCCTTTTCTATTCTGTGTTTTTTCTCCATCTATCTCACAGTGCCAAGTTCTTCTAGCTTCTGTAATACTTAGCCATATGCTGTCTCATCATTTGAAACTCTGTTATCAGCCCACACTGTAATGAGTGCTTATTTTTAACAAAGATTTAAATATTAAGGGTTTAAAGGGTTTAAAAAATATACCATCTGCAGTCTAGCGTCATGCATAAAAACCAAGGCTAGAAGTCGATCAGTGACTTCACTGTCATGAGTGTATTAAGGAACTTAAGGATTATAAATATTATTGCTGTTCACTTACAGTATATGTATTGTTTTAATGTGTTTGTTTTTACTGCTGCATTCATAATATTTCAGTGATTATTGTTTGTTGAGTTTCTTATAGACACAAATGGCAATTAGACAGGCACATTGCACAGTGAGTGACATCAAGTGGGGGGTGCCATTCAAGTCAAGGGAAGTTGGGGAGCATGCACTGGTACAGCGTGTTGCCTCACCCGCTACACGACAAAACAATTTGGGATTCTGGTTGGCAACCCCCAAGCCAGACACACGGTCCAGTCCCACCCTCTGGAAATGACCTTCTATCTGCTGCAGCCAAGTGTTATGTGGGCAACCCCTTGGCCTGGTCCACTGTGGCTGGTCCAGCCACCAAGGTCCTCAATTAGGAGGATCCTGCAAGCCAGGTGAACCTCGGGGAATCACGCCACATGGCCGTAGTGCCATAACTGACACTCTTTCATAATGCAGGTAATGCGCCTCATTCGGGACTCCATGAGCAACCACTAATTTGACTCAAAGTCAAACCAGCAGTACCCAAGGATTTTCCGGAGACATACAGTACCAAAGGAGTCCAGTCTTCGTCTCAGGTCACTGGATAAGCGTCTATGTCTTGCAACCATGTGGCATATATGATTTATAAAGCACTAAAAATATATTTCTCTGCAAATAATTTTTCATTCTGGTTTAGAAGGTGGTTTTTGAAACATACAGAATTAGAATTTATGATTTCCACATGTCTAAGATAAATAATAAAGATGTATTTATTTTTTATTATTTAAAGTTATTATCACAACACACTTTTATTTGTGTCGGGCCACTGCCATTTTGGTGTGCCTTCATCTGGAAGTGATGGTCTGTTGTTACAGAAACCATGACTCCTCATAGACCAAGGTCTCAGTACTAGTGACATCCAAGATTGTGGATAGTGTCTAATAAGAATCTCATCTGCTAAAGTTCTTGTTTTTGAATGATCAGGTATTAACTTTCTTGCTTCATTTTTTGACATTAACTCTTTTAAGTGATTTTTTTCTTGTCGCGAGTGTTTTTGACTTTCCCTTTGATTAGATTTCTTTCCTGGTCCATTCTAAAGTAAATCTGCTGTAATGGCTTGCCTTTAAATATTTACTGTATTACAACCGACTTATTCAAGATGACAGCATCCAGCAGTTACTATTTTAAATTTTGGGATATAATCAAAGCAAAACAAAGTTGTCATGTGGTATCTAGGGAACTGATTAGAAGATTAGGGCTGATTTTGATTTTGCCTTCTGTTATTGGCTAATATACTGTACTGTATATACTCGCATATAAGTCAGGTCTTGAAACCCAAAAAATCGATCATAAAATCAGACGCCGACTTATACGTCTATTCAAAAATGCAACACTTAATTTTTTTTTTTACATCTTCTTGCTTCCTCCAAACTCGTACCAGTTTCTCAGACACATCAAATTTTGTGGCAGCAGCGCAGTTGACAATTTATTTCGCCACTTGAATGACTTTTAATTTAAAACCAGCTTCATATTTTCTTCTGATCAAATACTCCATTGTAGATAAGGGATGCTGTTACGATAAAGGTGTATGAGGGTGTGAGATATAAAAAACACAAAACAGTGCAAACATCACTTCGGAATAGTTTGAGTATTACTGTGTGGTAATGTAGGCACAATACATAGGAAAAAAGGCAGTGTGCTCCGTGGTTACTCTCTCAGGTTGGCCTTAGCATATCATAATTTCTTGCACCAATAGCGTGATTTTTCCGCAATCAACTTATTTGACCGACATTATAAAATACATGAAATTATACAGTAAAATCAAATCCCGACTTATCCATAGGAGAACTTAAACACGAGTATATATGGTACGTTTTTTTTGTGCTGACTTCTGCCTTGATGCTATTGCAGCACATGTATACCTCATACTGTGTCATTTACAGAACTAAATGTAGTTTGTTGTCACTGTGTACAGAGAATCTTTGAGCTTGACTCAATGGTTAGGCCTCATGAATACATCTTTGTGGATGAAACTGGATTCAATCTAGCAAAAAGGAGAAGAAGAGGCTGCAATGTCATAGGTCAACGTGCCATTATTGAACTGCCTGGCCAGCGTGGTGGAAATGTAACCATCTGTGCTGCCATCAGCAGCTATGGGGTTCTCCGCAGTCATGTTAATGTTGGGCCATACAACACATCATTTGAAACTCTGTTATCAGCCCACACTGTAATGAGTGCTTATTTTTAACAAAGATTTAAATATTAAGGGTTTAAAGGGTTTAAAAAATATACCATCTGCAGTCTAGCGTCATGCAAAAAGACCAAGGCTAGAAGTCGATCAGTGACTTCACTGTCATGAGTGTATTAAGGAACTTAAGGATTATAAATATTATTGCTGTTCACTTACAGTATATGTATTGTTTTACTGTAATTGTTTTTACTGCTGCATTCATAATATTGCAGTGATTATTGTTTGTTGAGTTTCTTATAGACACAAATGGCAATTAGACAGGCACATTGCACAGTGAGTGACATCAAGTGGGGGGTGCCATTCAAGTCAAGGGAAGTTGGGGAGCATGCACTGGTACAGCGTGTTGCCTCACCCGCTACACGACAAAACAATTTGGGATCCTGGTTGGCAACCCCCAAGCCAGACACACGGTCCAGTCCCTGTGGTGTTATGGGTCCACAGCTCGTTGAGAAAAGGCCATTCATTTTAAATAAATAATCACCGCACCCGAGGCGGGTTCGTGAGGGGGGGGCGATGTTGTAGCGAGCTGCGGGGCAGTCGTCGATGTGGGCGTTTCTCACCGTGTGCACAGGTGAGGAACTGCCCACATTCGTGATTGCTCCCGTGGCTAATGCTACAGCTGTGATGGCCCCTCACATTTTAAAAAGAAGCACGAGTCGGTGTGGAGGGGTGAAAGAAACGTTCGGTGTAAAAACGATCGGAGAGAAAAAGGAAAGGAAAGAGAGGACGGAGGTTACAGGGAGTGAGTGTGGAAGCATGCAGTGTAGGAGAGACAGACACGTGGAGCGTGCGTGTGGTGAGCGCGCGATCGAGCGCTCATGGGCAGCTGCAAGGAAGCTGGGTGTTAGGCCGACACCCAGGCGCTTGAGTTGAGGTTGGTCCCGCTGAGCGACCATGTAGCGGGAGTGATCAGGTGAAAGCGACGGGCCGCAGAGAAGCCGCGGAAAGGCAGCGGAAGTCGGGAGGCTTGGTGGTGGAGTCCCCAATGTGTGCGTCCTGGTCATTGGTGGACATCAAGTCTCGAGGCTGGGATGAGTGTCATACCGGAGCCAGGGTTCGGGAGGTCTCCAGTCTCATGCGTGTGTTTCAGGAGGGCAGCTGCAGAGAGCGTCTTGCCTGCTGCTTGGCCCAAACGGGATAAGCAGGTGAGACGCTAATAAACGATGCACTGGATTTGTTGTTTTAAAGAACTGCTTCCTAGAGAAGATTTTAACCTCTGGTTTTAAAGGATTGTTTTTTCTTAATATTTTAACCTCCACGTTTTTCATTTTATGGATTATTTATTTAATGAACTGTGAAGACCTGCACTATTTATGGAACACTGTTTTTGTTGGTTTTTAATAAAAGCACTGTTACACTTTCTACCTTCCCCTTGCTCAGTAATTTGCCTCCATTGACTAGCTCACTCGGCAACATTATCGACGGTGTTGGGTTCAAGGGTTCCCAAAAATCAAAGGGAGTGTGGAGCCAGAACCCACATCGTCACAGTCCCACCCTCTGGAAATGACCTTCTATCTGCTGCAGCCAAGTGTTATGTGGGCAACCCCTTGGCCTGGTCCACTGTGGCTGGTCCAGCCACTTGGGTCCTCAATTAGGAGGATCCTGCAAGCCATGTGAACCTCGGGGAATCATGCCACATGGCTGTAGTGCCATAACTGACACTCTTTCATAATGCAGGTAATGCGCCTCATTCGGGACTCCATGAGCAACCACTAATTTGACTCAAAGTCAAACCAGCAGTACCCAAGGATTTTCCGGAGAGATACAGTACCAACACCGAACATCTAGTAACATTACTGGATGGTCTACGGGATGCTTTGTTTGAGCAGAGAGATCACGAGCAGGCAGAGCATCCCATGTATGTTATCATTTGTAACAATGTGAGCTTTCACTGTGGTCCAAGAATACGCGATTGGTTTCACAATGAGCAGCATTTTATGAATGTGTTTCTTCCACCATACTCTCCCTTTTTGAACCCTATTGAGGAGTTTTTTGTCGGCATGGAGATGGAAAGTATATGACTGAAACCCTTACACAAAGGAAAATCTACTTCAAGCAATGAATGGAGCATGTGGTGAGATAGGAGTTGAATCTTGCCAGGGCTGGATTTGGCATGCTAAAGGATTCTTTCCTTGTTGCCTTGCAAGGGAGGCCATAGCATGTGATGTGGATGAAGTCCTGTGGCCTGACCCAGCACAGACGCGTGATGCTGAGGCAGAATAAATGATCTGAATATGCTGTAAAAATATATATAATTTTTTTATATATATATATAACTTTTTTGCTGCAGTTCTTTTTTTGTTAAAGTTTTTCACAATTGCTAACACACTAAAATGACATGCATAGCACAATTATTCAAACTGACACACAGAGAGCAAAACCTCTTCTCAAGTCTCTAAAACTCTAAACACATTTCCTGCTTTACACACATTTTGCAATTCAAAATGGCACTTTCTAAATGCACTGAACACGGTTCTCTGCATAAGACACAACAATCTGACATAAAGTCACATGTTTGCCATTACAACACACTGCCATTCAAAAGGACAGAACCTGAGCTAATTGGCCAATATATGCACCACCTGACCAAGCACCTCAATGGTTAATTGTTACCACTTCAATCAGGAAGTAAGCACTATAAAAAGACCACAGGTGAGCACCTTTTTTTCAAGAACAATGGAAGACATTGCAGAGAGAGGAAGAGGAAGAGGGAGGGTGAGGATGAGAGGGGGAGGAAGAGTGAGAGGTAGGGGTAGAGCTGGTATAGGAGGTCATGGGCAAAGAAGACAGCAACTGTCAAATGAAATCAGAGCAACCTTAGTTGATCATGTCATCAACCATGGGCTGACAATGCAAGAGGCTGGACGTAGAGTGCAGCCCAACTTGAGCCGTTTTACTGTCGCCTCTGTCATCCGGACATTTAGACTGGAGCACAGCTATGCAACCAAAATGTCTTTCACACTGTGTAGTACACCCCATGTCATAGTGTATCAGTTGGGTGACACCTGTGTACTTCATGAATGGCTAATGTCATACACTAACTGTACAAGTTTCCTGTCCAATTTACTCTACTGTGGGGGAATCTTTAGGCTGCATTGTCCAAGCAATATATTTTTGTTTTTTGTTTTTATAAAGGACTGAGAGACGCAACCATGATGGAGGAAGGGGCGAAATGTTCACAGGGGTACAGGATGCTGCCATTGTAAACTTGGTCTTGGAGAATAATGAAATCAGATTAAGAGAAATTCAAAGCAACATCATCCAAGACAACACCATATTCATCAACATTCAACGAGTCAGTCTGTCCACATTGGTTCGCATTCTCAAGCGAAACCAAATCAGCCTGAAACAATTGTATAAGGTGCCTTTTGAGAGAAACTCTCAAAGAAACAAAGAGCTCAGACGAGTATATGTGGATGTAAGTACAATATTGACTGCAGCACATTACATGCAACATTGTTTCCCAGTGTACTGGATAACACCATATTGACTGATTTTAGTTCATTGTTTTCAGAGAGTACTGGAAATGGATGCTCATGCAATCTGACATGAGTTCATCTTCATAGATGAGGCTGGTTTCAACCTAGCAAAGACCAGAAGAAGGGGAAGAAACGTCATTGGCCACAGAGCCATTATAGATGTTCCTGGCCAACGTGGTGGGAACATCATAATGTGCGCTGCCATCTCCAATATGCATGGTGTCCTCCACCGTCATGCCAACATTTCTGGACAGACTCCATAACATTCTCATTCCACCAGAGCGTATGAATGATGCAGACCATGCAAGAACCAGGTATGTTGTAGTATGGGACAACGAGAGCTTTCATCATGCAGCCCCAGTCCAAAATTGGTTTGCTGACCACCCACTGTTTCTCATGCAATACCTCCCACCATTCTCACCATTTCTGAACCCCATAGAAGAGTTCTTTTCAGCATGGCAGTGGAAGGTACACGACCGGCAGCCCTATGTGCGCATGCCTCTTGTGCAGGCTATGGAAGAGGCATATGATGAAATTGATGTGGGTGCGATTCAGGGATGGATAAGGCACTCAAGGCGCTTCTTCCCTCGATGTCTGGCAAGGGAAGATATTGCCTGTGATGTGGACGAGGCATTGTGGCCAGACCCAGCTGAGAGGAAAGATGCTGCCTAATTATTTTTCTTGCCTCTTTTTTTCTATATATTTCTTCTGCACATTTTCTTTTTCAGTTTACTGTTTTTTCTGAGCATATTTTTGTTTGCTCCAATGTAAATATATCTGCTGTGCATATGTTGCACTGACTTGTTTGGTGAAAAAAAAATTAAATGCATGTGTGTGTATCTGCAAATATTTCTGTGCATGTGAACACTCTAATTTTCTACAATTTGGACTATTTTAGTATTGTGGCAGAGCATACTAAAGATGAGAGTGCTTTTCATTTTGCCCAACAGTGTGTAGTTGGTTAGACAAAAATCTGGTGATATGACTGACATGTGTGCCATTTAGTGCAGTAGTTTGATTAGGATCATTCTATATGTAGTTTTGGTTGCAGTGTTTCATTTTGCAGGATATGTGAGGTGTTTTGTGAATTGTGCTAAATGATTTGCAACAATGAGCCTTGTTGTCAAAATTGTGCTTTAGCAATTGTAAAAAACTGTAAAATGTGAGTACAAGAATAAATGAATGAATAAATAAATATTTTCCTGCTATCCCACAGTGTTTTGTATTTATTTATTTAGTGTGTAATCTTTGCTAAGTTGTGTTTGCACATTGGCTGGTTTTGTGTGGTTTGTGACAGTAGTGCTTGATTTTGAGTAAAGTTAAAATAGTTTTGGGTCAAATGCTTTGTTTTGCAAGACAAGTCGAAGGTTTTGTGAGTGTAGCTTGAATTTTAGAGTTTGTGTTTAGTGTTTTGAGACAAAGAGATGAGATTTTAGGAAATGTGTTTTAGCAATTCAGAAAAACTGTAATGTTAAAAGTAGAAGGAGAGCAGCTTAAGTCTTTAAAAGCAAAAAGTGTATAACAGAGTTTTATATACTTAAATTTATTGTCATGCAGCACTACTGAAAGAAGAAATCCTTCAGCACATATCATCAGTGCTGCCAAGTTCACGGTTTTCTCACCCGATTTGAATGGATTTTCACAAGTTGCATTGTTTGGGCTACTTTTTTATAAACAGTGCAGTATTTGGGGCTATTTTTCAGCCTCCCTGCTACTGCATTTCTATCGTGCTTTCCCCCTGCTATTTACAATTATATATGCTTTTTACAACTGGTAAATCTATGAGGGGACCACCCACCATCCCCAGCTTTGATGGTATGTACCTAACCCTTTTGCTCTGACACTGCCCCCGATTTTAAGTGCATTATTTTTTCACTATTTCATGGTGTAAATTTGCTATTTTAAGCTCTTCATGGGACATACATTTTATGAGGACCTGGCAACCCTGCATAACATGAAACAAGAAAGACGTCCCATAATCCTTGCCAGTGTTCTTCAAGATGCACTAAACGCATTATGTCAGCCAGGGTTATAGCAGAAGTTTTGCGTGTCCCCAGATTTAGAGGAGTGTACACAGAGACAGGAACCACCCTTAAGACATCAGACACCTTTTTAGAAATGTTATTCATGTTAGGAAACAAGAGGACAAAGGCAAGCCTCATTCAGTTAAAATCCACGTATAGAACTGGAGAAACTGTTCATATATTCAGATGACAACTACAAGAGGGCTATTTATTGTAGTTTACATCTTACAAGACAATACTGTGTTGATGTTATAGGTCATATACTGTATTTACATTTGTGTGTTTATACACAGTAATTGTAAGTTGGTATAACTGTATTATAAAAACTGTTATAAATATATACGGTGGATTCAGAAAGTATTCACACCCTTTCACTTTCTGAATACATTATTGTGTCATAGATTTAATTTGAAATCGATAAATTTCCCATTTTTGTCAATTAATCTACAATCGACACCCCATGATGACAAAGTGAGAACAAAATGAAATGTACATAAAGTGAAGGCATATGAATATTTTTGAATCCACTGTATATGCGGTCACACACCCAGGAAGCTTATTTGAAAGTTACACGGGAGCAGGATTTTGAGGTTGCACAGTAGCTCAGCCAGGAACAACCCAAGAGTCCAGAGGATCTGTGATTTGAACTTCTTAAGCTCCACATTGTTTTTTGTAATTCTTGGTTAAGTCGTCAATAAAAACATGAGTCTCATCAACCGAATGAGAAACGGTATATATGTGTGTGTGTGTGTGTGTATTGGTCACATGTAACTTTATGAATGAGACTGTTATATCTGTTTGACAGTAAGTACACGAGCACATATGTATATATTGTATATAGAGTGTATGCAACCATTGGTTTTATGCCATACAGTATGTGCACATACTATACATACGTACTAATACATATGCATTGTGTACTGCATGTATAAAGTATGCACAGTGTATAAATCCTGTGATGTTACATTTTATAGTCTTCTCTGTGTATACAGTATGTGTATGTATTTATGTTTAAGTGTAGTATGCACATACATGTATGTAGGAAAGTTAGAATATGCTGTTGTTTAAACACATTATTTATTATTGACAAATTACTTATTTCTTTTTTATTGCCAAAGTGTACTTGATTAACCAAAAAAGATGTTTTTAAATATTTAGACCATCTAAAGTTATTTACATTATAAAATAAATACTATAACCTGTTTTTAAGAAATGGCTGTATGAGCTGCCATTTTTGTCCATCACTTTACGCATTTGTTTTTCTTAGACAGTATCAGTGTGTATGGATTTTTAAAACATGTCAACATATGCAATAACAAGTTGCCTGTCTTACCAACTATACTACTTTCCATACTAAAAAGAATTCAAACTACTGGAGAGACATCATCAGGTACGAAAGAACAAATGTGCACTCTTTGAGTAGGAAACACAAGTAGGAGAGCATTGGCTGATGTTCCAGTAAGGTGAACTGCAACTAACTCAGAGGAGCAGACGCTTTGGCAGTTCCACTGGTGGAAACACATTAAACTTTTAAAAAGTAAACACAGTGTAAAGATACAGTTTACTGCTCAAGCGTATTGCCACACAGACCACAAACTTCCCAAAGTGATACTGTATGCAAGCACAGCAACCAGATAAAACCGAAAAAGAAGAACATCAAGAACATAGCCCACTTGAAGCCACTCTTTAGCAATGTCCCTGTACTCATCCCGTTTTTCCAAGTACTGACGAATGGATGAGATCTCCTGAAGAATGCTTTCAACAACTGGTGCATTTTCTTTCAGAGGAAAGGTCACCCCCAGAGATTTTTCACAGTCTTTTGAGTTTTCGCAGGTGACATGGTTGAGTTTTGCTGCAATTAGACAAAAAAAAAAGAATTTTGTTACCACTGAGTGCTAATAATAGCTCTTATATCATACACAGAACACTTGTTTAACAAAGCTTTTATAGCATCTCAACATAGGCAGTATGCTTAGGTTCCTTTGTGCCCAAACTTATAATAAGACTATCTCTACATGTATCTTTGTTTTGTTTTTTCCCACTGAGCTATATCTTTCTTTTTTGCAATATGTCTCATGGCATCCATTGAACGAAACCATTCTGATATCTGAGTTTAGTACCTCCACATTTAGATAAGAAATTGTTAAACAGGGGAAGAGACAGGTAGAGAGGGCAAGAGAAGTGTTAACTATTGCTGTACAAATGTGCATCTGAATTGTATAGTCTAGAGAAAATCTTAGGTGTAAGCTATTAAGAATACATTATAGTCACACCTTAAACATTCCATTCCTTCGAATGGTTAGAAAATTCCGACTTACTTGCAGTAACATTGTTTTCCATGTACTGGGACATGTCCCTTCTGGAAGAGTGAATTGGTCCAAATTTGTGTTTGTTTCGGATGCAGAACAGCACCGTCGCTCGTTCAAGAATAAGGTGTCTGAGCCACTCAGGAACATGTGGTTGGAGGTCCTGCTTATGGACCAGTCGTACAATCAGGATGGTCTCCGTTAAGCTTATCACAAGAAGAGCCATACAGACAACAAAATACACTCCTGGAAAGACACATATTTGGTTATTATATTATATTATATTATATTATATTATATTATATTATATTATATTATATTATATTATATTATATTATATTATATTATATTATAAAGGTGGTGTAGTATTTAGCATGACTGAAATTTCCAAGTCAGTCCAGGCTGTTATCTCTGTGGAGTTGGCACATTCTCATTTTATCACCTTGGCTTTTCTCCAGGTCCTCTGTATGAAGTTGTACAATACAGCTCCTACAATGGACTATTGTGCTTTGTCCAGAGTTGTACAAATTGTACTGATTTAAAAGTGATATGCATGGAATCATCAAATGTCAAAAATTGTACCAGGGAAGTAAAGACCATTAGGGCACAGGCATAAATATAGAAAACAGTCAAATACTAGTACAAGCCAAGAAAACCCAGTGACAAAATAGAACTATAAGGCAAGAATATAGTCAAAACAGATCAAAAAATCCTAAACGCTGACTTCCCTAAGCTCACATTGCATAGCAAAGTTAGTTTTTATTTTAGAAGACATCTACCACTAGGATACTGAAGGTTGCATGCAGAAATCTTGTACAAGCGTAGCGTAATGACACAGTTTGTCATGTGATCTGAGCGTTATGTGACTAGCAATTGGTGTAATATCCAGAATGAAAGTGGTAGAAAGCATTCCTAAATGGTGTTGTATTGATAACATCCTCATATCATTAAAAGTAATAAACAATAAAAAACACAATAATAAAAGTTCTAAAAATATAGTGAAAGGCTACTGAGAAGCTACCACACAGATCTGTGAAATAAATAGACCCTTAAGGAAATAATTAGATTCCAAATAGAGAATAATAGATGAATACATAAATAACATGCATACATTCTAGGGTTATCCAACAACTAGAAATATTGACTTTTAGATTCCAGTCTGGAATAAACTGTATTTACAGATAGACGACCCAAGGGACCAGAGATGGAAGCATTTTTGTTGCTTACAGAACAGTGGTTGAATAATTAATAGCTTAAGTGGTGTGTGTACTGGCAGCATCAACTTCTCATACTGTGACATTTATTCATTGACAATGTCACTTTAACTCCTGATTATATAGGGTATTTAACACTTTATATAAAGCTTTTACATTATACCTAGTTTCCTGCTACCCATCATAATGAACAGCTGTTTGTGACGACAGCAGGGACATCTGGATCCACTAGAGGGAGCTCTTGGTGGGTGGCATCAGGGATTCCACAGACTGGTCTTGTCCTGGTTGTTATTTCCAAAATGAACCCAAAGTAGTCACTAGCCAGGGCCTAACGGCCACTTCAAACCTAGGACTAGAAGTTGGGAAGATCGTTGCTGGCAAGGCCTCGATTAATGAAAGTGTAGTCGCAGTGATGAAAGTGCATAATGTGAAAAGACGAAGGCTGTAGTGTTGTTTAAGGGTAGGTACAGTAAGTGTGTAAGACGGGGGGAGATTCCTGCTTAGGTACAGTTGGTCAGATGCTTTGTCTGTTTAACTGTTACTTTGACCGTTTTGTTATTATCTGAATAAACATTTTTGTTATACTTTTCTTTTGCCATGATTATGTATATGAAGATATACAATTCTTAAACAGCATTTACATTTACCATATGCATGCATTATATAAAGTATTACATGTAAGTTAACCTGCTTTTACATACAAAACTCTGACATTAGACTTCACTGTGTACCATCGATAAATCTTTTCTAAACCCTCTATTCTTTAATGTCAACTTTTTAAGTCCTACTTTTTGCATATGTACAGTGAGTAGCTCTTGATCAACATTCATTCTGATTTGTTGTGATCTTTTCTGGATCTTCTTTCCATGAAGCACTTTAAGTTCACATTCCTCACTATGTAAGGTATTATATAAAGATGATTTGTTACCTACAAACATCAAGGGGATTCAAATAAGACAACTGATGGACAGGCAAATAGCAAAATGTTTTGGTACAGAAAGTTCAATTTGTAGAACTTATTTCAAAGAAACATTCTGAATTAGAAAAAATAAACATGAATCCAATGAAAATGACCAAACTGGCAAAAAAAATTTTTTCCTTCAAATCAATGGACTTTTTCTTTCATTTCCTAGAATGTTTTTCGGGAATGCATCAAAACAAGCAGTAGTAACCTGAGCAATGAAAGGAATCTTTAACAGTCCTTGCATTGTTGCCGAATGATATCAGTATACAGTCTGAGGTACGACTCATTTGTTTTAAGTGCCTTGCGGTAAGTGGTCATAATATTTATTAACAGACCCTTGAAATAAATCAGTCTATGTTTTGAAGAGTACTTTTCCAATGATTAGGAATAAAGTGTTATTATGATTTTATGTGTTGTTACGATTGCTTTTGGAACATCAAATTACATCCTACCTTAACTGATAAAGGATATGCTGTAAGAAAGCATCCTTATATGAACCTTTTGAAACATTGTACATTCATGTTATTTTTAAAACATGGCATATGTTATATTTTTAGATTAATGGTTCTGTTGTCACTGACATATGTTGACTAAATGGCCAAATCTAATTTTTACATTATTTCCTTTGGCTAAATAATATGACTGGCTATAGTGTACTAGCTATTCTTTAATATCCAACATATGGGTAACAGATACTGTTTTCATGCACAATACTGAGCTTATTAAAAAAAATGAAGATGATTAATGGACGTTGTCAAAAGAGAGTATTTTGTGCTAGGAGGAGGGCTAGTAAAATGGAAATTGGCTTTCTTGATCATTAGATTATAATCAAATTTGCATCTCTGAAGTGATCTTTTCAGTATATAATGGGTTCCCTCCAATTTCAATACCTTGGGCTAAAATTATCTTTTTAATCTCAACTGGTCAAAACTCACTAATTCAAGTGCAACATTTCGTAAAGTAGTCGATGCATTCCTCCAGTATGTCACACTAATGGGTCCTTTGCCAGTACTCCATCAAAGTATTAATTGCTAATTGAACAATTATATGATTTCCTCCAGTGCTTTGCCATTTGTTATATTGATTTTATTCTCTACGATCAGACATATAAATGTCTAATGAAAGTTGAATTGGATTTTAAGATGCAAATGTCAAACTACACTCTTGAACTGAGGGCAAAATGATTTCTCTACATTTTACTCAGCTAGTATGAGACTTTGTTCAGATTAGTAAAAAAATTAATTACAGCAGACAATTGTGTAGCTGGAAATGTGAAGAGCGACACAAGAGCTGTAATTTACACTGCGTAGATGAACACTTGCTGACCTTAGCTATTCTCACCTACTCGAAGTTGAAGAGCCGGAAACGCGTCGTCTGCCTAATGAAAAACACTAACACAGTAGTGCACATTCTAGAAATATTATCTAAATATGGACAAAACCAGAAATTATTATAAAATTATGGTAACAAATATTGCATTGATATTGCTAATGTAGAATCCCCATCCAACTGTGCATTTACTATACCTCATTTAATACCTTGAAAAGACTGAGCACAGACTGCTGCAGTACATTCATTTATGTTTAGCTGCATGTACTAAACCTCCAAACTTTCACAGCACAAATCAAAATAAAAACTGACCAGAAAGCAGGCAAACCTTACTCATCAGGTGCGGTACAGGGCAAGCATGAAAATGGAAAGAGCTTATCACCCACTTACCAGGGGATAAGAAGATTAGAATCAAGATTTTGGTGCAAGAGATGGTTAAAGAAAGAAGCTGTCAGACAGAAAAAGAAGACCAAAGAAACACAAATTCTTGAGACAATGAAGCAAGGTATGATCACTGGGGGTCTCTCTTGGGCCATCTCCAACCCCAAAAATGATGCCAAGACGTCCATAATACACAAATAAAGAAACGTTTATTTACAAAAATAAATATAACGCAAGGTATAAGCTAACAGATAAGCTTTAAACACTACGAGCCACCCTTTAAGTTTTGAGCTCTGTGTGCTGGTGAAATGACTTGACAGGGGAAATAAACTGTCTTTATACTCCTGTTAAAACTGCAAGTTTTCACAATGAAAAAAAATGAAATCATGATATATATTTTAGAACTCTTCCCAGCTTTACTGAAAAAATTCAACCTATATAAAGAATCATAAACCATTTAGGAAAAAAAAAAAAAAAATGTAAGTGTTCACACACTATTATAATTAACCCTTTCGGCCATGGATTTTCTGTTTTAATGAGAAAAATTGTTTTTGAGATATTCTACCTTTAGGGTGTCTAGGAAGCTCAAAAATGAAAAAACAAACAAACAAAAAAAGATCACTATTATTATACAATAGCTGCCAAATACTTCTCGAGAAAATAAAAGTGGAGCTACTTACTATGTGGAAGTGGCCATTTTCACATCTGTGTTTTGTGGACTGTATGCCACCTAGTGGCACCCAAAGCAACTGCCACCTCTCTCCAATCTGCACTAATAGTAGCACACCCTGTTCCAATGGCTGCACACACACCTGTGCTTCACAAAAATGGCTGCATGTACTAGTAAAAGGATGTCAGGGGCAGAAAGGGTTAAAGATATTGCTGTGTTCAGAATCAACCAATCACTTTCAATCTCACGTTAAACAGTAGTTAGTATACACCTGCCATCAATTAAAGTGACTCTGATTGCCACCAAATAAAGTTCAGTACTACAATTAGAAGTCTCCCACCAGAAGAACTTTTTAGAGGAACCAACAACTTTTTAGAAACACAAAAGCATTTGTAGCATTGCCGCCAGAGGAACTCGGGCCACTGGTAGTTCCTGGTACTATTTAATCTTCTACTCTAGGATATGAACTTCTCGTTCAATAAGGAACTATCACGGGTCAGACTTAGGTAATGAATTTGTGCTGATTAGTTGACCACAAGCACAGGCGCCATCATAAAAACCTGTTAGTGGTTAAATTCCAGTACACAAAGGAAGAGAAAAATCAAGAAAAAGACAAAAGGATGAAAAGAGGTAAAAAAAAATGAAAGATAGGAATAAAAGTAGCCACAAAACATTTAAGTTAAGCCTAGATCCTGCTTACAAAAGAAATATCAGTGACCTGAAAACTAAACCAAAATGTTGAAAATGTAGACTTTATTCTGTCAGCAGAATGCATTCATGGCTGTGATTGTATGCAAGTAATGCAACAAATAAAACAGTGGGTTTTAAGAATTAGCAGCCTCTGTGCTCACACACATCTATAGCTGAAACAAAACTTCTTAAAATAACAGTGTCTCATGATCTGTCTGAAAACATTTGAAAATCTGTAAGAAAGAGGCAACTGGACATAAAATAAATGGGCTGGGCTTATGGATCTTCACTTGCACAGAGTATCTAAGTGGCTGTTTGAAGTTAAGACAATCGACCATAGGACAGGGGCGAAAGTCATCGCTAACCACCTTCTCTGTCTTCCTTGCAGACCAGGAGACAAGCCCAGAACAGACCATATTGTCAGTTTTGGTACTACGCTAAATTGGGTGCTGCTACCAACAAGCATATACTGTAAACATTTTATTTGTAAGTAGGAAAAGTTCAAAATGAAATGTAGAAATATAGAAATTACAATACAGTACTGGCAGCGCAATTGGTTTGTTAACAAAAATCAAGAGATGCAACCCAAGGTTACTCATTTTCTTAAAAAAATAAAATAATACAGAGTATGCATCTCATTTACTGTATAACTGTATTTTTTGTTTTTTAAATTTATGAATAACATAAGGTTATTACAATTAATATGAATATATGTTGTTATGGACCTGCTGGACTTATTCATTACCTATTTCCAGTTACATTAAAATTTACATGTTTTGCTTTCATTTGATAAATAAATCATAGAGGAATTTATTATAAGAATGTAATCATGTTCTAATTTAATTTATCATTAAGACCACCGTAAAGCCTCATCATGAACACAGAAGTCAAAATAATTCTACCTTCATTTAAAATGAGAATCAAAAATGCAGAATCTCATTACCACGAAATTTTCATAAGAACAAAATATTTTGTAGATCCCTGGCACTTTGTTGTAATGGAATTTGAACTGTGTATTATAATCTTTTGGGACTAAGGATGTATATGCAGTGGGACCTTGCCCAAACAAATGTTTTCTGAAGCATAGCTATGCTAAAATGCGGGACATAGTATAAAATGTTGACGTCACGGAATGACTAGGATATAAACTGGTGAAAGAATTAGTAAAGTGGGTGATTCTGGGCAGTTAATGGAACGATAATGTAAACAGAATTATTAAAACATGAGACAGTCTTATTATTCAGGGACACAACATTTATAGCAGCAAGAGATGAGTACTTGAATTAAAGTTAGAGTGGCAGAACGTTAAAAACTAGCCTCTTGAAGAAGAAATAATTTTTTTGAATGGTTAGGTTAGTACACACCATGTAAGGTATGGCCAACATGCTGAGAAATTTTTCTCATGTCTGGCTCTCCATAACCCTGCCAATAAACCTCAGAACTGTAGATTTACAGTATATACTGAATACAAGATATGGACAGGGTCATACATATTATATGAAAGAGCCAGGGGAAATATAGATTCACCAGATGCTTTAAGAGGAGCTACAGTACATTGTTGCATTGTACCAAGGTGTCCATGCAGTAGATTTTAATCAATCTTCTCGAAGGCAAAGGCACGCATGAACAGGCTGTAGCTGCCTAAGACAACGTAGAGAAATGTGGTCCTGGAAAGGCATAAATTTGTACAGAGATCGTAGTCTCATGGCAAATCTTTTAAAGTTTCTGTGAATGGACTAACGGAGCTAGCTAAATCATGTGATTTTGGAGCAATGGAAGCCATTTATGAGCTGGTGCACTGACCTTTGAGGAACATAAAAATGCAACAAAGGAAGATGACTTGAAATTGTTGATGTCCATAGTAGAAAAAGAACATTTGCCTAATGCAGTTCTAGGGGAACTTCAGCCATACCACAGATGTAGGCTGGAGTTATCTACCTATGATAGGCTGCATTTGAAAGGACAGAGGATTGTGTTAGTGAAAATAAAAATCACATAAACACTGAAAATACTTCATGAGATACATCAAGGGGTAGTTTGCACAAAACAGTATATACTCTAAGAAGAAAATTTACTTGGCCCAACATGGATAGTAATGTTGAAAGACTGATCATTTTTCCACTTGTTTGTTAAATCATCTACTGCATAAGGATCAGCTTCTCCAAGCTCCTGAATTACCTCCATGGCCTTGGACAAAGCTGAGCATTGACCTGATTGGAGCAGCCGAAAGAAGAAGAAGACCACCTGGTAGGTCCTACTGAGAATGACTACATATTGATGGTCATAGATTATTATACTTTATATCCTGAGGTTAGTAAGAAGTCAAGCAAAATGACACATTTTATTGGCTAACTAAAAAGATTACAATATGCAAGCTTTCAAGGCAACTCAGGCCCCTTCTTTAGGCAAGATGTAATAAGATGTAGGCAACATCTTGCCTGGAGAAGGGGCCTGAGTTGCCTCGAAAGCTTGCATATTGCAATCTTTTTAGTTAGCCAATAAAAGGTGTCATTTTGCTTGACTTCTCACTACAGTCACTATGGCTAACACGGTACAACACCCTAGTATCCTGAGGTTATTATTATATCAGAAACTAGCAAAATACCCGCGCTTTGCAGCGGAGAAGTAGTGTGTTAAAGAAGTTATGAAAAAGAAAAGGAAACATTTTAAAAATAACGTAACATGATTGTCAATGTAAATGTTTTGTGACTGTTGTGAGTGTTGCTGTCATCAAGGATTTGATTATCGTTATTTCTTTCAATCAGGTTCGTATTTGGAGGATGTGTTGTATTCAAGTTATATTCCGTGTTTGTCAACTGTTGTAAAGATAACAGGTTTCATTTATCAAAGTGTTCACTACCCAAATCGGTACTCGTGAATCTAAGATGTTTAACAGGCATTCCCGGTATGAAGTTGTGGATTTGCCTGCGAATATTTAGCAGTAGCGTGTCTATGAACTTAATTTAACCTTTCCCAGTCCTGCAAAGTCAGTTCACGTGAGCCGCTCGGAGTACATGCATCAAAGCTTTTCAACTGTGCTTGTGTTATCTCGTGCGATCTCGCAATGTCCACGGCTTCATTTAGTGTTAGTTCAGACCTGGCATATCAGCAATTTAAACTTCGTTACAGCAATTTTAACTCTGTTACAAAGTGATCAAAAGTCTCGTTTAAACCCTGCCTCTTCTCATTAAACTTGTATCTCGCAAATATTGTATTTGTTGTGGGCATGACAAATGCCAGCGGCAGCCTGTCTATGAACTTAATTTAAACTTTAGGTTTACACCGTGCTTTGTTTCCGAAGTAGCTGCACTCATGAATATGCTTGTATGCATCACTCGCTTCATATTCTTTTGCTGCCTTCTCAATTGTGTAATGCCTTTTTTGAACAGGTTTCATTCATCGAAGTAATCACTACCCAAATCGGTACTCGTGAATCTGAAATGTTTAACAGGCATTCCCAGTATTAAGTTGTGGATTTGCCTGCGAATATTTTGTGGCAGCGTGTCTATGAACGTAATTTAAACTTAAGCTTTACACCTTGCTTTCCTATTGATATGTGTACAAAGGCTTGTTCAGATTCAGAGGGTTTCCACAGTAGTTCACGTGAGCCGCTCAGAGTACATGCATCGAAGCTTCTCAGCTGTGCTTGTGCTATCACGTGCGATATCGCGATGTCCATGGTTTTATTTAATGTTAGCTCAGACCCGGTACTTAAAAGTAGTATCTCTTGAATATCGTATTCGTCTTAGGCATGACAAATGCCAGCGGCGACGTGTCTATGAACCTAATTTAAAGTTAAGCTTTACACCCTGCCTTCCTATTCGTTTGCATAAGCACATTCCTTCACCAGCAATTTTAACTTCGTTACAGCAATTTTAACTCTGTTACAAAGTGATCAAAAGTCTCGTTTATACCCTGCGTCTTCTCATTAAACTTGTATCTCGAGAATATTGTATTCGTCGTAGGCATGACAAACTCCAGCGGCAGCCTGTCTATGAACTTAATTTAAACTTTAGGTTTACACCGTGCTTTGTTTCTGAAGTAGCTGCACTTATGAATATGCTTGTATTCGTCACTCGCTTCATATTCTTTTGCTGCCTTCTCAATTGTGTAATGCGTTTTTTGAACAGGCTTCATTCATCGAAGTGATCACTACCCAAATCAGTACTCGTGAATCTGAAATGTTTAACAGGCATTCCCGGTATTAAGTTGTGGATTTGCCTGCGAATATTTAGTGGCAGCGTGTCTATGAACGTAATTTAAATTTAAGCTTTACACCTTGCTTTCCTATTGATATGTGTACAAAGACTTGTTCAGTGTCAGAGGGTATCCGCAGTGGCTGCACTTATGAATATGCTAATCACAGTCCTTCACCTGCGAATATTTACCTGATATGGGCAGGCACTCAATTACGTCGGAGGTGTGATGATGCGGGATGCTACTCTGCCTCACACGGCGACCGAGCTGAAGGCTATGGCCATATATATGGTCGAAAGTAGGTTCCAGTTATGACCGTTACACGTAGAATTTCGAAATGAAACCTGGTTAACTTAGTAAGCTGTAAGGAATGAGCCTGCCAAATTTCAGCCTTCCACCTACACGGGAAGTTGGAGAATTAGTGATGAGTGAGTCAGTGAGTGAGTGAGTCAGTCAGTCAGTCAGTCAGTCAGTCAGTGAGGGCTTTGCCATTTATTAATATAGATGAAATCGACTACTAGAGAACAGATGAATACCTTTGCTCAGCTTGGTTTTCCTTTGGAAGTAATTAACAGCTAATGGCTCTTTCAAGAATGGTCATTTTCAGCTTAGTTCACTTTAGTAACTTGTATAAAGTGAAGTGTTTTGTGCTGTGTAAGCTTTTTATTATTTCTAAATTAATATTCCAATCACATTTGTGCATCTGTTCTAGGAATCTTTCCATGTCTTTTGTTTCTGTGCTAACCAGTTTCAGTTTCGGCCTTTTTCACTAGTGCTTTATCTTTCAATTGCTTTAATACTTGAAGCACTCAGTGAACGTATTTAAATGGCAGTTTTAAGCTTGGTTCATTTTGATTATTAACTTGTGTATAGTGAAGTATTTTGTGTTGTGCTAGATTTTTATTATTTCTAAACCGTATTAAGTTCTTATTTGTCTGCTTTCTCTAGCGATCGATATGCATCTTTTGTTTCTCTGTGAAACAGTTTCAGTTTTGGCCGTTCGTGGAATTGTTTGTCTTTTATTTGCCTCAATACTTGCAGCTCTGCTCAAGCAGCTACTCTATATTTAAGAGCTCTTCAGTGCAGTCGCGAAGCATCAGCGGAAGCATCAGCCCTCATGTAAAGACCATCTTGTGTAAAGACCACGAAACTGCCTACACAAGTCTACTGAGCAGGGACACTGACCAAGACCTGGGACATTCTTTTCCATGCAGGTACTTGCATTTTTTTTACTGGTCTTCATCCTCAACATATTTTTCAAATTCCTGACATTGACACTAGACATTTCTCTCATCCCTCTAATAAGAGAGGACACAAAGCAGGAAAATGTTTAACTGCTCTGATAAGCATGCCAATCCCTCAGAGACATCCTTCTCCTTTGGCCTGTTGAACTGTTAGTCTGCATTGAACAAAGTGGACTTCATTCCAGCATTTGCCACACAAAGTGGACTCCAAGTTGATCATGAATCTGCCCAAGAAATACAGCAATAGCTCTTTAAACTGGATTCTGATTATAAATGGAACACTTGTAAAAAGCTGTAATGAGTAAAATTTAATTTGAAGTAAAAAATTGATGCTTCGCTTCATATAAAGATTTTCTAAACAAATTGTATTTCGTTTCTAGTGAAATGTGTACCACTGACACAAGAATTCACATGAATTAATTTCGCCTGTCATTTAGTATTTAAATAAAGATCTCTAGTGAAAAGAAGACCACTGGACTTTTTTCCAGTCACGTGTAAACACTTGATTGAGTAGCCAGTTATGTTTGGAAGGAAAGATCGTTACTTTGTCAATGACAGTCTTGGCAACTGTAATCCTAAACTTGTGTCAGAGACAGAATACGCTTGGAGAGTGCATACTGTATCTTCAGCTTTTCCTGCAGACCTCAAGAAACTGGAAATGTTGAATTCTGGGTTAATGAGACTTTCCTGCTGAGAAAACACTGTAATGTGCATAATAGTGCGTGTTAGTGTGGCTTTGTGTGTAAAATATGCATATATATTTTATAAAAAATGCACTACACTCCTTCTGGGCGATGCGAATGAAAGGTATAAATTGAATTGATTTTATTGGTGTCTGACAGGTCAAATGCATTACACGAATGCAGAAAGAACACAAGTAAACAGAGAAGCATGAGTGAGGCTTTAGAAATCAACATTCCTTCTTATTCACTGCAAAGAAACCTTTAAGCCTCCAAAAAATGTGTTTTAGTGAGTCTTGCATTTCTCAAATTGTGAAATTGCCTGCAAAATGTCCCTTTCACAAAATTGCATGCAAATCAAAACTCAGTAGTTTTGTTGTGTTTCACTCATCACTAGTCAAGAGAGATGATATTGAGAGCAATAAAAAGAAAGAGCCAAGGCTAAAGTGACAGCACAGCTAATCAAGAAAAGAAGCCAAATGAGCAGGCCATGACAAGGTTAAGAAATGCAGGAAAACAGTCATAAGTTACAAATCAACAAACAGAGTAAGAGAGGGGAAAAAACTCAATGAAAATAAGCAAAAAATATTTTAGCAATGTACTTAAGATACAAGTGAGAAGAGCCAAAATAACTATTCCCTGAGGATACAATTTTGTGGAAGTAGGGGATGTGTGTATCATCTAGAGGAAGCAATATAGACAGAGCAGCATCACAAGTTCCTAGACTACATATTTTGGTTGAAAAATAGTGCATCTATTACTCCAACTCCCATAAACGACACAAGAGAAACAAATGCTGATTAAATACAAGCTTGCTGTCTTCAATTCTCCTATAAAAACAGTCTACAAAAATCTTTAAACCAATAAAAAGAGTATAGAGGCCATGCTGTTACAATAAGCACAAACTGGAGGGAACTAAAGATGTAATTCTTCATATCCCAAATTATAAAATATTACAGAAACAAAATTCTTTAGTTCTTACAGTCTTAAGCTGATGTCATATTATGCAGGTTCTAGTTGTGGCTCTGAGGCTAGGGATCTGCACTGGAATTCAGAAGGTTGCCGGTTCGAATCCTGTAAACGCCAAAAGTGACTCTACTTCGTTGGGCCCTTGAGCAAGGCCCTTAACCTGCAATTGCTCCGTCCTGGGTATGACGTTAATCTGCATCCAGCCCTGCATGTAGGTCCTCCAACCTGCAGGGCAAAATCTGGGGGTTGGTGGAAGAATTGTCAACCCAGGCACCATAAAAAAACATCATACTGCTTCTATTGCATCTGAACTAGTGTGGTGCTGAGGTGTTACCCATTGAATTGCTGCACTTGGGTCCTAATCTGGGATCCTGAGTTGGTTTGTCATGTGGTGGGTGCGGCAATGCGCAGTATCAGCATGTGCACCTAATCTCTCTCTTGTAGTTGTTAGGTATTTCAAATTTGCTGACTATGTTTGCTGGTCTTGTCAACTTACATTACTGAATTTTAAATTTATTGAGTGCATGCCAACTTTCTAGCACAGTCTAGCTCTTACACCTTTTCTATCCACCAATGGTGTGGTGTCTGATGGAACCAGTGCTGTACAAGGGGTTGAAAGGTTCAACAAGTTTAGACGCATTCTCTGCTAATCGGACAGAGAAGCTTCTCTTCTGTTTATAAAGTCCACCACGTCTGCATTATATGCATTGTTCTTTCAGATAAGCATTCATTGGTTGTCAGCTCTCATACACTCAGCGCCCACCCCTAAGACTAAAGATAGAATCAAACTGTCAGGGGGAGTCACTGGTATGTCAGGCCTCATGACTGAGTTTCACTGGAGCGGACTCCACTAAGATTGCATAAATGAAGGCTACAATGTGACATGGCCTTTTGTTCACCATTTTAAGTCTATCTATCTATTTTGACACAAGTCTAATCCAATTTAGGGTCACGGGGCCCAAAGTCTATCCCAGTATCGTCAAACAAAAAGCAGGAACCAGTCCTGAAAGGGTCCCAGTTCATCGTAGGCCACATTTCCACGCACACTAGCCTTCAATTTCATTATTGCCAATTAATGTAAAACACATCTTTATAATTTGAGAGGAAAACAGGAGCACCTGAAGAAAAACCCACAAGGACAGAAGGAGAACATTGTACTCTATGTACCAAGCCTTCCCATACTCCCCTTAAGAGAAAGCCTATTTGCTGCTTCATCAACACATTGCTTAAACTTTATGGGTATTTCTAATTCAGAACTCAATAGCTTGTACTAGATGCCCATGTGAATGTAAATATGTCACATGTGAAATGGAAAAAGAAAAATATTTAAAAGTTTTTAATCCAACTATATTTTAGAAAAATAGGAAGGGAGTTCAAAGTTAGCAGATCTATCTTTTTACTTTCCATACTTCTTCATTCCCAGTTCAGACTTTATGCTGGTAAGAATAAGGCAAACTGAGATAAATACCCATAGTCACTCATAATAAGAATCACCGATCCAACTTACAATTCGGAACTCTCCACCCTATGCAGACTCCACACAGAAAGCCTCCAAGCTGGACATCAAGCATGAGTTCTGTTACTCTGAGGCAACCACCTGCTAAACCACACCAAGTATATTCCTATTGGAGGTTAAAGAAAGAATCCTTTTCTCTCTCAAACATGTGACTTTCTCATGAACCGGAAAGGATTCATAACAATTTGACCTTCACAAATATTGAAAACTGTCTGTTATAAAAATGAAGACATTTTCAGATCTCTTTGCCTTGAAAAAGATGACAATGATGTCACATATCAATGTAACCCCAAATCGCCTTGCATTATTCAGATACTGTACCTATCAAGGGTGTCCCAATAGCAGTGGCTGGCAGTGTGTCAGACACAATAATAAGGAAGACTGAATATCCAAGCAGGAGGGTAATTTTGAAAGACACTCGCTCTCCACTGTCTGGAGGAAGATAAAATCCCACAATGTCCATCACCATTAGGAACACACTGGGTAACAACAAACTCACAGCATAGAATAAAGGTCTTCGGCGAATCACAACCTGAACAGGAAGAGAAAGAGCATTGGATGAGTGGAAGAAGATGCACGGATCTGGAGAAAAACAATATAAATTAGGATTTTTGCTAAGAAGAAAACAAATGTTAAGTTTAGCTTACATACGATAAATTTAATAAAACAGAAATGCAAAAGGTCTTCTGCTTTCTATGTGTAGATTGTTAGTCTGAAAGTGACCTTTAGGAAAACCACTGAAAAAGGAGCTGTATTTCATTTATTAACTTGATTATAGAATGGACACCATCTACTATATGTCTCCTATAGTACAAATAAAAGGTCAGATGTCTGTATTTCAGTCAGATATTGGATTCACAGTTTACTGAAAAAGGCTTCCACACTATTATGCATTTTTATTTGAATTTTATTTAGCATACATTATTTTGCCTCCATCACGTAATTGAAATGGAGACTAAAACTAGGCTTAGCAATGAAAAGCAATAAACTGAGTAAAGGACTGCACTAAATATTTGTTTTATGAAAGTTGTTTTGTGGACGACATTCTTTTGCTATTTTTTTTACTTTGTTGTTGTGTTTTTGTAATTTCTAGTATTTTGTGATAATTGTCTATACAATCTCTTAAAAGGAAGGAAGCAGCCTGCTTCCGTTAAGCGCATGTGTAAAAAGACTTCTGAGGTATTGTAAGATCAGAGTTTTTGCCAATATGAACTGCTGTATTTTCTTTAATAAGCTTTCTGGCTTTATAAACTATTTCACTATTGTTGAGAAAGTCTGATTTTGTAAAGTTTTCCTGGCCTTTCAGAATTTTTATCATTGGTATTCTGGATTGTTCATATCTCAGGAAATGTATAAGAATACCTTATTGTATATTTTTTATTTACTGCAATGCTCCATGGACATCACCATTTTAGGTACAAATGTGATCAATGATTAGTAGGTAACAGACTCCAAAAATCACCCCAAAGAGATCCAGGGTTTACAAGTTGGTAACACAGTTAGTTGACTGTAGAGGTTTGACTCATTCTAATTCCTATTTAAAGTATTCCAGGTTACAGTTTAAAGGCACAAATGAATGACTGGTTTCCGACTTGTGATTATGTTTTGTCTTTAGGTGCTTCTGCAGTGTAGGACTTGCTGGTTTTGACTTTGCTTGTTTTTTGATTCACGGCTCATCTTCTGACCCATTACAATTTCTGATTTTGTGGGCATCAAATTTTGTATCTATTGGAGGAACAGCTATGACCAAGGCTATGTAGTCATGTTTCCGTTGTGCTCCTTCTGAATGCAAAGTAATTTAAGAACACTATATCTTCCACATCTAACATAATTTACAAGAAGTGTGCAGACAGCGGTGTAAAAAGTAAAAAAAATGGATTTGACTTGACAAGGTACCAGAAGAAAGTCTGAGAGATGGCATGACATTGATTAGGTTTAAGAGCCCCCAATCTATAAGACTGTATTCAAAGAGAAAACAGAATAGAGAGCTAACTAAAGATGGGCTCACCAGAGAGAAGGGGGAAGTCAAATCGAGATTTTGTGTAACTGCAAGATTAAGTGCCACTTGAGAGACTAAACTTCTCGAACTATCAGGCTGTATGGTATGAAATGTCATACTCTGTTTGCTTTGCTTTATTACACTAGCTATATTTTTATAACTTAATAAGCCTGTTTCCCTGCTTTTCTCTGTTTTTATCACTGACTGAGAATTAAGGGCAGGGGAGACAAAGAACGCTCTTTAGAAATAAGCTAAAATGATGGTGTGAAAGAAAATTTAACTGCTTGCCGTTGCAGGGTTAAAAGCTGTTTTATTATAACAACAGGTTATTCATACAGGCATCTGTCATAAGAAAGGTTGCAGTAAGCTGACCTACGACAACTTTGTTCTTTAGGAACGAGTCTGTTAAACGCAGGAAAGATGACCTTTCTTTCTTTGGGGCCCCTCTTGACATGTACACAAAAAAGAAACGGTTGGCCGATTTGCATAATATAAGACGAAATGCTTAGATGCTGTTTCATAAGTAAGGGGGAGGGAGGAAAATGAATATTAAAAGCGATTAAAACAGGGGAATTTTGCTCTTCTGCTTTGCAAAGCATGAATCCATGTATTCATCTGTGACTGAATAAAAGCTGATTGATTGAACTATTCCTGTATTCCTCTGAGATCTCTTTCCACAACAGTGGAAGTTTATGAAGTTTATGAGGAAGCTTCTGATAAACGCTAGTGGACCATAGCCCTGGAAGCAAGAGCACTGCAACTTTGAACTACATAAAGGTTGGTAAATATTCAATAAGAATTATAAATGGGAGGAGTGGCAAAGGTGTAACATATAACTGTACAGGAAAATAATTTGTGCATTTGATAACAGGAGAGGTGTCCCCAAAACCTCTTTGGACTTTATAGTGTGATAAAACAGTAATGTAATATATGAGGAAGCACTAATTGTGGTCAGACATCAAATGGGAATATTTAAAGTTTTAAGATGAAGGTGGGGCTGCACCAGAAATCCATTCTTCTACTTTTCATGATATTAATGGAGGTGCTGACTGGAGAAGTGTGTGAAAGATTGCAAAAGATGGCAAAAATTAAAGTTTAATGGAAGGAACATATCCTGAAATGGAAATCTAGTTTGGATGTGAATGGGGCAGAATGTGTGGAAGAAGTGAATAAATGGTTGCACATTATTGTGAGAAACTCAACCCACTGCATAGTTTGTTCAAAATGGTTGCATAAAAGATGTAGTGTGTGAACAATGGAATTGTTTTGGTGAAAGTAGGGAACTTCTTCTGCTTTGGCGACATGTTAAAGAAGAGTAGAGATGGAAGTGCACACACAGCAGTGATAGCAAGACTGAAAAGTGTACAGAAGAAATTACGGAGTCTTTGTCCTCAATTTTGATTTTTAAAGGAGTCTCGCTGGCATTGAAGAATAATGTTTATGAAAACTGTGTGAGGAGTATTATGTTATTTGTGAGAGAGACATATTTGATAAAATTAGAACATCAAGCAAAGCTCAGAAGAACAGAGATGTGAATGATCATGGGTGTGCAGAATATCGCAGAAAGAGCTGACTTAAGAGAAGGACTTGGTTCTTAGGCATTTGGTATTGTGCTGAAAGAAATAGACTAACTTGGTTCAGGTAAGTGGAGAGAAAAGTAAAAGTTGGCTAGGAGAAGAGGTGCACCAAGATGGAAGTGGAGTGGATGAAGCAGAAGAAGATGTGGCTGAAGGTGGTGTCACCAGATGATATGAAAAGAAAGCAGCATTGGGGGCAAGGCAGGAACATCTGTGGTCAAGATGCCTGTCTATTGTGAGACCCACCTATGCACACACTCAAACTTACACTGTGTCAGTTTTTTGACCTGCACGGTTTTTGGGACATGGGAGGAAAATGAAAGAACCTGGATAATTTGCAGAATTCCAAATAGAACTCCAAAAACATTTTTGTAGTAATGATTTTGTGATAACGTAAAATAAAACTAGTTTCCAGTACCTAGAAATCAATAAACACTTCTCTATAATGTGATTTGCCATGCATATAGACATTTAGCCTTTATATTATTAATTACTAGCAAAATACCCGTGCTTTGCACCGGCGAAGTACTGGCTTAAAATTTTTATTAAAAAGAAAATTAAACCTTTTTAAACTGAGGGAAAATATACCAATAATTATTTGTTAAGGATCTCTTTGTATACCACATTGTCAGTTCTGCCCTCCAGTTGTAATATGACCAAGCTGTATGCTGATCTTACTCTTGAGCATGCAACGTACAGTTGGCCATGTGAACAGTAATCTTGTCTGAAATCTCAGAGCTTGGACTGCTGATGTCATAATCGGTATGAGTTTCATGGTTTGTTTCAATTACAACAGTATTTGGCAGGACTTGCATTGAAGTGACATTCGGCATCTGTCAAGTGTTGTAAGCATACAACCGGTTTCATCGATAACTTCACATCCAGCTTTTGAGAGTTTAAACATTCATAAACATCAAAGTGTCCACTACTGAAATTGTCAACTGTGAATCTAAGATGTTTTAAGAGGCATTGGTGGTTGTCAAAAGGTGTAAAATATTTGGCCATTTCTGTACACTTGAAAGCGACAACCGAAAAATTTAGCGGCAGCCATCAACTCACATGCAGAACCATAGGTGAAGGGCTTAAGTATTTCACTCTTCTAGTGCTCCTGTGTAGTATAATTATCTCCTGTACCGTCATCAGTCCACACCTTGAACCTGTCCCAGTTATTCAATACATTAGACACAATGTTCCTCCGGATATCAAGAGTGAGCCTCATATGGCCATGCAATATGTAACAAAGAGAATGGAAAAGGCAGGTGCCATCTCCGGGCATGGAAACCACTCGGTAAGTGACAGTTCTTTGATCGATGGTGATCACCTCGAAAGACATGTTAATGGGGGTACGGTTGGAATGATAAAGGAAATGGGTACCTGAACAATGTAAAATAAGTACACAATAACTATAATCGTAATAAACAAACAATAAAACAGCGGAGAAGCCGTGGATTAAAAAAAAAGGCTGCAGTTATCAGCAGGGAGACGTGAATCCTGTGGCGAAGCAAGGAAGGGAATTTAGAGATCAGAGCGACGGACGGCCTTATATAGGCAGGCAGCCAACAATGTGGGAGGCGTTGGGATGGGGGACCTAACGCCACCTCACACGGTGACCGAGGTGCAGGCTATGGACGTATATATGTACGTAAGTAGGATTCAGTTAGCATTGGGAACCTGCGTACCAAGTTTCTTAAAGAAGGGCCCATAAGTAACAAAGACCGTTGGAAAGTTCAATATGGTGGCCGACAGTGGCCTCATACCACCGAAATAAGTATGAACATTGGTTTCAGTTAATGCAGGGAAGCTACCTACCAAATTTCCTGAAGATGGGGCCATAAATAAGAAAGTTCAACATGGCGAACGTTGTCGAACGTTATGACTGTTACACGTAGAGTTTCGAAATGAAACCTGCTTAACTTTTGTAAGTAAGCTGTAAGAAATGAGCCTGCCAATTTCAGCCTTCTACCTACACGGGAAGTTGGAGAATTAGTGACGTTGCAAAGTTCAATATGGCGGCCAACAGTGGCGTCATACCACCGAAATAAGTACGTAAATCGGTTTTGGTTAGCGCAGGGAAGTCGCCTACCAAATTTCCTGAAGATGGGGCCATAAATAAGAAAGTTCAACATGGCGAACGTTGTCGATCGTTATGACTGTTACAAGTAGAGTTTCGAAATGAAAACTGCCTAACTTTTGTAAGTAAGCTGTATGGAATGAGTCTGCCAAATTTCAGCCTTCTACCTACACGGGAAGTTGGAGAATTAGTGATGAGTGAGTGAGTGAGTGAGTGAGTGAGTGAGGGCTTTGCCTTTTATTAGTATAGATTATATTTGTTTTATTTATTAGCTGTGTTTTAATCTCTAACTTGATTTGTCCTAACCTAATCCAGTTATCTATTACTGAAACTACTAAACCCAATTCTAAGATAACCAATGACACCAGCATTAGGTTCAAAACTGACACAATCCCAGGGCAGGATGCCAGTCCATCCTTGGAATTCCTTATGTAGCCACACTCACTCATTCAGGACATTTTAGTGTTGCAGATTAACCCAACACACATGCCTTCCATTAGTGGGATGAGTGTTTGGAGAAACCCCCAAGCAAAAATGAGAAAAACGTACAAACTGTACCCAGACATAGGTCAGGAAGTGCCTCAAATGTAGTGCTTTGGCGCTGTGAGACAGCAGAGCGCACCACTGTGCTTTATCAAAGATATACTGTAATACTCAGGCCACTTTATGATCATGTTTGCCATCCAATACCTTAAAAACAATTTAGAATGAGATTCTCCATGGCATCAAACCATTTGGATACTCATGCCAACAAAGCAACCAAGTAATTTAATTGCAGAAAGATTATTTCTTATGCAAATAATAGTTTGTACTGTACTGTGCTAGTAGTCCCCAGAAAAGATTAATTGAAAGTAATGTCAGAGTTCTAAAACAACTCAAATACATTACTCATAAAGATAATAAAAGGCACTGAAACTAAAGTAATTAAAGACAAAATGACTAAGCTAAAAGTGAATTTCATAAGCATGTGCAACTATACTAGAAGTAACAAAAAATATTGAGATAATTGCCATTGCCATGCAACTATAATAAGGTGGTGTAGGCAGAGCACACTTATTATGAGACATTTGGTGAAAGCTATGAAGATGGGAATGTTTCAACACCTTGCACCTTACTATAGCAATTCCTTAATTTCTAAGTGATTATAGAATTTTAGTATTGGTGCTGCCAGTGTAACAGCGCAGCTATCACATGGAGTACAAAATATTATGTTCCTGCATACTTACATAGAACTTCATTTCTGCATAATGGTCATTGCCATCAATACTGAAGACTGAATATTTTGACAAGACATGCAGCAGCTCCCATTCTCCCTGGTTCATGAAAACACTTTTGTCAAACATCACCTCTTCTGGTGTCCTCATCAAAGAGATATTAATGTCAGAAACTGTAGAATGATACATTTCAGTTAGATAATTCTTCTTTGAATTGGTTACATTTCATTAGAACACCTATAACAATTTTTCTTCATCATTTTTTTTTGTTCAAACCAAAACCTAATTTGGCTGCTTATGAATCCCGTATGAATCCTTACTACCATTTCTGGTGTGTCAGCCTCCATCTCTCACATGAGGTTAGTCCCCAAACTGCCTCATGTGTCCATCGACCTTTCTGACTCTCCCTTGCTACTGTATTTCCCACTTTCTCCCTCTGAGTTCCCCATGTAAATTTTGCTTCTTCTGAGAGTAAGTGAACCAACAGTAGTTAGTGATATTTAATCAAAAGTGGCAGAGGTGGACAATTCTGTCATGAACTAGGAGACACAAGCACTAAAGATTTTGAAATCAAGTAGTAATGTCCACTAAAGGGGGGAAACTGTCAAATCCAGCAAGTAACAAGGGCAAAGAAATGACTGGCTGGAACACTGGGAGACCCTATGGTTATCTAGAGGAGAGGGCATTTCCTGGCACTGATTGGCAGGTGGCTGCGCCTCTTATGGGACCAATCACAAAACATAAGGAACATAATACAGGCTAATAAAATACAGCAGACGGTTAACAAAAGTAACATTAACATAAATAAATGGGTCAATGATGAACAAAACTAACACAACACATGGATCTGAACCCCAGCCAGGGGACTAACCCTGGCCGATATATAATAATTTTTTAAATGCTTTTGGTAGTGAATTTAAGTACAAAATTTGAAAATGACTTTGCTTAATGTCAGCACTCAATTGATGGTCTAAGGATATTCCTGAGTGAATATGTTAGATGACAACAGAGAATGGTGTTGCTGTTGGAGAGCAAGCTTGTAAAACAAAGAAATATGGTTCTAAGGTTTCCAGTCATAACAGCACTATGTGGTGATGAACGTGATGAAGTTTACTTCCATTATCAACCTGAACATCATGAAATCTAAAATCCAATGCTAGCAAACTGTTCTGGAATAATACTTACTGTCCAAGTTTAAAGTAGCAAACATCTATCAGGGAATGACATAACACTGTAAGATATTTTACCAACAAAAGCAAGCAATTCAATCTGTTCATTTGGTTTGCTGACACTTCTGCTGTGTAGCTCTGTAATTTGTTTAAGATTGCCACAGATTTTTGTGTGACAAACTGTATCCACATATATTTATTTCAGTAAGCAAATTATTATTAATGTGTATTAAAAATGAAATTTGTTTAATTTCAATTTCAGTTTAATGTAGTATAAGGAAAGCTGGCTATTTCAAAAGCAACATTTTCATTTTGATAAAGTTACAATATTTGATTTTGCTCTGTACTTTCATAGGTTTTATTAAGGGTTTACACTTACCATTTAATAAAGGCCTGTGGACACATTAAGTAAACACGTGTAGGACTTTATGTGATTACTGGGTAGGTAAGTAAGTACGTCTGACACTTCTGTATCATTCAGATACTACATAAGCCAGTTGTGGTCTCTAGAGTCAAACTCAAATATTGCCTATGAGGCAAAAATAAGTAACAAAAAATCATTTCCTTTACGTCACAGTTTTACTGAGCAGATAAATATGTATGGTAGCTCTGCGCCAGTCAGATACTACTAACATTCTCTGTGCTAGCCAACTACTGCTTGGCGTGTATTATTCACACTTCACCTTGTATGCATTTGTGTACAATGAGCTCTGTACAGGTATATGTATTATACGTGTGTGTGTATTGAAGTAAACTTCAGTGTGGAAAAATTCATTTGCATGAGCACAGCTCACAACAGACAATACTTATCACACCATAACAGTACATTCTGGAAGAAGCAACAGTTACTCCAAAATAGCACCTCCACTACTTTAGGTCTGTATCCCCTGCCCTGGATAATTCTTTGGAATTAGCTGATGCCTCTGCAATATACGACTATAGAATCTACAAGCTAATCTACAAGGCAATCTAAAATAGTAAGAAAAAAAGAAAAAAACAGGATAAGGATACTTACTTGTGTGAAGCCAGCTTGTAAATGTAAGCGTGCAATTCTGAACATCAAATGGGAAATTGTAAATGTCCAAACTGCAGGCTGTCACCACTTGGATCGGTTTGTAGTTTCTAACTAGCCCATCGCTCCTGACATAGACATAAGGAATATCTGGGGACTTCCCTACATCAACACTAAAACAAATAATATATCCAGAGTCAGATCTCCATGTTTCTAAGATTATGTAAGTACAGTTGTCTTATTAAAAGAGTTACGAACAGACTACAAAAGAGGCTGCAGTGGTATCTCTCACTAGTTTAGCTATAGCCTCTTTTCACAACTTTCTTTTTAACCCATTAAACTCAGCAATATGTAAGTCTGTGTTTTGCTACTTTGACTTAATTGGCTATAACCTGATCATCCTTCACTCAATAGTCATGTTGTACCCTTCAAAATAAAATTCAGAATTTCTCTTTCAGAATTTTCACATCTGAAGAATTAGTTAGGTTGTACACATATGTTACAGTAGAATTGCAAGTTGCAACGTTCAGCAATGTTTTACCAAAAAAATGCACTGTGCATGTTATTCTTATTTGCATAGGTGTTGAATAAGCTTCCAAGTGAATTTGTGAGGAACACCCAGAAAAAAAAAATATTATGAAATATCTAGTTTTACTATTTTAAATCAATATAATACTCAAGGTGTAGCACGGTGGCACAGTGGTAGCACTGCTGCCTCGCAGTAAGGAGACATGGGTTCGCTTCCTTCATGGAGTTTGGAAGTTCTCCCCGTGTCTGCGTGGGTTTCCTCCCACAGTCCAAAGACATGCAAGTTAGGTGGATTGGTGATTGGCCCTAGGGTGTGCTTGGTGTGTTTGTGTTTGTCCTGCAGTGGGCTGGCGTCCTGCCCGGGGTTTGTTCCTGCCTTGCCTCCTGTGCTGGCTGGGATTGGCTCCAGCAGACTCCTGCCACCCGTGCGTTAGGATATAGCAGGTTGGAAAATGACTGACTTACTGACAATAATCAAGATTATCTCTCTCTGCTTGTAGTGTTATAAAATAAGTATCAATGGCATATATATCCATTATTGAAGAGCCCTGAAGTGCAGATCTTACTCTGTCAGAACATATATAGTTAGGAAAGAAATTATACATTGTATCCAAACTACAGCAGCACCAATACTTGCAAAATTCTAAAACATCTTTACTAGAACAGAAATAAGATTCTGAAATATAGAAAGTGGAATGAGGTATCACTTGAAAGTTAAAACAACCTTCTCATTTAGTAGACAACAGTCTGTCCCTTAAACTGTACACAAGTGAATCAGGACATTCAATAAGGCCATTTTGGGGGCAGATGTTGCTGTGGTACAGAAATGTGGCCATCTTTGAGGGAAGAAAGAAAAATATTGCAATGTGACATTTGGATATGCAATACAGCATTTTAATGGCAACACACTGTACTTTATCTATGTGGGCCCAAAAGACTTTGTACTATTATTTGGTACCACCGGTGGGTCCAAAAGAATTTGGGCTGAGTTTCAAGGGTTAAAAATATAATAAACCTATTTGAAATTAATCACCACATTTTTCATTTAAAATTGGCATGCCACATTCCCAAGCATTTGTATTTGTATGAACTGGATGCCGATCCTTATTGTAAGTAACTTTCCACGGAAGCAGTTGCTCTTGTGATCAGATAACAGTTTTATTTGTTAGTTCCCCCGGCTAAATGTTATCAGGAACTTGGGGTAAACGCTCTTGCTTACAGATGCATGTCCTTTCATTAAATGTGCAATGGGTTTGAAAGTGCTTAAAGCGTGATACTGGTTAATGTCACAAACCTACAGTTACTTACTGAACAGCTTTTGTTTATTATTTTTGTTTGTATTTATTCAAAATGATTTTGTATTGTTTTATTTGCATGATGTGTTTATTTTTGTGGCTTTCTATTGAAAGGAAGAAAAGTCAGATTATTATATAAATCAGTTTGAACTATTGCATAAATGAGGGACGTTCAAAAAGTTTCCACACTTTTCTTAAACTCTATTTATTAAGAATTTCCAAAACAAATGACTTCACTTTTCCACACAATCACCTTCATTTGCAATGCAATTTTCCCACCGTCATACCAGTTTTTTAATGCCCAATTACTATTCCTCCTGCCTTCATTGTTTCCAACGAAAATATAAAAGTGCGTAAACTTTTTGAACATCCCTTCTTGATATAATTCCATCCATCCATTTTTATAACTTGATGATTTAAATTAAGATTTGCTAGGAGTCTTAACTTAATACCATGGGTGCAAGGAATGGCTGTAGGGGGCATTACTTCACTGCAGGGGTCTGTTAGCTTGCATTGTTAATTAAAACATATAGTTTTACTTACAATTCATTGATGAGAATGTCTGGGACCCAAACATTAGTGGTGGGAATGGAGATTTGCTTGAGATTATCAAAGTCTTCTGGGTTCCACACAAGAAATTCATCCTTCCATTGCTAAACACATTGAAATAGAGCTTAGACACCTACGGTAGCTTTTTAGAACCACTTGTAACATGAAATTGCCATTTTCTGTCATTGGGCTCTATAGGGTGGTCCAGATCTAATTATGCAATTTTCATTACGCTATAACTTATTAAGTTTATGGCATAGAAAATCACCCAAAAAATCCCGGACCATTGAGAAGTGTGCGAACTGACGACATGAAGAATCGTCTTTGCGCCGAACTGGAATCGTCCCCACATAATCAAAGTCATCCAGACGATCTGGATCTGCATAATTAGATCTGGACTACCCTGTAGTGTATGCTATGTTAAAACATAAAACCAAATAAACATAAAATGAAATAAAAAAACAAAACCTTGTAAGTGGCAAGTCATGTTCTTTGTTGCACATTCTATGGTATTAATGATGAAGAACCCAAAAGGACCTAGATAAATATTTTTTTTAACATTTGTTCAGCTTTTGCACAATTAGTATTGTCAAATCCTTACCAATTTCAGAGATAATAAAGTACAATTTTTAAATAGATGTCATGGTGTCAAGATGTTAACACAACATCCTAGCTGCTTCCCATGTACAATTTATTTAAGAAAAATTAACATTTCCAGTGTTATGCATTTAAATATATGACTACACTGTGCCTGGATAACACTATAGAATATAAAGTGCAGTCAAATACTGCTGATTACATTCGAGGGCATGAAGAAATAAAAGAGAACAATACTTTTCTTCACACAGCAGGTGTCAATTATAAGTATGATTTGTATTACAAGGAGAACAGTAGGTGATTTATATAGGCATTCACTAAGATTTCTAAAAAAAAGTGAAACTATTAATTATGTATTTCATTCTAGATTGAGGTTGAAATTGAACACAATCAAAAAAGGTTCTTCATTAAAAAAATTAATGCAGATTTCTACATATGATTAATTTTAATAGTGTTCCTCATGTTATTATATAGCTCAGAGGCTTAAGCAGAACATTGTATGTCCCAAAGAAAACATCTGTGCTCTCCAAATACTTCTTTGCCTAAAGTTCACTCAAGCACAATAATATTTAATATGATTAAAGTAAATATAAAAGATAATTACATGAGAACAAAATGTCACAGAACTTCATATGCAACATTTATCTCTCAAATTGAGTGCCCCATCACAGACCAGGATTAGGGACGTCTGTGCTAAAGTCGCCTTAACCTGCGTTACTTACCTGCCGGTACCATATGTAAGTTGTCAAAACTTGATTTTTTTCATCCTAAAGTTTAATATGTAAAAAATAGAGAAAAAAAAGATTCAGAATCAACAAACTGATTCAAAAGTATTTAGGAATGTGATGTTAATGTTACACCACAGTCACATACTGGTTAAAATAATGATGAATAATACGGTATGGTTAGATGACAGATGCTAATATTGCGGTAATAGAATAAATTTCACAAAAAGTTTTTCTTTGCTGTGAGCATAATTGGATGACCCTAAGAGACCCCATAGACATTAAAACTTAGTACTGAAACCAGTAAAACCTCTACAGTGAGCAAAGAGAAACTTTTTAAATTGAAACATATTTTTTTATTACATTTCATTTAATTTTAAGATTGTTCAATAACAAACTATTAAATAAAAACGCAAGCTGTTTATGTTAATATGCATTTAGTCATGAAAGCAGATGAAAACTGTTGAGAAATATCACTTATCTAGAGGCATCTTGAGTACAGGTACTTTTAAATCAAGAAAGCAAATTAGAAATGGACAAGTCTAATATCTCCTCTAACTTTATTACAAATATTCCAGTTAAATATCATATGATGTATTTCCTTGTATTTATTTAGAACCCATGTGATATTTTAAAATAAAGTGAAAAAAGTTAAAATTACATTGCAGTGTTCTTAACTGTAGTTCAATAAATATTTTACCTAAAAAACATTCTTTTTTTGCATTAGGTTTTATTGTTTTATACTGTCAACTTTTCCATTCTCTTGCTTTTCTCTGACTTGAAAGGTAATCATTTACTTTGTAAACTTACCACACTAAGTATAGCATAAACCATAAAATCAATGGAAACCAGAGTGGAATTTCTCCAGTTTCGAACAGGCCGCACCCCTTTCTTGTAGCCAGTCATCAGGTAGTCGGAAAGACGAACCAAAGTGGAGTTGGCAAATCGGTTTGGATTGTTTCCTAGTCGAAATGCTACATAAGAAAGGACCAAAATAAATATGTGACATTTGGAAACATAAAACATTAGACATACTGTATTAACTACACTCTTCAAAATAAAGGTGCCAAAGTTGTTCTTTAGAGCAATGCCAGAGGGGAGCCATTTTTGGTTCCTAAAAGAACCATCTACAGTACATGAAGGTTCAAGAAAGACTTTATTTAGATGTGTAACTGGCTCCTTAAACAACTACGATAACAGATTTGTGAATACCAGTGGGTTCACGATTTTAAAAGGCTTGATAGCTTACTATAGGTATTCTTTAGGGGGCATATACAGGGTGAGTCAAAATTATGTTAACATTTGAATGGTGAAAACAATTTATTCACAAAACATATTTCATATGGTCAAGATGACTTACAGAACTTTCTCAACCTGTTCATCATCATGTTCAACACATGTACCATATGTGGCACACAAATTGTCGACAAAAATTGTATATAAGTACAGATATAGCAGTACCATTAGTGTTAACATAATTTGGACTAACCCTTTTCAAAGCCCACAAAAAACAACTTAATTTGTACAGTTTGAAATGTCTCTTTAGTCGAGCAATAGTTCTGCACAACCCAGTAAAGTGCCATTAAAGAATCAATATTTTAAGAATCAGTATGCGTACAAAGATAGAAAAGGAAAAAGTCGAGCAAACATGTCTATTTTACTTTTTAAATAGAAGTATGGATGCAGTATACTGTGTTAAGTAGTATGACTTTTACTTCTTAGTAACTTGCAACCATTTTAAATTGTTATAATTATAGCAGCATTTTAGACAGCAGTACTTATATTGCCAACCCAGTTAAATTCCTGTTGCGTTTTGTTTCACTTTAAAAGGCTCTTTATCTCCATAACCAAAGAGCCATGATGTAAGATTACTTACAAAATATTGATTTTTTTCCAGTAAATGTGGCCGTCAAAAGGACTGTTCTGTCTTGTTCTGTATTCACTGTTTGCATCACCCAATTATATTATATCAGATGTTTTAATGAATATATAGTAATAGGACATTTATCCATTCTAACGTAAATTAAGGTAAATTAACTTTATAGTTACTTAAAACAATGGTGGTTGGGCATTCTGTCTTTTTGCTTATAAACTATAAAATTACTTTAATTGTGCCTCGATATAATTATAATCAAGTTATATATTGATAATTTAGGTACATTTATTCACTATCTCTCCTTTGGTATAAACATAACAAGGGGGCGGATTGATTTCGATCTCCTAAATCACTGACGTTTTTAAGGAGTGGTGCAGTGTCAACCCAGAATATCTTAACAAAAGTCAAACAAAAAATAAAATATTGAAGTTTTTTTGTCGGGTAACTTTTAAGAAGTGAGGCGGTTCTTATATTGCTATCTAACCCAACATATTAAGGGATTTTCAATCCAGAAAAAAGTGCCTTACCTTCGCTGGATCTTGTCGTGTTGAACAGAAACAGACCGAGAGCTGTCCAGAGTGCTGAAGATCTCATTTTGTGTTTACGGCAAAAAAAAAAAATACTGCTGTGAAGTGACCTAAAACGCAGACGCCGGCAGCCTCCTATATCTCTGCTTTGTTGTTTTCAATAAAACGACCTAAACACCATTACGTACTGTTGACCCTCTTGCACTTTCCAAACAATTAGTAAATCCTCGACCGGGCGCATGTGCATCAGGTTGCAAGTTCCACATATGATGTCATGAGCTAGTGAGGTTTGCTTCGACCCCTTCTTCTGGTGCCCCTATCCCGTACTGGTTACGGGATAAATGTTGCCGGTAAGTGAAAGAAGCGGCGAGAAATCAGGTCTACTGGAAGAGTACTGCCCATTGCTTATTATAACGCGATTTACAAATAGGCACCTGCACGCGCGCGCATTAAGGCTTGTTCATGTGCCGGTCAGTAATAACGTGCTTGTTGTTTATAACTGGGAAAACGCAAATAAGTCAATCCAGCAAGCACATTGAATACCTGCTTAAATCTCCCGTGGATTGTTGTTTGGATTCCTTTCCGTTACCTTGATGTACTTAAATTTTTTTTCAAAGTTTGTACTGTATGTTGATATATGATATATTGACTTAAGAGTTTGAAAAGTTGATATTAATGTCATACCAATAGTAATTCAGATAAGGACATTGCATAGATATTATTTCATCGTTGCAGTTATTTTTAAAATAAAGAACTCAACGGGCTGCCCTTTAATTCTCACACGCACCTGCTTAAATGTAAAACTTCATTAGTCCGCTTGTCTAATTAAACTTTCGGGAAATGCTAGAGAAGTTTGATCATCTTTTGATCATTTCTTTTTTTTATTATCTTGTCATATAATAAATAAATTGATTGTAAAAATCAATGTTCCCTGTGCCAAATGAAAGACAAATAATACAATTAAAACGGACAAGCCGTGTTGAATTACGTGATCTAAATATTTATCAGATTTACGTCTCTTCGCCAGACTAAAGTTTCTCTGCAGAGTCAAACCAACAAATGGAGCTGGAAGCAATTAAATTGCCCAGTAATCCGAAGCACGGCGCTTCAGCGAAAGATAATGGCATTATCCTGAAATAAAATCCAGAACGCCCGAGTTGGGATACTAAGGGATTTGTTAGTCTACTGATTGACTCGGCCGATACCTCTGCCATTTGTGACAGGAAAATGCAAGATACAAGTTATTGCTGAATTTAATTTACAAATTTTATTGCCCGACAGGAAGTCTTTCCGTATGTAATCGAGAAGCACAATTTGTTAATAACTATGAGCTATTGAGTTTAGGTAATAAAAATTAAGGTTGATAACAATAAATTATTTTCCAGATGCCATTCTAACCCTTTGAATCCTTTGACTTCTAATGCTATTTTGTGAAAAGTAGGTGGCTAACAGCTTTTCTTTGATATGGTTTAATATATAATGAGCAATTGAAACTGAAGTGTGTTGGGAGTATGGCGACATAGTGGTTAGTGCTGCAGTTTTACTATTCCAAGTATGCAGCTCGAGTTCTCAAAAAGAAAAATGTCTGTTTAGAGTTTACATATTCACTCTAACCCTACATCCTCAATATATTAAAGGTTAAATGATGACTCCAAATCAAAGTAGCCTGAGTAAGCATGACAATGGTATGAGTGAGTCCGGAGATGGGCTGGCATCTCATCAACTACTTGCACCCATCGCTGCCTCTCAGTGACCCTGTTTTGGGCTAAGTGGCTGCCATAAAAAGAAAATCAATAATGTGGAGTGAGATCATTAACTGGGTAGGCAGGCAAACTCCATTGCAACTCACTGAGAACTGGCAGCAGAATCCACTCAGCACCACAGATGCAGGAGTCTATTTCATTATCAAGTTACATTCCATCAATGTAGTGCAGAAAAAATGATCAAGTTCAATATACTGCAGAACTACATTTCTCAAACTACTGCAAGTATCTTAGGTTTGCTTTTATTAACAGACTTGCACAATGCATCTCGTATATTCCATTTTGGAGCTCTGCCTACAAGACCAAACACAGGAAATGTAGGTGTAACATTGTCAATCCATATCCATTAAGTTCTTTATCCACTGTAAGGTAGTTATTGAATATAACATTGTTTTCATTTCTGCTAAATAAATAGATTTAACTGGAGTCTTTACTTAAATACCAATTAATTTTATCACTCTATCCAACTATGGTCCATTAGTCATTCTCCATTCTCCAACCCGCTATATCCTACATAACTACAGGGTCACGGGGGTCTGCTGGAGACAATCCCAGCCAGCACAGGGCGCAAGGCAGGAACAAATCCCCAGGCAGGGCGCCAGCTCACCGCAGGGCACACACATTCACGTCTTTGGGCTGTGGGAGGAAACCCATGCAAACACGGGGAGAACATGCAAACTCCATGCAGGGCGGAACCCGGGAAGTGAACCCAGGTCTCCTTACTCCGAGGCAGCAGGGCTACCACTGCGCCACTGTGCCACCCACACTAACTATAGTATCATCTAAAATATTATTGTAGATTACAGTGAATTATACAGGGAATAGAAACATTTTTCCATCTTCTTATAGTTAAACACAGGGCAGGATTAAGAAGGATGGGAGCCCCTGGGCTAGAGACACATTTGGGGCTCCACCTACACAAAATACTGTGATGTGCTATACACATCAACTTCAAGGTCTCAGAGTCACACAGAGTAAAGCAAATGATGAATACAGAGTGTTAGCTTTAAAATGAATGAAAAACAGAAAAAATAAGGGCCTGGAGAAAGATCGTTCATCACTTGAATTTGTGGCAGGCAATGTCAGGCAAAAGCTTGAACGCAACATCTACATTTGGGAAGATATAAGGAAAGTTTATTTCTCTAAAAAACTGTAAAAACTCTGGAGTGGATGAATTCTGCTTATCTCTAACCACTGTGCCCCAAACAACAAAGGATGGAGATGAAATAATAACCACAAGCAAATTAGAGAAGTTAAAGTTAGAGTTTAGTGTGGTTATCGTGTACTTTATGGAGTTTGTGGTTAGTGTGCTCTGTAGCTGCTTGTAAACCTTCTTCCTGAAACTGCTGGCCTACAGCTACTGCTCCAGACCTGTGCTGATGTATGGCTATGTCCACAATGGCTATGCCTATTTTATTTAGCCAAATGATTAATTAGCCTGCCATAGGTGGCCTCCTAGTTCACCTATATTGTAGAGCTGTATATTTCACTGCTAACACCAATCTCAACCCACCTTGTATAGCTCAGTATGTTCTACATCATCTCAATTTAGAATTTTAAAACATGAAAGAATTCGTTAATATCATTTTAGAATAAGTCTGCTGGGCCTGTGATAAAAGACTCTCTCTTGCTATTGATACACTGCTCAAAAAATAGAGGGAGCACTTCAATCACATTTTGGATCTCAATGAATGAAATATTCAAGTGGAAAATCTTTAATGCGTAATTCGTTGAGAACAAAATGGTGTGAAAATGGTCAATGGAAACCAAAATCACCAACCCATTGAGAGCTGTATTCAACATCAAACTGAAAATCAAAGTCAAAAATTGAAATTAAAGGCTGATCCAACTTGTGTGAATTTCATCACGGCCACTCATAACATGACTCAGTAGTATGTATGGACCCCACGTGCCTGTATGCACTCCTGACAACGTCTGGGCATGCTCTTGATGAGACGGCAGATGGTGTCTTGGATGATCTCCTCCCAGACCTGGATCAGGGCATCGGTAACTCGTGGACAGTCTGTGGCACTACTTGGCAGAGTCAGATGCACTGATACATAACGTCCCAGAGGTTCTGAATTGGCTTCTGGTTTGGGGAATGCACTGTCCAGTCAATGGCATCAATGCCTTCGTCATCCAGGAACTGCCTACACACTCTGGCCTGCATGAGTCCAGGAATTGTGAACCCTGGGCCCACTTTGCCAGTGTAAGGTCTGACAGTGGCTCTTTGGATTTCAATCCAGTACCTAATAGCATTCAGGGTACCATTGCCTAACAGGTGGCGAGGTCTGTTTGACCCTCCAAGGTATGCCTCCGTAGACCATCACTGACCCACTGCCAAATCAGTAATGCTGGATGATGTTGCAGGCTGCATAATGCACACCACATCATCTCCAGACTCTTTCACCTCTGCCACATGTGATCAGTGTGAACCTACTCTCATTTGTGAAGAGAACAGAGTGCCAAAGCCAGAGTTGCCAATTGTGTATTCCCTGGCGAATGCCAGTCGAGCTGCATGGTGACAGGCTGTGAGTGTGACTGCAGGTGCCACTGCTGCCCCACTGATCCATGGTTCAATTTGTTTGCCTGATCATTGTCTATGTGGCCTTTGTGAATTCTCCCTGGGTTTTCTGCTGGTACAAATGAGTTAACTGGCCGTTTTTAATTAGCACTGCACATGTCCTGTGCAGTAATATCATCTGGAGTTTGCTCACAGCTCTCCCCTAGTGCTGCTGGGATAAGCGTTGAAATGGACCAAAAAGGTTCTCCATAGATTTGTCATGGCTACTATAACAAACTAAATTCCTGATAAGCTGTTTGTGGCCCAGCCATAGTCTTCTAATTTCTTTCTTGCACAGAGACTGACACAATATAGAAACTTCCTCCAATTAGCAGAGTAATGTTAAGCTCATGATCTTCTTTCTCCTCTTCATATTTTCCCACTTCTATGTGGTGTCAATATGCCTGACCAACTTTTTCTATATAGCTTGATCATGGACTTCTTTCCCAGTCAGACCCTTCTCCTACTCCTTCTCCTTTGCCGTTTACATTCCCTAACACTTTCTCTTCCATTCCCATCATTCTTTTATCCACATATTCTTTGTCTTTCCTCATTACGTCTACCACTTCAGCCTACTTTCCTGTACTTTCTTAGATAGCCCTCTTCATTTTGTTGTACCTCTCCTTGTCTCATGTCTTATTCAGTAATGTTTTTGTAGCTCCTATGACAACATTCTCATTTCTGCCACAATCAACTTCACAGTGGTCTAATTACAAATATTAAAAAAAACAAAATAGATGACTGCATAAGTATTCAACTTAGTAATTAGTAGATTGGGCAGTCATGACAGCCTTGAATCTGTGTGCACAGGTCTCTCTCTATAATCTTATCTCATCTAGACACTACAATTTTTCTCCACTCTTCTTTGCAAACTGCTGTAGCCCTAAAAGATTGCATGGGGATTGTAAATCAAAAGCATTTCTTTCAAGTCTAGCCACAAATAATTCTCTGACTCTAAATTGGACACTCCAGATCGTTAACATTTTTGTATTTAAGCCATTCCTGTGTAGCTTTGGCTTTATGCTCATAGTTATTGCCTTCTTGGAAAACAAATCTTGTCTCAAGGTGCAGGCCTTCCAGGGCCAACTGCATAGAAGCATCCCCACAACATGATGCTGCCATCACCCTGCTCCACAGTGGTGATGGTGTATTTTAAATAATAATCTGTGCTGAAACATGGTGGTTGATGGCCAAAAACCTAAATTTGGGTCTCAGCTGACTTATTAGTATCCCATGTGCATTCTGGCAAGCTCTAGCTGAGCTGTCATGTGCATTTGTTAATAGTGGCTTGTAGCTCTTTCAGAGTTTTCAGAGGTCTCTTGGTGGCCTCCCTCACTAATCTTTTTGCACAATCACTCAGTTTTTATGAATGGCCTGTTCTAGGCAGACATACAGTTGTACCATCTACTCATTCCATTTCTTAAGGATTGATTTAACTGGACCCCTAGGGATATTCAGTGACTTGGATATATTTTGTTTCCATCCCCTGATTTGTAATTTTAAATCTCCTTTTCACAGAGTTGCTTGGAGTGTTGTTTGTGTAGGTTAGGCAACAATCCTGATTCTCCACAAGTTGGACCATCTAGATCAGGCGCATGTATACTTCTTCTTCTTCTTTTGGCTGCTCCCGTTAGGGGTTGCCACAGCAGATCATCTTCTTCCATATCTTTCTGTCCTTTACATCTTGTTCTGTTACACCCATTACCTGCATGTCGTCTCTCGCCACATCCATATACCTTCTCTTAGGCCTAACTCTTTTCTCTTCCCTGGCAGCTCTATCCTTAGCATCCTTCTCCCAATATACTTAGAATCTCTCCTCTGCACATGTCCAAACCAATGCAATCTTGCCTCTTTGACTTTGTCTCCCAACCGTCCAACTTGAGCTGACCCTCTAATGTACTCATTTCTAATCCTGTTCATCCTCCATCCTAATGCAAATCTTAGCATCTTTAACTCTGTCACCTCCAGCTCTGTCTCCTGCTTTCTGGTCAGTGCCACCGTCTCCAACCCATATAACATAGCTGGTCTCACTAACGTCCTGTAGACCTTCCCTTTCACTCTTGCTGATACTCGTCTGTCACAGATTACTCCTGACACTCTTCTCCACCCATTCCACCCTGCCTGCACTTTTTCGCCTCTCTTCCACAATCCCCATTACTCTGTACTGTTGATCCCAAGTATTTAAACTCATCCACCTTCGCCAAGTCTACTCCTTGCATCCTCACCATTCCACTGACCTTCCTCTTATTTACACACATGTATTCTGTCTTGTTCCTACTGACCATTCCTCTCCTCTCTAGAGCATATCTCCACCTCTCCAGGGTCTCCTCAACCTGCTCCCTACTCTTGCTGTCATCAGCAAACATCATAGTCCACAGGGACTCCTGTCTAATCTCATCTGTCAACCTGTCCATCACTATTGCAAATAAGAAAGTACTCAGAACCGATCCCTGATGTAATCCCACCTCCACATTGAATGCATCCGTCACTCCTACCGCATACCTCACCACCTGTCACACTTCCCTCGTACATATCCTGTACAACTCTTACGTACTTGTCCCTAGTGTGTGTTTGGTGTGTGCACGCCCTGCGGTGGTTTGTTTCCTGCCTTGAACCATGTGTTGGCTGAGATTGGCTCCAGCAGAGACCCATGACCCTGTAATTAGGATATAGCGTGTTGGATAATGGATGGATGGTGTGAAGAGTGCCCTCTTCTATGCGGTGGTGAGCTGGTTAGGCAGCATAAAGAAGAAGGACGCCTCACGCCTGGACAAGCTGGTGAGGAAGGCAGGCTCTATTGTAGGCCTGGAGCTGGACAGTTTGACATCTGTGGCAGAGCGGGCAGGCTCCTGTCAATAATGGAGAATCCACTGCATCCACTGAACAGTATCATCTCCAGGCAGAGGAGTATCTTCTGTTGTCTGTCACCGTCCTGCTCCACTGACAGACTGAAGAGATCGTTCCTCCCTCACACTATGTGACTCTTCAATTCCACTAGGGGGGTAAATGTTAACATTATACAAAGTTATTGTCTGTTATACCTGCATTTTTATCACTTTTTAATTTAATATTGTTTTTTTATCAGTATGCTGCTGCTGGAGTATGTGAATTTCCCCTTGGGATTAATAAAGTATCTATCTATCTATCTATCTATCTATCTATCTATCTATCTATCTATCTATCTATCTATCTATCTATCTATCTAATCAGATGACTTTTTAACACTATAATTTGCTACATTATATGACAAATCACATACTTTCCAATGAAAATTTATTTCCATTACATTTTTATTCAAAATGCTCTCAATAGTATGTTTTTTCTTTGCAATTAATAAATATGCACAATTGCAAGAGTTTTTTAATTTGCTTGTTAAAATCAATTTTAGTACTTTGCCTTTCATTAACCTTTATATTTGCATTACAGTATGACTTTTTATCTTTCCATTGATGGATAAAATTAAAGGAGGCAGGCATTGCTGACATTCCATTAGATTTGTTTGAATTTTTCTTTAATCGTCCAGCCAGAAGAAGATTCAATTATCTAATTCATTTATTTGTTTTAATGACACTTACCAGGTTAAGTCCCAGGGAAAGCGAGATACAAACAGATAAGTAACACATTTACAGATGAAAGCGTATTAAATGGAAAGAGACTGTTGGGTTAAGGATTCTTATTATGCATAACAATATAATGTGATGTATTATTAATAGTTACAGTGTGGGATTCAAATATTATGTGAAGATTAAAATGAAAAAGAGAATAAGGCAGAATGCCCATTGTGTATTTCACACTATTTCCAATTGCTGCTAACTAAAATCTATTCATTCAAATATTGAAATTTATGATTGCAGATTAAAAAATTAATTACTTACTCTAATAGAAAGATAGAAGCAAAACACAAGATTTTTAATCTTGAAACTGTTACTTTTATGAGAGATAACATGTCTTTGCGTGCCTGTAGTCGGTTTGGGGATTTTGAGATCAGGTTTTGATTAGCGTAATGAACCAATGCCTTGAGAAAAAGCAATAAGGCTGATAAAGTCTGAAACAATGTGCCTTCAAAGCACAAGTGTGACCAAGATAAAAAGTAAAAGCGAAAAAGCAGAAGTTAACAACTAAAAGCCATGAAGTCTATCTGCTTATGATGATTCACAAGAGGTCCGTGATTTGATAGGATGAATACATAGAACTGTTCACAACACTTTATAATATAAATTATAATACTGATAATTGTGTTCAGTTTTTTTAATGTGGTACAATTGTTCATCATTCCTGTTCAAAACCTGTTCATTCCAGTAAAACATTGCAAGGTATGCACAAAGCAGGAACTGATCTTTCCCAGGAGGCTGGTTTATGACAGCAGCCAATCACCTCCATCGGGCCTGTCTGCAGTCGTCAATGCTACTTAATCTCACCTGCCTGATCTTGAGATGTTGGATGTAGCAAGGCCTTCTGAGACCTCTGCAAGCGGAACTAATCCAGGGTTTCAGCACACACACACGTCTAATGGTTGAAGTCATGATCATCTCAACAGACATGACTGACCAGACAGTTTTTTATTGAACAAGGATGAATAATACAGTAACAATCAATTCAGTCATATGGTAAGGAATAATTAAACAAAGCAAAAAAAAAACAATCGCTCAATAAACAGAAGCCCTTGGAACGGCACATCCCGTTCCATAAGATTGCAAGACTCAAAAAAGTTTATGACATTACAGAAAAATGAATTATTGTGAGAAAACCCACACAAAGACGGCTAGGAAATAATAAGTTCTGACACAGTTGTATGAACATCTGCATCTACCACTTGGCTATTGTGCCTACTGTGAGTATTATTATTATTTTAGCAATGATTTTTAGAGCAATACTAATTCTTATAAGTATAGTAGGTCATTTCTCAATATCAATACCAGAGTATTTAATATTTACCTTAATGTTATGTCTCATTACCAAGCAAAACAGCCACCTCTTTTATAGAAAGCAGTATAGTTCATGAAAACAAAATAGTTTATTGTGGTAGACAGCCTGCTTTTAACTAGAACTTGAATTTACCACCTCAATAACATAGGCCTATTCCTGTAAGCTCCCTTTTATTGGTCTCATGAGAAGCCATGATCAGAGTTCAATAAAATAGCCGGAGAGATCAGGAGATCAATAAGATGGTTACAGGGCATTGTTCTGTTTTTTCTATTTGTTATGATATCATTTAGCCTCTTCCAATGGTAATGTATAATTCAAAGAAGCAGACAGCATCTAAATAGCCAATTTCTGAAGAGCAAGTGAAAAAATGAATGTTTCTGTTACATTGCTACTTAGTCCTTGACTGACTTACTAATGAAACTCAGATATGACTATAACAGGAGCCATCTTAGTATTTACACAATACCATAAACGGTAAATACCAAAGCTATATGATTATTAATGGTTGTGTCTCCTTAAGGCCACCAGTTCTAACCATTCCCTCGAGAGAAATACATTCTGTATTAATGGCACATTGGGAAAACATCTAGCTAAAATGACCATTAAAACCAGATGATAAATCCCATGTGATTATATGAGGAGCCCTGTAGTGAACTGTTAAGACATATGAAATGAACTGAAATCCTTTCATTCTTCAGACAGTCCATTCTTCTATCCAGTCCAAATTAGCGAAAGACTAATTAGAGAAAGACTAACGCGGCAGCTCTGTCAAACAGACAGTGTACACAAACACAGCCAAGCATTTAATTTGAAGACAACCTAATTTCCATTTTAACACAATCTTCAAAATGGGGAAGAACCCCTAATTATAAGGTAAAATGAGCACACAAGAACATGAAAACTACACATAGGAGGTACTTCTAAATCTAATCTTAATATTAAAATTACCAGTAAACATGGGTGACTGTTACCTTGTCATTCATAAAATGACTAGTTCTTAGTTTATTTCACTGTAATGGATATTTCGAAATAATGCTCTAGTGGTGATATTTGTTGCATTGAAACCCAGAATAAGAATTTCATCTGGTATAGTGGTTGACTCCTGCGGTGAGTTGGCACCCTGCCCGGGATTGGTTCCTGCCTTGTGCCCTATGTTGGCTGGGATTGGCTCCAGCCAACCCCCGTGACCCTGTGTTCGGATTCAGCGGATTGGAAAATGGATGGATGGATAGTGGTTGACTTGGCTACTACCAGAGTTGGCATTATATACACGATGCTGTCACATGAATGATTGACTGTTATAGTTCTGTGATGTCACACCAGCCTCGCAAAGCATCATGGGGTGCTGGGAAAAAAGTTTGTCTTACCCATCAGAAAAGTATTTGGTGAGGAAGGTCACTGGCAAACCCAAGATATTTGATGTGAAAAGCAAATTGGCAAAAGTCGCCAATCAAGACTATTGACTGCATACAATGATTTGCTTCAATTTCATTTAGACAGTGAAAGCATGAAGTGAATTTAATTGATCTGCATGAATTAGGCTTGCATGAAGGTGTTTTTATGTATGTGTGGTGTCGTGAATTAAGAGACTTTCCACCACAAAAAAGAGTTGGGGAATTACTCCGTAAATATTGTCCAGCGGATAAAGCAAAGGAAATAGATGAAAAACGGTCAAATTACTTCAAAAAAACAATCGACAAATGAAAACAGAAAAATGTCAATTTTATGCAGAAAAAAGATGGCTGGAGGAAATGATGTGGCAGGAGATAATGTTGTAACAGGGAGATGAAAGTGACATCATCATCGGGAGACCAGAAGTGATGTTGTTATTGGTGTGACTAAAGTAACGTCATCAATGGGTGACCGGAAGTGACGTCATCCTCTGGAGTCGGAAGTAACATCATCAGCAGAAGACCAGAAGTGATGTTTTCATCTAGAATTGAGTGTGGAAGTGATGTTGGTGGCCATCTTAGGAATCCGGAAGTTGGTGTGGTGAGTATATTGGATTATTTGTCTTCTTTTGGTCTGATTAAAAAGAGAGAGAGGCATTAGTTCCATAAATCGACCGGAAGTAATGTCATCAAAGGGCAACCGGAAGTGATATCAACGCAAATGATGTTGGCAGAAGTGACGTCATCAGGTGGGGGTGAAAGTGATGTCATCAGGGAGCGTCCGGAAATGACGTCAACTTCAGGAGTCACAAGCGGTAATGATATAACGGAAGAGGAGCCATTTTGGGAATCATGGACTGTCAGTGAGTGAATTAATTTATTATTTTTCTTGAGAAATTCTGGTGGAAAAAATAGGAGGCATTAATACCCGATATTACCCCCTTCAACTTGCAATGTTTCACACATCTCAGGGCTTGCTGACTGCCTCCTAAGCTCACATGTGTGACAGTGGATTTGTTTTAATGTTGAGATTACCTTCCAGCAGAGCGCAAGTGCCTACAAAGGACAGTGAAGACAGCAGAGAACATTATTGGGGTGCCTCTCCCTTCACTACAGAACATATTTTACAAACACAGTGTCCGCAAGAGCTGCAGCATTGAGCAGGACCCCTTACACCCCTCACATGGACTTTTCACACTCCTGCCATCCAAGAGAAGATACAGCAGCATCAAAACCAGATCTGCCAGGCTGCAGGAGAGTTTGCACCCCCAAGCTGTCAGACTCCTTAACACCATGCTGCCCCCTGGGATCTTCCGCATTGCCTTAACCACCTCTAAAAACAGAACTTTTATACATGCAAGCCACTTTACTGCAAAGACGAGTGTGCATGTAGCAAAAGAACTGAAAATCTCATACTAACCTTGAAGTATTTTGACACTCTTGATATCCTTCTGTTTTGAAACATTCTGGCCTGTCATTGTTTACACATGTCTTAAACAACTATTATCATATACTGATAATTTCTGTATTATCCATATCTATTACTTATTATTTATTTATTATATTACATATCTATTGACTATATTTATGTATCAAGATTGCAAAATAAATACCATACATTGCATCAATGTTCGTATTGCTAACTATACGTCAATATTGCTGCTACTTCATTGTCTTGTCTATGCACAATGTCTTGTCTTGTTTGTGTTTTAATTTTAAATTTAAATTTTATTTCTATTTTTAATTTATTATTTGCATGTCATGTTGTTACACTGTGGACCCTGAGCTTCACAATTTCATCTGTATACAGGGTGGTCCAGATCTAATTATGCAGATCCAGATTGTCTGGATGACTTTGATTTATGCGGGGACGATTCCAGTTCGGCGCAAAGACGATTCTTCATGTCGTCAGTTCGCACACTTCTTGATGGTCCGGGATTTTTCGGGTGATTTTCTATGTAATAAACTTAATAAGTTATAGTGTAAGGAAAATTGCATAATTAGATCTAGACCATCCTATACTTGTATATGGTTGAGATGACAATAAAGTTGAAGTTTGACTTTGATATAGCACAAAATGGCTATTATCCACAGCTTTCGCAATTGTTCATTATAATGTGAAGTATTTTCTGTAGTTAGATCTATTGGATTATATTCATACCTCAAACAACAGTGTTGTTTAGTACGATGCTTTTCAAAGGGTCCTGGTTTGGTGTTCTGTTTTGCACTAGAGTGCAATCGGTGTATTCACATTTACCTAAATAAACTGGACAATGGGGAAAATCACTCCAGAGCTCTGAAATACTGCTCCAAGCAAACTGGATGTGAAAACACCTTTAGAGTACAACTACTAGAGTCCATCCATCCATTCATTATCTGTCACACTTAATCTACTCTATTCCAGCAGAAATTAGTTAAAGCCAGTAAACCAATGCTGATCAGGGTGGCAGCACACAAATTACTGGCCAAAACCAGACTTATATTCTGAACTGCTATGATAGCTTTATAATTTCTTACATTTACTCTATGGCCAACTAGGAGGAAAATCAGTCAAAATCTGACAAATGCATTAAGAAACTCAGGAATGTTCAGATCATTTTCCAAATGCCAATATTTAAATGCTGATATGCCCATAAGCCAGTTGTTCTAGTGCTGTACCCAGTCTTACAATGCCAGCTGTCTTGTAACAACAGAAGTGAAGCACAGCTTTATTGAGACATTACAATATTTACACAGTAGTAAAAATGTACAGCTTTTCTTATTGTAATTTGAGGCAATGGTTGGAATCTCCCAAACATTCTTTGCTATAGAGATAGCTACATTTTTATAGTTATGTTTAAACTGCTTACCATTAGCTGTAAGTTTGACCACAAAGGTTTGTATTCACACGATTTAGCCCTTACTGAATGTACTCAAAGTTTCTTTAATTAGTAATTCTCTGAACTAACTCTCTTGTGTTTTATTATGTTTTCATTGATTTACTGCAGTATTTTAACTCTTGTATTTTTTCTGTATACATATTGTGCTGTTCTCTGCTGTTGTTGAGAGGCCTTTCCTATAAACGTTTTAGTACAAGATGGACAAAATGCTGACCTGCAAGGACAGTAAACTGTTACTACCTGTTTAATAAACTGTTACTAACCTCCTCTATGCTGTTTCTCTTCTTGGTATCCTCACGCTTAGTGCCACTTCTGTACTGCCAAGTTGCTTGCCAGCCATGGCAAAGTCATCCTAGATAAAGAAGCACCATCAGATTGGCAAGCCCAGCACTGTCCTTGGCTGTCGAATGGCCAGTAAGGGGGTGGCAGTAGTTGGCCGAGGTCTCCTGGACTCTGACTGTGTCTGGCTTGTCTGACTCCTTTTCTACAATCTGGCTGTGGTTCTACAATTAATTGATGAACAGATATTATAATTTGTTAATTAGTTTCTGCTTTCTTTTTGATGTATTTGAACAAATCTGTATCCTGACATGTGATAGTTCTGTATTTAGTAAGTGGTATAATCTATTCTTGGATTTTGCCTTGAGAGTTGTCTTAGCACTGTGAGACTCCACTTGATGAGGAGTGCTGTGCAAGAACAAAGTACTTTCTACTGTTGTATTGTGTTTGGCCATCCAGCTCTGTGAAGACGGTTACTTGTGTTATGGTTTTAGTCTTGTAATTACACCATTTTTTCACACCCATTGCACACCCAAGAAATCTGGAACAGGGTCTCTGTCTGAATTGCCGTTCTCAAGATTTCTTCCAGTTTTTCTCTACGAGGTTTTTTTTTTTTTTTACTTTAAACAAGTTTTTCTTTGTCTTCTTAGGTAATCAAGGCTGAGGAGCTGTCAAAAAAGCAGAGTCTGTTAAAGTCTATTGAGGCGTTTCTTGTGTGATTCTGGCCCATATTGAACTTTGGCATATAACCTTTGTCGCTGAAGTAATAAAAAAGCCAAGTATGTAAAGTTATTCATTTAAATAGATAGATGCTATGTGCTGACTACAACTGGTAATAAAGAGACCACATCTGGCGTACTGTGCATTGTTGGGGTCGCCACACTACCAAAAAAATGAAGCAACACTAGAAGCTGTGCATATGGATGCAACCAAGATCATCCCAGGACTATGCTGCTGCTGGAGAGATAGATGCTTCTTCATAGTGATGTTTGTAAGAGAGAGGGAAGGGTAAAGCAAGCAAATTTATAGATTCTCTGTCCAAACCCTACAGCCAATAGTGCATCATGGTGCTTAATGGCTTCAGGCAACTTTAGACCAATAGAATTCTGGTGGGACACAATCGTTTCACACCTGCTCCCAGTACCATTTGTTAAGGTGAAGCTTGCCAGTTAGGTAGTTGGCCTCCATGCAGGGGTTGATTGAGAGAGCCCTGCAGAGAATCACTTGCCAAACTGGTTTTTGGCACTTCCCCTAACCCAGTCAGTTCTAAAAAGCAGGGTCTTTAACCATCAATCCATTGCAATTCTTATAATTGTTGTTACATTTGTAACAAAAGTTACAAACAAAGACATACAAAATATTTATCAACTTATATACAAAATTACAAGCCACAACAATGAATTTGTGAGTGTCTCGATATGTGGGTCCTGTACTATATTTTGGAAACTATAAATTGGTGGATGTAGTAAAAATATTACAAGTCAAGCTACAATTTCATTGAACCTAATAATAATAGTCATCATCATGTATACAAATCTACTGCTTTAGCTATTGACACAAAAGAGTTAAACAGAAGAGGACAAGTGTGGTCTTAGACTATTACTTAAGTACAAATGACCACTTGATTTTTTTTTTTATTAAAAGGTCAAAGCTTTAGTATATTAACAGCAATATGATGCCTGGTTACCAGACTGAAGAACTGTGTGAAATATAAATTGACATCTTACACTCAGTCCTATTAACTAGCTCTCATTTTCAGGCTTTAAAAATCAAAACCATTTTAACTGAAAGTGGCTGATAATGTGGCATTGTGCCAGCCCTGCAATGTTGTACTAATGTGCCTCCAGCTTGAAGGCAATGTGCTCTGTACGCCATATTTATCTCGATCACTAAATCTGTTTCTTTGTTTGGCTGCTGCACTCCATTAATTTTTGTTTACCTCATTTCACATTTTTCTTCAATGTTTCTGTGTATTAAATTTGACTCGATGAGCCTGTTGCCCTGACAACAAGTCGCCCCTATGGGTCACATGTGATGCATGGAAATTGGCAATTGCTATGAATATGTGCACTGTGTCAGGGCCACTAGTCGGAGCTGAGCAAAACCAGTTTATTTTGCATTTTCTTTTGGAGCTGTTGGAATAATATGTCAACTAGCACAGCTCTTCAACAGTAATTACTACAACCTACTAGTTTCAGTAGGACTTATTTCTGGACAGAAAAAAAAAAAACATTTAATACTTATATTAGGTATATTTGATTGTTTGACATGGTAGAAAATCGGCAACTTTAATCACAAAATTCTTCATTATATACAGTATTTATTTGAAGATAGATAGATAGATAGATAGATAGATAGATAGATAGATAGATAGATAGATAGATAGATAGATAGATAGATACTTGTACTGTACATGTACATTGTCTCTCACGGTCAGTAAATGTTGTCACACCATGAAAAATGAAAACGTAGCAGTAATTAGAGGCAGCCTGGTGAAAATGCCCAAAGCACTAGATGTGAAAAGGTCACCGTGATTGAAAAATAAAGAATCAAAAGGTTTGCTTAAATAAATAATGATACCATAGCACATTTCAAAATGTCAGTTTAATGTAATGTAAGATTCAAGAGGCATTAATAGAGCAATAAGCGTTAATATTCTGCTTTTGTCCTATTCAACTCCCAGTGGATATCATCTCAATGTATGCCTGCAATAGGCAAAACCTACGCAGAAACATAAACTTCTCAGGGATATTTATTTATTACTTCATTTTCCGATATACAAATGAATCTCCTATGCCTGAAAATTTTATTAGAGCTAATTGACTGGTGATTGCCGCTGTGCTTCTTACATTCAGTCATTTTCAAATCGTGAAAACATAAAACAAAGGCAGACAATGAACACAGTGCATTTTGGTGATTGATTTATTTGGTTATTTCTGTCCAGATCCATTTTATTCCAATGTATGATCACAGGACTGACAGCCAATTAAATCTGCATTAAGCAGGACCAAGTAAGAGATGTCAGTCTAAAGCAGAATACACTTGTGTTCACACCAGCTCTGGGCATGAAATGGGCATCTTTGTGATTCAGAAAGGAAAAGAAACCCACATGAACATGAGGATAAATGTGCAAACTCCAGACAGACAAAATTAATTGAAGCTAGCATACACTGAAGTGAGTCTATGTCATTAACCAGCAATTAAATAATTCATGTACATACAGTACTGTGTGTCTACAGGTCGTAACTGCCAGTTACTGTACATCCAAAGCTACTTGCAAATAAGAAAGGAAAACAGGAGCACTGCTGGATTAAGTGTCTTCCTGGGGTTTCTTTCAGTGACTACAGGGAAAACAGGTTCCCAATTGTAGTAATCTATTTTATCTTAAAGCTGATGTATCAAAAAAGGTTAACTGATGCCCAGCTTGTTTATTTCAGAAAAGTAGATTCTTGCCAAATTCTGAATAAGCTCTGGACCTTTTCTCATTAAGAAAATTAGATACCTTCTCCATTTTCTTACCCCCTTATATGACATGAGTATCGGACATTTCTAAAAAATGTCACCTAATGAGCCTGATGAAACTGTTTTTTTCTTCTTAATACCATTTGGATACTCTTAGCTGAGATAGGTGTAGTGTTTGCAGAGTGCAGTTTTTAGCTCAATTACACTATGCTTTGCACAAATTCATGGAGTGTGTATCATGTTGATGGTGGCACTCCATTCATTATCTGGAATTCTAATTAAAACCTTCTAGTCCTGAGGCTCCCTTAGATCAACTAGGGCAACGCTCTGAAATAAATTGGTGGTGTCTGGAGATACTGCCTTCTTTAAAGTAATGCAAAGAAAGACATAACCAGTATATGTTTTGCTATAAAATGTCTCGTGGTAATGTTGGAGATTAGAGGTTTCTTCCTGGTTGTCCTTCTCTAAGAACCAGTTTTATTAAATCTTTTTATTCTGACATTTAGCAAGGCAAGAGTGGCTGGGTGTAACCTTGAGAAATGAATCACATACTGGAAAAAATTAGGTAAGAGAGAGATCCACTCTTTGGTTAAATAGACATCATATTGAAAAGAAATAGCTTTGTAATCCTACCCAAATTTATACTACTCATTTTTGTAATAATGGATGAAAATCTCCTTAAATCCTGTCAAGATTGCTAGCTGCATTAGCTAAAGGTCAAGCTTGCATATTGTCTGATTGTATACAGTGTACTTGGAGATTTACTTCCTAATAATTGATTAATTATTTATAACTGGCTTCTTGATAGACAGAAGAGTAAACATTTGTTTGCTTAACATGTTGAATGATTTTTTGTGAATATGCCTAATAGCGTAGCATAATCTTTAGGACTAAGTTAATATCTTCTTTCAAAACCACTCAGTCCAGTTCAGGGGCCAGAAGATATCTCAGCAGCACTGGGGAGAAAAAAACTTAACCAGTTCTGGACAGGTTGGCAGATGCACTCACTTATCAGTTTACAGTTGACAGTTAATGTATCAGAGCTTGCCTTTAGCATGTGCAAGGAGAAGCAAAGGACCCTGGGAAACACCCAATCGGAAACGGGCAGTGTGGCCTTCAGACCCTGAGGTTGTGGATTCAAATCCCACCACTAACACTGTGTGACCCTGAGCCAGTCACTTCACCAATTGGAAAAGCAAAAGAAATGTAACTAATTGTATTTCAAATGTTGTAAGTCGCTGTGGATAAAGGCGTCTGTCAAATAAATGATTGTAAACAGGGAGGACATGAAAACTCCAGATAGGCAATGATTGAGTCTGGATTCATCTAATAATAATATCTATCCATCTTCAAGACTATTTGATTTAATGAACCGCATGAATAATAATAATGCCTAAATTTCAATAATAAATATTTTATCTTTACTGTCAAGCATAGTAAATATTTTAATCTTAATCCTAACCATCATGAACATAGAGTAGAATAACCTTTTACTTCTTTTTTTTAGGTAAACAGATTAATAGTTTGCAAGTGACATCTTTATATTTAACGTCAACAAAATCATTTCCCTTTTTTTGCCTGATTTTGTTTCAGACAGACAGACAGACAGACAGTTGTTTCCTTAGCGTCAAACACTGAGGCTTAGGCAACTTTGTCTGGGAAAAATTTTTGTTTTTAACAAAACACTTTCAAAGTCTTACGTGGAATTTTGTTAGCACAAAGCAAATGCCAGAAGGAAATGATTCCTTGAATTATTATTCTTGTTAATTAATTATATACAACTTTTCTATTGCTAAACAAAACATCCAGTGATCTCATTACATTTTCTAATAACAAAAGACATAGATGTCTGCCCTGCCTAATTAGACCCAAATAAAGACAGACAGCAGGAGCAACTCAATTACTTTTATTCTAATTACTTTTTACCAAACATAGCAATTATCACTCTAGTAAGCAAAACACAGGGTAACAATTGCATTATCTACAGAAAAGGGATTTCAGAGGTGTTATTCTTTTAACAGTATTTATGGTACACTTCACAGTTCACGCTTGTTCCTTTAGTTTAGTGATTAAAGAGTTTATTTATGTAATCTGCTCTTTTGTTTAATGCAGGTGTACTCTTAGTTTAAGATATTAGATTTGCGATTAAAAATTGTATATATTTATCAATTATTTATGTAAACATGTGAAGACATAGATAGATAGATAGATAGATAGATAGATAGATATGAAAGGCACTATATGATAGATAGATAGATAGATAGATAGATAGATAGATAGATAGATAGATAGATAGATAGATAGATAGATAGATAGATAGATAGATAGATAGAGCGGCCCCTGTACCACAGAGAAGACTCTAACCCTTCCAGTGCTGATGATATAAAGGCCAGATAACCAGGGAGCCTGTTGACTAGTGAAAGAGGAGGACAGAGTATCTGAATCCTGAGCTACAGTACCACTCCACAAAACAAAGATATTTAGAGGCAGTTTTTGTTTCAGTTATGCCACTGTGCTGCTCAATTTCTGTTACTATTAAATGGGGCAATCCAATTAGTGCCCCAGCTTTTAGCCTGCCTATAACAGTCTGTTCCCGGTCATATTACAATACACATAAAGTTTTAGATTTGTTTCAACACACAGTGAAGCAAAGCAGCTCCGAACTAATTAATATACATATAACCTGACAACATATATTAATTTACATTTGTCACACTAACATTTGTCACACACGTGCACATGGGAGGTAGCTAAAGGGCCTGAAAGAGAGTAATCCCATGCCAGACCAGGGGGTGGCAGAGTGCGCTGACTCATTTTCTCGCTTTCCTGTAGACTGTTTACGGGAAATTCCGGCTGGACCCAATGACGTCATTTCAGATTCCGGCCCTTTAGAGGACGTCATTTCGGGGACTGAGTCTATGGAGGAATCCTTCCGGTTCTGGCCCTTTTGATGACATCAAATCGTGTTTTGGCCTTTAAAACTGCCATCTTACAACCAGTAAATCAGTTCTGTGTTGGACTGTGACTTGTACACATCATGCAATTCTATCATAACCCTTTTGCAGCCAGGGAGAATATACAGATTTTTTATAACTTCTTGGTCTAATTTTTGTGACACATTATTGCTTGATCTATGGACAATTGACTCCAATCAGCAGCATCCCTTTAGATGAAATAAACCTCCAGGGGTCCATTGTCAGTTATAAAAACAACAAAGTTAAGAGACAAGTCAGGCTATTGTCACAGGCCTGAGGACCTTGGCCAACTGGTTGCCCACCCATTCCAGGAGATTCTACAGTACAGTCAGTATTTAGCTGTATAATATGATGGTGGAATCTTTCCATCTGTTGATTACAGAGATCACAGTATCTCAGGTGTACTTCTCATTGGCAGGAAAAACAGATTAGAAGTACAGAAGTGGCAAAGCAAGAGAGATAGTAACAATTCATAATTTTTGTAAAACAGATATTTTTTATGCAAATGACTAACAAACAGAAATGCAATAAGCACAGTTCATCAGTGTATGTTAGACTGAAGTCTTCAGCCAGAATTTAAAAACTCAGACCAAAGGGGAATCTTTGGAATAAGCAGGTAGATCATTTCATAGCTTTGGAGCCCTGTGTTATTTGTCAGCCTCATCCTAAGTGTATTTATTTTTTAGTCATTATTTTTCATTTTTTTATGCAATTTCTGTTATGTTTGTTCATTATTTATTTTTTTGTACTGTGTCTCTAAATTTAAGGGACTTGTGGTCTGTGGATGGAACCCCAAAAGGAGCAGCCACTATATTGTCACACATATTGAACTGCTCTCCACTTTTATGTTCTGTTGGGTAACATGGCTTCCCTCAGGTTGTCAGTTGTAAGTATTACGTTTGTTATGATTTTTCTGGTTTATTGGATTTTATTTTACTTCTTTGATTTGCTCTTTTGACAATTTTCTTCTATTTTTCTACTTTTGTTACTAAATCTTTAAGATTTTCTTTTGCGTACCAGTCAGAGGATTACAGTCACTGTTTCCCTTATAGAATAGAGTTTGTTGATATATTTTGAGACTTATAGCTTATTTCTGCATTTTTAAAAGCCCTATTCCCATCCATGTATATGTTCACTACACTTCACCCAATTACAGGACTGCAGGGGTCAGGGAGCACCTTCAAGGTGGGCCAATTTAGAGTTGATAATCATCCCAATATGCGTGTGTTTTTATCGGAGAAGAGAATCCAGCAGAAGGGAGTACAATAAAACCTGTGTTCTTTACACGTTATGTTAGGATATTTATAGGTTGTCAAGTGTTTGATTATTCCATGGGACTTCTTTACTATTTGTATCTTGTACTATGTCTGATGTTCTTTTTTATTGTTAAACTGACTGTAAAGCATCTACCTTTGATAACATCTGTAACATAATAAATTAACATTGATTGCTTAATGAAGGTACAGGAACTATCATTGTCTTCATTTCATTCTAGTAAGTACAGTATTGCCTTATTTTTCAGGGAATTTTAGCTGTTTCTGGGGAAAGAAAGTTTGGTCTGTCTACTGAGAAAAACACATTCCAATTTCCCATTTCCAAACTTATTAAATATAGAATTGGGTGGCCTGAGGCTGTTCTGGAAGCATCAGGCTCAGTTATGATCTATCCTCGGGAAAAACAAGGACAGACCCATGATGCTTTTTTTAAGGGTTCAAGAGATAAATATTGTCAGATTTCAGGCCAGGATCATCATCATTATGTAAGAATATCTAGCATTAAAATCCAATTTGAAATCCTAAACTCAAAGTCATTAATTCAGTAGACAGATTTAATAAAACACACGAACACTCGGACAATCTGGAAATGCTCAATTCCGACCTGTATTCCTACATGCTGCACGATTCTGATTGTCAGATACTAGCAATGTAGTAGAAAGCACTAAAAAAATATCTACAAAATGGTGTCCATGGAATTCAAGATGACAACATGGAAAAACAGGAAAGATAATAACATTCTCAAAATGAAGCCAAAGCAAAATATGAATATAATATTTAGATTTTCCAAACCCCCAATGGGAGCTCAGTAGTTGGAATAAAGTCAGACAGTAACATAGAAAAAAATTTAAAAATGAAACACAGGAAGAATCAACATAGCATCTGAGACTTTTCTTACATATACACTCACACTCGCACTGGGCCAAACAATTCATGTTTTTTTATGATGTTGGAAGAAAACTGAAATGTTCTGAAAAAACTAAACAGGAATAAATGTACAACTACACACAAAGCAGAGACAAAGATACTATTTGAACCTAGTCTCCCTGAGCCAGTAACACAGTAATGGTGCAAAGACATGTTTCATGGATGCCTGTGTTGAGGAAGGCTGATCAGTTTAAACAATTTGTCAGTTGATCACATTTTTGTGACATTTCAGTTAGGAGGATAACAATTTGCCCCCAGTATTCCCTTTATGTCATTGCCTTTGTGTAAAGTGTGATAGAACCTCAGCTGTGGGTTTCTCTACTTAAGGTTTAGGAATTCTTCTGTTAGATTTTATTGCAACTATTAGATTTTGTGTGTTTTCATGGGATGTTGGTTGGTCAGACAAGTAACCATTTGATAAGAAGTCTTCTTCTTCCTCTTCATCTTTCCCATCTTTATGTGGGGTCAATGAGCTTGGTCAACCTTCTTGAAACAGTTTGGTCCTGCACCTCCTCGCCAAGCAAGCTCTTTTCCTTTAGATACCAACCTACTTTCCTGTATTTTCTTAGAAATCTCTCCCACTTTTATTGTCCTCTCATTGTCTCAATTTTTATTCTCTTATTTTTTTGTAACTCCACACATCCATCTCAAACATTCATATTTCTGCCACATCCTACATCTTCTCCTGCCCTCCCTTTACTGCTTATGTCTCAGCTCCATACATCATTGGTGGTCTTACCAATGTCTTAAAATCCTAACTTGTAACCATGTTTCATTTAGCCATTTTTGATGGTTTGTTGTTCTGTTTCTGCTGCATTAACCCTGGCCTCAAAGCATGAGCAATTACCTGAGACCAAATTTACAGTAAGCAGAGTCAAAGGCAACAAAAGCACCTAGAGTTATTGTCATGGCTGGATGTGTTTACTGATGAAATGCTATAATAAATAACACCTGACAGATTTACATCCCACACATATTCACAGCACCCAGCAAGTGTTAAAATTTCCTGGCTGACAATAAAAAAGCAACTCCTTTATCGGTAATGTAACATTTTGAACATCTACTTCATTCATTCAGAAATTGTAACTGTTTCTTTGAACTGTTTCTATAAATAAAAAATATGCTATTATAATAATTTTCATAAAATGACTTGAACTTTGTCCACTGGTAAATAAATATTGATGTAGAAGATTGCCAACTTGTAAAAAACAATTTTGAGAAATTTCTTTCATTAGTTATCACTAATCATCATTAAGCCGCCACTTATCGAAAGCCTAACAGTGCAATTAATAACCCAAAGGAAGCTCACCATTGATGACTGGCTGCAAGATACTTCTAGATTATATTTTTGAATCTAATTAACTTTCATTTTCAGTACTTGCAGTTATTGATCACTCTGGTACCTGATATCTTTCCAGTAAAGCTGGTGAAGGGAAAGGGGTTAATGCTTGCATCTGTGATTCTCAGCAATATGCACAGTCTGAAGGCAAAGCTTGTGGATTGTGGTTTTATAGTGCATCAATCAAGCTGATAAAATTATCTGAAAATTATGCTGCATTTATTTACTACTGCAAAGTCATTACTGTTGGACGCTCATGTTTTGTAATTTAATGTCCACAGTAGAGGAATGCTGACTTATTATTATATTAGACTGAACGACAGCTGTCATTATCACTCTCCACTTACATTTCACATACACCTTTCCTTTCATGTTTCAAAAAGTAATCCTATGTGTGTGTGTTTTTGTTTTTGACTTAGTACACTGCTTAGTTATGCTTCAACTAATGACATCTCGTAAAATTGGTAGTACATTTCATTGTTCTGTACAATCCTAAAGAAACTGGCAAATGTTGTAATACTGTAAGTGATGTAGAAGCTACTACATTAGCATCACAGACCACATCCTAAGTTTTGACAGAAACCACATCTGAAGTGAAGTGGCCTCTAAGAAGAATGAAAAGCTGAGATCATGTGGGAGATTTTATCTAATTATTTTTGAGAGTGTGTACTCAAATACCAAAGAGAAACAAAAAATAAAGAGAAATTACTTAAAATCTAGTTTATGGAAGAAGCACCCTATGGAAATGGGAGATTTTGTTGCAAACTTTCGTTTAAAAGAACCGCTGAGATCACTTCTGCATTGCTTTATTGAATAGATCTGAGGGGACACTGGCATATAAGCACCTCAGTTCACTATGACAACTATTAATTGGGTAAGCTGGGTTTATAAAGCCTGAGATAATTTGCACAATACAGTTGTATAACATGCATCCCATCATCACACATCAAATACCTCTTTTGGTTAGAAAATCTACTGAAAACGGTTAAAATTATATAAAAAAAAAAACTCATCATATGATCTAACCAACTTCATCTTGTAAGTGGTGGGTAAGGGAAGGCTTTGTTACACAGTAATTAAGCATAAAAAGATAATTAATAAAAATAAAACACAGGACATTTTATTACAGTATCGAATAGAGGTGTCCAGTAAATCATTGGGGGATGTAGGACATGGCCATCTTAACACATGGGCACGCTGGGCACTCTGGGCAGTTGCCCTGGGGGCCCCATGCTAATCGTTGTATGTTATAACTTGCTGAGTGGTTGTGTAGGTAGGGGCCCCAGATCACTGTTTTGCCTTGGGCATATAATGCTGTAAAGACGGCCCTGATGTAGGAAAGATTAAAAAAATATTTTTTGTAGAGGGACAAATCACTAATAATAGTGTGGTAACTTCTAGAGAAACATGCCCACTCATTAGTTAATACGATTTGACCGATTAGTGGAACCATCAGAGCTCAATCAGACTAAGCTATCTATTAGTTCATACGGGAGAAAAATGTGATAACTTCATTCACGTGGGGCCAACAGAAAGATTTTGGCTCTCAAATAATAAACAGAGAATTAAATTTCAAGTTAGCAATGAATGACTTATCAGTAATTGGTACCTTAAGTTGGTCACTATGAGATGAATTCAGAGATGAATTGGTACTTCGTATTTTAACTGTTTTATTAATAATTTCAGTACCCTTGTTATCTGAGAATGTGAATATATTTGTAATAACCAGAAGTATAATTGTTGGTGGTAAAATATTCAATATATTAAATAATTTGAGATTATTCAATGATAGAAGAACACAACTTCATTACTAATAATGAGTGAAACTGTTAAATTTCGATTCTCATACAGTTTTCCGAAACTGACACTAAAATTAGCTCTACAGGTGTTTCGCAATTACAAACTGCAGAACTCACTAAAGAATTTTTTGAGGCTTTAAAAGATTTTTTGGGGAGGCTAGAAAATAACGAGTATTGCTTCCTAAAGCCTTGTTCACACTTCTGTTCTACTTATGCCTGCCATCCACAGAGTAGTGCAGTACATTTTTTTTTCAGATGTTACGTTCTACACATTTTCCAGGTGAATTCACACTAAAATACATTGTTTTGCACATTTCTGTTGTCACACACGAGCGCATGGGAGGCGCAAAGGCTTGAGTAAGGGCAGTTCCGAGTCATACCAGAATGTGGCAGACTGCACTGACTCTTTTTCTCCCTTTCCGGTAGACCATTCACTGGAGATTCCACCTGGCTCTCTTGACATCACTTCTGGGACCGAGCCTATGGAAGGAGACCGTGCCGGCTCCGGCCCCTGTGATGTCACGTCCAGGCTCGAACCAATGGCTGAAGACCTTCATGAGCCAGACCCTGATCAGATCTTACTTCCTGTCTTCCCCTTTAAGAGCCTCCACCTTTTCCCTATTCCCTCAGTTTTGATGAGGTTTTGTGCACAGCAGTGCTGTATTTACTTGTTCAACTTTATAGCCAGGAAATCAATTATATGGGTGGCTGCCCCAAGCCTTTTTAACTCTGAGTCAAGTTTGTGACACTGTGTTTTCTTCACAACAAAATCTCAATACATGAAAGCCACTTCTGCCGAACACCAACCACTCCTCCCCACCCCACACTGCTTTACCAAGCTGAGGTTATTCACACTTCTGGGTGTGTTTTATTCTCCCACTGGACAGGCTGACATATATGGAATTAATACATGAAAATACTTCTGGGCTGGAACTACCATATATACTCACGTTTAAGTTGTCCCACACATAAGTCTGGGCTTGATTTTACTGTATAATTTCTGGTATTTTATAATGTCAGTCGTAAAAGTTGAACGCAGAAAATTGACACTATTAGTCCAGGAGATTATGATTTGCTAACGCCCACTTGAGAGAATAACCATGGAGCACACTGTCTTTTTTTTTTATGTATTGTGCCTACGTGACACGGTAATACCCAAACTATTCCAAAGCGACATTTTCACTGTTTCGTGTTTTTTGTATCTCACACCCTCATACACATTTATCATAAGACCATCCCTTATCTATGATGGAGAGTTCGATCAGAAAATATATGAAGCTGGTTTTAAATTAAAAGTCGCTGAGATGGCAAAAGAAATTGGTAACTGTGCTGCTGCAACAAAATTTGATGTATCTGAGAAACTGGTGTGAGATTTGAGGGAGCAAGATGATGCAAAAAAAAAAAATTTTTGAACAGGCGTATAAGTCGGGGTCTGATTTTATGATTGAATTTTTGGGTTTCAAGATCTGACTTATATGCGAGTATATACAGTAAACATTTTTGTAATTGTCGTGAATGTTACAGATTCCACTAGAAATGAAATGCAATTTATTTCACTAATTTGTTTGGGAAGTGAAACACTGAGTTTTGCTACAAATTCAACATGACTCAACACAATTTATTACTGAATGCTCCAGAGGTGAGATTAGTGAATAATATTTTGTTCTACTCCAAATATTTCTTTGTAGAAGATATTATGATCTTTAAGGAAAGAATTATTGTGTATTTTTTACCAAAATGTGGCTATTATCTGTCACTGATTTCAGCAATAAAATAGATTTAGAGATGAATTGTTTTTTCGCATTTTAACTGTAATTTTATTAATAACTAGCAGAATACCCGCGCTTCGCAGCGGAGAAGTAGTGTGTTAAAGAAGTTATGAAAAAGAAAAGGAAACATTTTGAAAATAACATAACATGATTGTCAATGTTATTGTTTTGTCATTGTCATGAGTGTTGCTGGCATATATATATATATATACATATATATATATACATATACATACATATACACATATATATACACATATACAAATATAGACATATATATATACATATATACACATATATATACACATATATATACACACACACATATATACATACGATATATACATATACATATACATATCTACATATATACTGTATATACACATATATACAAATCTACATATATACAAATCTACATATATATATTAGAGGTGGGACTCGATTAAAAAAATTAATCTAATTAATTAGAGGCTGTGTAATAATTAATCTTGATTAATCGTATGTAATCACACATGAAAATTTGCCCCAAATCACAAATTTTTTTTTAATTTAAAAGGGTTTTAGTGGGCGACAGAATCAAATAATAGACATGGACATGAATATTGTAAACTCAAGCTCTTTTAATTTCTGAAAAATAAAATGCTTTTAAACTGCATTTCAATTCAAAATAGAAACAAAAATATCATCCTTGGCTAAAATTGGGAAGACTTAAAAATAAAGTGATATTTTAAGTACTTTAAGTACATTTTCAGAATGGTATTGTCTTTAAATAATAATAACCAAAATTTCAACATAAAGTGTTTTTTCTTCTTAAAAAATAAGTCAGAAACATAAAAGGTAATTTGACCAGCTTAATCTTTAAACTCTGAGTAACCTTAGCCAAAATTATTTTGTACATTAGGCTAAAACAGTGTGATCATTGAACATTTTGTAATTAGATGTAATTAGAATTACTAACGCTCACGGAAGTCCAATGATCCCCAGTAAGAGCCACAAAGTCCGAATTCTGTAATGCATCTAATTTTGCTTGCTTTTCAGTATGCACAAAACCATGCTTTTATCAAGACTTCCATCGGGTAGTCTTTTGAAATTAAATTTTCCTCTGATCAGTCGTAGGAACACGCTTTATTCCGACTCTAACATTTTTGTAGCTCTGATGTGTGCATTAATGTAATCGATGTACTGTACCAGGAAATCATGCATTGACAAAAGTTCCCCTTTGCTTGGAATTGAAAATGCGATTAAATGTGTTATTTTTTTTTTAGCGCATTATGGAGTACATGCATCGAAGCTTCTCAGCTGTGCTTATGCTAAGAAAAGGAAACATTTTAAAAATAACGTAACATGATTCTGCGGTAACCGCATATTATTTCATACGTCTCAAACCAAGGGGATGTGAGTTGTAAAATGAAACGGGAAGCGCACGTACATACTCAGTGCATCCCCTCTCGGGAATCGAACCTCGGATGTCAGCGCTAGAGGCAAAGCCTCTTCAATTGCACCACGGCGTGTGGCTTGTCTATTTGAGAGTATGTAGATCGGGGTATATATATACAGTACATATAAATATATACCCGCGTTTCGCAGCGGAGAAGTAGTGTGTTAAAGAAGTTATGAAAAAGAAAAGGGAACATTTTAAAAATAACGTAACATGATTGTCAATATACAGTAATTGTTTTGTGAGTGTTATTGAGTGTTGCTGTCATCAAGGATTTGATTATCATTATTTCTTTCAATCAGGTTCGTATTTGTAGGATGTGTTGTGTTCAAGTTACATTCTGTGTTTGTCAATCGTTGTAAAGATAACAGGTTTCATTCATCGATTCGTTTCTTACTGCATCAATAAACAGCTCGTCTTCCTCTTTATCTGAGACGTGACACACTGCATGCACAGGTTTTTTTTTACACTGTCTTCCTTTAGCGGGACATTGACTTTTTCCACCGTGTGCTTTGTTTCCGCAGTAGCTGCACTTATGAATATGATTGTATGTATCAGACGCTTCATATTTTTTTGCTGCCTTCTCAATTGTGTAATTTGGTTTTTGTTCAGCATTCTTTGAAACTGTTGCTTTTTGTCTGCGCACTGCGTCAGTTCACGTGAGCCACTCGGTGCACATGCATCGAAGTTTCCCAGCTGTGCTGGTGCCATCTCGTGCGATGTCCATGGCTGTATTTAATGTTAGCTAAGACCCGGCACTTAAAAGTTTCTCTCGCAGTTTCTCTCTTTGTGCCAAACACCACCCTGACCATCTTATCTTCCTCTGCATAAGCACAGTCCTTCACCCGTGAATATTTAGCGGCAGTGTTTCTATTGGATTGCCACTGACGGACGGCCTTATATGGGCAGGCACTAAATTACAAACGCCAGCGGCAGCCTGTCTATGAACTTAATTTAAACTTTAGGGTTACACCGTGCTTTGTTTCCGAAGTAGCAGCACTAATGAATATGGTTGTATATGTCAGTCGCTCGCTTTTTATTGTTTCGCTGCCTTCTCAATTATATAATGCATGTTTTCTTCAGCGCTTTTTGGAGCTCTTCCTGGTTTTCTACATACTGCGTTGACAGTCAGTTCACGTGATTATGTGGGAGGCGTGATGATGTCACACGACACTCCGCCCCCCACAGCTTTCGAACTCAACTCCAAAAATAAAGAAAAATAGCTTCCAGTTATGACCATTACGCGTAGAATTTCGAAATGAAACCTGCCCAACTTTTGTAAGGAAGCTGTAAGGAACGAGCCTGCCAAATTTCAGCCTTCTACCTACACGGGAAGTTGGAGAATTAGTGATGAGTCAGTGAGTCAGTCAGTGAGTCAGTCAGTCAGTGAGGGCTTTGCCTTTTATTAGTATAGATTTCAGTACCTTTGTTATCTGAGATTGCTGCCATGGATTTAAAATACTTAAGAAGCTTAATAACTTAGACACTGAGATGCCAAATTGGAAGCTGATGCTTCAGACATAGATTTTGGTGCTGTTTTATCACAGAGATTTATAATGAAATTACACCCTTGTGCATTTTGTTCATGAACACTCTCTAAATTATGATTTTGGAAACTAAAACTTATTTGAAATTGGAAAATTATTATTGTCTGATAATAATTGTAATATAACATTCATATATCATACATAAAATAGATATTAAATGGATAAACAATTTAATTCACCAGGATTAATTTTGCAATTCTAGATCACACAGAGAGCAAAAATACAAATGATGATGCAGTGTCTTGGCAATTTAATAGCAAAAAAGCTCATATCGACAAACGGTTTATGTGACAAAGAAAATAATTTGGGCAACTTTAGAAAGGTCACTAAGGAGTAATTTCTTGATCCTGTAATCCTTAATTCAATAAAAAAAATGACCCTTTTATGAGTGCTCAAAGAATGCCATACTACACCAACAAATAATATTAATATTCCTCAGTGTGATTGTGCAGGTTGAACCGCACCATCATATTTAGTGGAAGTAGTGGCTTGAGCCGAGGCTGTGAGGACTGAAGAATGGACAAGGAAACGGCAAGCAGAATGGATGCCTCACTTTTAAAAAGACCTAGGAACTCAAGCATGAGGAGGACATTTAAGACTTGAACTTTTTAATGGACATTTATTTATTGATGGATTTATTGTCATTTTGAAGTTCTTATTGTTTTAATGTCCTGTTTTACAAGGGGGCTTGGGTTTTATTTTATGGAAGGGTTAGTTTTTAGTTTTCATAGAGCCTTCCAATGCAACTGTAAGCTTAAGAGGGAGGTATGTGGAATAGCATGTCTTGTGGCTTGGTAAGCATATTTATTTTTAAATAAATAATTGAATGGCCAGCTCAATCTCCATAGGGTGTACATGGTCGCACAGCTGTGGGAGGTTGGTGAGGTAGCTGAGGCGAGATGTAACTTGCACATGAGTGTGTGGTGCGTTTCAATTCTTTCATGGCCTTTCTGAGGTGCACGACTGAGACATTTAGGCCAAGTGAGCGACCATGTAGTAGTACCAGCCATTATCCTTAGGGTGAGCTCTCAATGGGAGGAGACAGTTATCAGCAGTAGTGTGAGTGAAGCAAGTCTCGCCAGCTCCCCGTGGAACCCCTAGATTGACAGCAGGAACCCGGGCTGGGATGAAAAGTTGCCTGCACCTGTTGGCTGATCGTGCTGTGAAGCTCAATCAGGGTAAGACGGAGAGACATCAGTTTTAAAAAGAAGACTCCAGGGCTGAGAATTGTAAGGTACAGTTTCATGCCTATGTTTTAACCTCATTTTTAATGAATTCAGTTTGTTGAACTTTTTCAACCTCCACAGAGACATTAATTTTTATCAGATTATTTATTGAGTATGGATTTTGAACTCTGCCCTGTTTTGCACATTGATTTGTTTTAGGATTGTTTTTTATTAATGCACCTGCACTATTTCACCTACCCTTTGCTATGTGTGTGTGTGTCCTCATCTGCTAGGCTTATCCCTTGGATATGTTACAGACGGTGGTGGGTTGAAGAGACTCCTCGGAAGGACCCAGTAGCATGGGGCTGACCCGAAACATCACACTCAGTATTTATTTTGGGGTTTGAATATTTAATGATCAATACACAGGTATCAATAAACTAAAGAGTTCAATGTAAAGCACGTTTAATGTAAAAGTCAGAATTTTGCAGCTCTTGAGTGAAGGTACATATTGCTTTGATTGATTTAGGGCCAATTTTGGAAACTCAGCTTTATCCATTGAACCGGTATATATTAACTTTAACACAGTAATCCTGTTAATAAGATTCCCCACATCTTTTATCATCCATAGACATAGTCCTTTTCACTCAGCACCCTAAACTGAGCTTATGTTACATTATTGTGAATGATGAAGACAGCTAAACAGGCAAACTTTAGGACGCAGAAAACAATACTAAGGGCCAATTTTAAAAACAGAACTACCGTAGATACTCACATATAAGTTGGGTCTTGAAACCCAAAAAATCGATCATAAAATCAAACCCCAATTTACACACCCGTTCAAAAATATACTTAATTTTTTCTTTTTTTACATTTTCTTGCTTCATCCAATCTCGCAATAGTTTCTCAGACACATCAAATTTTGTTGCAGCAACACAGTTACCAATTTCTTTTGCCACTTAAACGACTTTTAATTTAAAACCAGCTTCATATTTTCTTCTGATCAAACGCTTCATCGTAGATAAGGGATGCTCTTACGATAAATGTGTATGAGGGTGTGAGATACAAAAAACACAAATCAGTGCAAACGTCGCTTTAGAATAGTTCAGATATTACCGTGTGGTCACGTAGGCACAATACATGGTTACTCTCTCAGATGGGCTTTAGCGTATCATAATCTCTTGGATCAATAGCATGAGTTTTCCGCATTCGGCTTATACGAATGACATTATAAAATATCGAAAATTATATGGTAAAATCAAGCCCCGACATATCCACATGAGAACTTAAACGTGAGCATATACGGTACTAGTCTTTATTTGAAAGAAAACTCATACTGTAGAATTGGAAATGTGGTGTGTAACTCGGGCCAAGAAAAAATATGTCTTATATGTGACAGGACACCATAGGAAGGTGTCTGTTGTAAATTCATGTAGGGGTCCTTTAGAGCTCATCACAGTGGACAACAGACACTGCATTTAGCAGAACATGGGATGCCCATCCTATACTGGTATACCATCAAGAAGCACTGGTCCTAAGAAAGCTGTCGGACATTTGATTAAAGTTGTAATTTCTTTAGTATCTTACATTGTTTTATGTCTAATTGTCCACTTTTTCACCTAGGCTTTCTTTAGCAGATGAAACATAGTACTACAATATGGTAACATACATTCATTTTGTAATTAGATCCTAACCTGTCACAATTATTCTCCCTTTAATGATAAGATTTAATGACAGAACATAGGGAGATGATGTGGCACTTAATGGTGATGGCTGGCTACAGCTTGGGCTACAACTTTTTGCTTCACATTTAACCCATTCCTCGATACTTTGACCTATCTCAGCTACCAAACAATTAGAAATGATGTCCTTTTTTGGGAGGAAGAAACAATTCATCCATCGCCAAAATCCAGCAATGGCATGAACTCATACTGGGACTCAATAAAGCCTTCATTTAGTTTATTCCACCAGACTGAACATACAGTAACTATGCAGGCCAACTTTGCAGAAATATGTTCTTAAAAGTGCTGTTGTTAGGCTTCAGAGGCTTTAGCCCCTGATCTTGGGCATCCAGCCCCTGATCTTCGAAAGAACCCAACTCATCTCATGATCTCTGGAATCCAGACCTTGATCTTCGAAAGCCTAGCCTTCCCTTCATACCATTTCCCTTTCTGACATTCATGGATGACTTGTGCGATATTCAACAACATACTTGACCCTACTCCTCAGCTGATAAAACCTCCACAGTCACCACCAAATCCAATCCACCACTGTTTCATACTCCAATCTGTAGCAGAGACACACAAAACCCCTGCCACCTCCAACCATTCTTCAACTGTTCATGCTCCAGGGGGTCTGTACCACTGATCTTCAACTAACCACTTTAACAGGTAGTTTAACAGAGGTAGGGCTCAGCCCCGAATGAATGCTGAAGCTAGTAATTCCTCTGGTTCTAAACTGGTTGCCATTACAAAAGAGGAGACAAAATTAAAATAGATCAGGACATGAAAAGCTTAAAGAGGATGCCAAGAAAGATAATGTCTCTTTCCTAACATTAATGTGGGCTATGTGGTTCCTAAGATTCCTCAACTTTACTCTTGAGGTTATGTGAATTAAATAATATTAATAATAATTCTTTACATTTTTATAGTGCTTTTCTCACTACTCAAAGAACTTTATATAGTGAGAGGGGAGTCAGTTCAACCACCACTAATGTGTAGCATCCACCTGAATGGTGTGACGGTAGCCATTTTGGCACCAGTATACTCACCACCTGTTAGGTTACCTGTTAGGTGGTGAAATGGTGATAGCTGATTAGGTATTTACAGTACATGCTGTGTAGATTCATTTGGTTAACATCCACAGAAAATTTAAATCTTATATAAAAGAGGCCTCTCAGGTGTAAAACATCAGGATGTTTGAAGGATCTTTTGAAGGAAGGAGACTCTTCAGTCCTGGCCATGGCCCTGTCTATAAAAAAAAGCTGATTATGCTGGGCTTAAGACATTTTTACTATATTCTGTTAAACCAAAAATATGTTTTGGATCAGTGTACTTTTTTCCATTTCATCCTTCAAGGCACTTACCTAAACAGATAACATCATTGCAGTGGGTACCTTCTTGCGATGAAGATTTGGTTGATCCCGTAGCATCTTCATTCAGCCTTTTATTAAAGTGGATCATTGTGTGCCTGAATTTATGATTTTTTTTTCCTTCAGGCTTATTGACTCACTAAATAATTTTTTGTGTTGTGTCCTAAAATCCATTATAGGATGTTCTGGGCTCTTTGAATTACACTTAACTTTTTTTACTCCTGTGGTCATTCAGGGACTTATGAGTTTTTAACTATGACAATGTGTTCTAGTGGGGTAGGTGAATGCCAGGCTGTTAGTTTGTGGAATGGTGTGAGTCTTAATCTTAAGCTCTTGCCTCTAGTTTGTGACAGACTGAGTGTTGGGTTGTCACTTTCTGACCCTGATATCCACCACTGTGTCACCTTTCCCCTCTGTCCAATTTGGTTACAGTTATGTCTTTCTTCCCAGCCTCCTCTCTCCATAATTCCATACTGAATTCAACTTTGCTTTTTTTACTTTGTCTTCAGTTTATTCTGTTTTTAGCCCTGAAGTATTACATTTCCAGACTGCCCCTATGATTTACCTTGTCATATGTCATTTGTGTCTGACATTGTGTGGAAAAGCTCCTTGTATCCTGGGTGTTTCCCTATACGCAGCACAATGTGATTAGCGTATTTGAAGATGTGTTTGATAGCTCAGAGTTGATGACATTGCACTTTTTACAGGCTTTTCACAATTTTTCTTGCATGACTTTTTTTGTCTACTTGTTTCTGTCTGCTTGGGACATTTGAGATCCCTCTTACCTCACCTGCTATATTCTTTTTCGTTCTTTTTTTGCCCAAGAAAAAAAAGTCCCCATTCTCTACTCATTCCTTTGTAAATTGCCTTACAAACCTCCCCATAACTTCTCTTTCATTCCAGTGACGTTCCTCCTCTGTTTTCTCCTCACTTCTGGGACTTTAAATTCTCCAATGTTAGATGCTGCGACAGAAACTCCAACTATCATTACAGTCAAATCAAAATTCTTCAAAAGCCTTTAAACAATGACGGGATTCATCACTGATCCACTCTGCCATGCCTTTTGATACATCTCCCTCTTTCCTCCACATATTTTGGAATTGCCCTGCTGTTTTTTCCTTGTGGCCTTGCATACAGTATGTCACTCTCCGTCTTCTTTAAACAGTCGTAAATTATCTCAAACCCTTCATCTCACAGACCTTCCTATGCTACCTTTTAAACTATCACCTAATGTAAATTACTCTGTCCCAGCACTCTGTCAACCAAACTACTTCATGCTGGAAGGCCTCCAAGCTTGTTATTGTGGGCATCTGGCAAGCTTCCTACTACAATTTAATTCACCTTGAATGGTCTGTGTCACAAATTAACAGGACATCCAGGAGAATCAATTGAAAACTGGACTTCTTTAGTGCAGCTGTTCAAGTCCTGACTTGCTGTTTTCCAATGTTGCTTTCTTTAACCCTAGCAGCATGGTATGAATGTAATTCCTCATCTCCCTTAGTTCTGACAACTGTTTATCTTACCATATCTTTTCCTTGTCCCAGGCGAGGAGGTGATGGTATGGGTTGTTTTCATTTTATAAATGTATTCTTCTTATATTTCCTGTATTTAATTTAATTAAAAAAACATGATCATAAAAAAGATGGAACACAATTTGCTGGAAACAAAAGAACAAATTTATTACAAAGTGCCATAAAAAAATTGTTCGAATGAAATCATAACACAGCCGACATTATCTATCTATCTATCTATCTATCTATCTATCTATCTATCTATCTATCTATCTTACTGTAACACAATATTTCATATTTTGAAGCATGCTGTAGGTTGTAATTAAACAGCAGATATGATCATGAAAAAGTATTAATGCTAGGGCTTTTCACCTTCAAATTAATATACTTTAAAATATCACTTTCTGTCTCTCCTTAACTGATTTTCATGAGAGATTTCAGATTGGCAACTTGCTTTTATCAGTTCCTTATCAAAATAAGCTGTTTTGCTGCCAATGAAGACTATCTCAGTAAACAACAAGGATTTTTTTTCTGATCAAATTGATAATGAAATGTAATCCTTCACATATCAACATCTTTAAATGCCTTAAGCTAAAATATTTTACTGACAGATAGTTAATCCTTAAAGATACTTGAAACAAAAAGTCAATGCTTGGCCAAGAAAAAAAGAAGCCTATCGGCACAGAACTTGAGAAGATAGATTTTAAATGACTAGATCTATAACAACAGTTCATTCTCTTTACAGCTACACCAGCATATCACTTTACACTTACAGTATATAAGGCCTAATGATAACACCCTATTTCCAACTGTATCACTGTCTACAGGAACACTTATTCAGAGCTCCACACAGCCCACAGAGAGCACAAAGTGCTGGTATAAATGACAAGGATGAATAAATACACGCGGAAAAGCACTTTATCCACTTCATAACACAAAGCCAGCCAGTCAATCTTCATGCAGTTTGTGTTATCCACTTGTCGAAGGCAGTAATTCAGCAGAACAATTTCCTCATGGATTTTTTCTAATATTAAATTCTTAGTATGTTCTCCATTGATTACCACACTTTCCTCATCAGAACCAATTTCAGCATCAAAACCTTTAAAAAAACACATAACATTTAGAAAATTCCTGAATGCAAATAGAACTTTCTTTTTAAAAGGAATTTAAAAATTATGATCAATGACTTATATTTGCTAGACCAAACTAACCATTTAATGAGTCTAATTGTGTATAATTTGGTTCTGATCTGAGATTGGCTGGCATTCCTTCCAGAATTGGTCACTATTTTATACCCAATGCTGCCAGGGCCAGCCCAAAGACTCTTAATTTAGTTATGGGGTCAACAAATTAGTGTTTATAAAACACTCTGTGCTGCTTTTATCTATTAAATTCTATTTAAGAAGTAAATGTTGTTGTTGCAGTTATTTGCTTTGATTATTCCAAGGTCTCGATTCTTCAGAAACATTTACATGTTCTCTAATCAGAACATCTTGACATGTAAGTTGGAAGTGCCAAAACAGGCAGATCATATGCTAATTTCTGACATATTGTGAGTAATAAAGTTTGCTTTTTTGAATATTTCCATACACTTCAATTGTCTTGACCAGTGTCTCAAAGGGCCACAGCTTTCACAGGAGACTTTCACTGATACGGTATAAAAACACCCTGGATGGAGTGCCGCTTTCTCTTGGGGCAATTTAGAATATCCAGCCAACCTGACCCCATCTGTTTAGATTATGAAGAGCATCTGGAGTGTCCAGAATAAATTTAGAAGATTCACTCTCATATCTAGGAAATTAACTAAGGTGCCTGCATTGTGAGGTAGCATCACTTCTCATTGTAAAAATGTGAGGTGCTGTTTATCTCACACAAAAATATGATACTGTACTCTTTATTTTATTTGCTGGGGGTTGTCTTCTCCATTCAGCACTCACAGCAAAGGTCAAGATATATAAATACATATAGAAGCAGGGAAAAAATTAAATCTCAATATTCTTTTCACATTATTACAAGTACAGTATAAACATTCCAGGAATAAAATATGACTTAAAACTACAAAAGACAAGAAAATGTATCATATGATGAACTGTCTTACTGCTGACTGTATTTGAGGCTGAATTTCAAAATTTGTTTATAAGTTAGCATGCAACCAGTGAGGCCAGGATGTTAAAGATGTTTATTATGATTGATCAGAACTTATATGATTCTGATCGATCAGTAGTTTACACCAGTGGCGTAGCTAGAGATCATGCCGCTCGGGGTGGGGCGGTGCTTCAATTTGCCGCCCTCCAACATATCTGAATATGTTAACCTATTTAAAGCGAAAATTAAAATGACGTATAGAGAAAAATTAAGATAAATTATGCATTGATTTATTCATATATAGAGAAACAGCAATAATTTTTCACATATAATTATTTATAAGCATCAACTAGACAAGAATATAGTATAGACGCACTGATAAGCTGTGTTCTGATTATTAGTTTAATACAATTAAACAAGAACCAGTGTAGTGTACAACTGATAGGTGGGGATGTTTTCTGCGCAGAGCAAGAACGCATTCGGAACGATAACAAAATTAAATTATAAATTGTAAATGAATTGATAATCTTCCTTGAAATTATTATTGGTTTAATGTTTATGTATATTATTGTTATTGTCTTGTAAATTTCAACTGCTGTATCTGATGCCGTCACAGAAGGACAGTCTGAAAATTATTTTTGAAGCATTTGTGGATAAAAATCAGAGAATTTTACATTTTTCATTCATGAGTGATATTTTTCTGATCCTGCTTACACACGAATTATACTGAGCCTTTTGGCCAATAATGCCACCCCCAAAAATGTGCCAACCGGGGTAGACCGAACCCTCCAACCCCCCTGGCTATGCCCCAGGTTTACACCTTAATCCATATAGTTAAGTCAAATGTTTTGTTTAATTTCTCCAAAGGCATTGTAACCTCTGTACTTCTTTTTAAAAACATATTGCAAAGAAATGTGCTATCAGAAACATTTACAAAAATTGCAGCCTGCAATACCTATGATGTAGATCCCGTTAATGCCAACACGTCATGTAAACCCTACAATTTCAAGTCACAAAACGCCCATTGTATGCTCTATTTACACTGTGGTAAAGATTAAGGTTGTGGGAGGATTATCTGACTCAAAGGGTGTTTCATGACTGATGTGGTGGCCATTACGTGATCTATGTTATAGCTACTGCAGGTAGACCCATCTCAATTAGGACGGCAATGGACAGTACTGCCATGTTGTGCTTTCTCTCTATGTCTTTGTGTTGTTCTTCACATACTATGATTCTCCACCCACATCCCTGTAGATGTCCTGCTTAGTGATTACAAATTGACCCTACAGTATGTGTGTGAATATGCCCTTCTGTAGACTGGGTGCCTCCTCTGGACTGTTGTTTCCTGTTTAGCACCTAATGCTTATGGGATAGTTTTAAGCTGCTTATGCTCTTCAAATTTTAAAATGAGTTTGAAACATGGACAGTCAGAGCCTATCCTGGCAGTGTAGGGTGCAAAGCAGCAACCAGTCATGCACAGACGCCAGTGTGTTACACACACTCACTTACATTCTGGAATAAGGTTTAACCATCACACAATTTTTATTGCATTTTTATTATTTAATCAATTAATTTATCCACCAGCTATTTAAAAAGGTTTGGGTTCATGAGGGACTTAAGCTGTCTTTGCACTTTATGAATTCCTTTATAATGAACATCCGCATGAACTGTAGGGAGATCTATCTATCTATCTATCTATCTATCTATCTATCTATCTATCTATCTATCTATCTATCTATCTATCTATCTATCTATCTATCTATTGTGGTTGACTGCTGGGGATCCTATCTGGATCTGCATCGTGTCCAAGGGATCAGAGCTTAAACGCTCAACCCAGTTGGGGCTTGTGGCCACTGCCAGGGGGTGCCTGGAGGATTGTGGAGCCCTGAATTGCAGCACCTGCCACACTCAGAAGTGCTGCCAGAAGAAATTCCAGGCACACCGGGTGCTCATGCGTCACTTCCGCCACACCAGGAAGTGCCACTGGAAGATCATCACGAAGCACCTGGAGCACATCCGGGGCATTATAAAAGGGGCCACCTCCACCTCACTCCATTAGTCGAGCCAGAGTCAGGAGGAAGAAAGGACGGAGCTTACGAGTGGAGGAGTGAGGGCGGTAGAAGAATAGAGGAAAGAGAGAAAGAAAGCAGGGACTGGGTAGTTGTGGCCCGTTTAAGCATTGTGTGGTGCTGTAAAGACTGGGAAGAAAAGGTTATTAAAACATGTGTGATTTGTGAACAACTGGTGTCTGTCTGTCTGTCTGTCTGTCTGTCTGTGTGTGTTAGGGGGCTGAACTTCCACACGATCTATCTATCTATCTATCTATCTATCTATCTATCTATCTATCTATCTATCTATCTATCTATCTATCTATCTATCTATCTATCTATCTATCTATCTATCTATCTATCGCAAACTGTTTCTCTTTACTTGCAGACCAATTCTAATCGGATTTTTTCCAAGCCAATCATTGCATTCAAATCCATGTTGAAAGACTCCTTGAATGAGCCCTATACACTTATCACCATTTGATTTTTCAGACATTTACACAGATTGATTCTGAGGACCTAAAGTAAACTTTGATTTATTAAAAACAGTAGTTTATAAAATTAAAATAATGTACATAGATATTGTAAATTTATACCCAGAAGACAGATTTACAGCCTTTATATATTTACTTGTCTGTCACTTCTAACACATTTACTAGAAATATGCTTGTCAAAATCATTATAATATTTATAATGTCTTACCTCTGATCTGATTGAGGTCTTCCTTTGTTTTCATGGACTGTAAAGAGTTTTCATTGAAGATCAGGCTGGAAGACCCATACTTGGTGAGCATAGAAGAAGAAACTGTTGTTCCTTTCACTGTTTTGTCATTGTGATGTAGAAGTTTTACAATGAAAATGGATTTTGCCAGACTAAGAACCAATAATGCCATGCAAGCAGCAAAGAAAACTCCTGTAAAAAAATAAAATAAATAAACTGTTTACTTGCTGCCTTTCCACGCCTTGACAGGTGCCACTGTGGTTTTAATGTTGTGCTAATCACTGATCCCATTTTAATAAACGCACAGAACACCAGTTACTGATTGTTTGTTTGTTCATTGATGTAATGTCTGAGCTGTATTGTTTGGTACAGACATTTGTGCGGAACAAGCCAACAAGGGGAGATACTCTATTAGAGACAAGCTGGTCAGGCTGCAGATTGTGCAGATATCAGAGAGGCTGCTTCAAGAGAGTGGTTTGGAAACACAATGCTTGTGCTTGGTTACAAATAAAGTTAAAGAACGAGTCATTGTTCATTGTTCAACAATATTGCAGTTTACACAGTAATTTAATGCATTTCAACTTTAAAATGTTGTAATTTTAATCAGTTCCTACATAAAGTTAATTGATTAGTTATTATGTTTTATGTACTGTATATACTGATACTAAAAAAAAACACAACACTTGTTGCTGGACTGAAATGTAACCCTTCTTTGCTGAAATAGTAATAAACAAAGAAACTAATAATAGAAAAAAAAAACAATTTACCAACAAATGGGGAGAGCAATCCTAGCTCTGAACACTAACAACAGATGTCTTACAGTCCTTCAGTATCTTCTCTTTCAACCACCACTGCTTGACACATCTGACACACTGAGCTTCTGAATCTGCAGTTGTGCCATCTTTTCTCATTTCTCCACAAAGCCCTGATGAAGTTGCTGCCCATTGGTAAGGAGTGGGTCACATCTGTAAATGTAATCTGGGGCATCCCGAAGGTGGAACGACAAAAGCGCATGGGACAAAGGAGCCGATAAATGCATTCTGACAAAGGTGTATAGGAAAAATGTGCATAGCTAGCAAAGATCCACTTTACTGTGCAAGTTATAGCATCACAAATAAATCTTGCAAAACAAAATATATAACATGAGCAGAAACAGAATACAGAAACGGAGTGACAACACAAGGCCATGTAAAAACTAGTACAGTAATGTGGCACCTTCCATATATCATATTAACTGCTGGTGAAAATTAAGCCAGATGTATCTTGATTTGGACATGTCTGGGAGTGGACTGAAACTATTGTACTTTGTGACCACAGCAGCCTAGCCTCCTATTGTAGGTTCAGGCTGTGTAAGAAGTGTGAACAGTGGATCTCTGATAGATCATCATGTCAATAGCATGAAGCCTGTCCTGCACTGTCCTGCTGGCAGTTTATGCAGCACTTTATGCAACTGTAGAGATCAAAGACTATATATATGTCCTTCTCTAGTGTGGTCTGGATGACAAGATCTTGGGTCTGTCTTGTTGGTTTGCTGAAACCATGCTTGCAGTCATGATGCAGTGAAACATCTATAGTGTCTGACAACAGCAGTACATGATATACCAATGGCCCTCCTGCTTGCTTCTGGGGACATTTGAGGCAATATGTCCTGATCTGTAGCTCACCACAATTTGATCACAGTTTAATCCACAAAGCGTTCCTTTGACTTTGTGGCTTGTTTTTTAAGATGGCACACATTATGAATTGTGGAACCATATATATACTGTATATGAGTGCATTTCTAAACAATGTCTAATCAATTCAGTTTACCTCAAGCGGATTCCAGTCAAGTTCTAGACACACCTCAAGGATAATGAAATCATAAAGGTTACCTGACCACAATTTAGAGTGCCACAACAAAGGCTCTGTATACTAATACTAATATGAAGGTTTCAGTTTTTGAATTTTAATAAATTGTCAAACCTTTCTACAAATGTGCTTTTACTTTGTCATTTTGGGTTATAACGTGTAGATTGATGAGTAAAAATGACAAATAAATTGAATTAAAATTAAATCTACAACACAATAAAGTGTGAAGAAAGTGAAGGGGTCTGAAAAATGTCCTGAATCTACTGTAAACAGTGCACATTGTAAATATATATATATTGGTATGATGTGGCGTACGGACAGGGGAAGGGAGCATATCCAGAACAATACCACCCCAGAGCGCTAGGTGGCAGTCCCCTGGGTTGTGGTGGTGCCTTGGACTCAGACAAGGCTCCATGGGAGCTGGAGTGTTATACAGCCCTTTTGGGTTTGGTGGGTATCACCAGGGGGTGCTGCATCTGCTGCTGAGCCTTTTGGTGCAGCTCTTCTGCCACACTTGGAAGTAAGCACCTGGAACACTTCCGGGTACCTTATAAAAAAGGAGCCAGCAGCCACTACTTGAGGAGCCAGAGTCAGGAGGAGGTAGATGAAGCTTGACCAGAAGAGTGGGAGAAAGAGAAAAGAAAAAAGAAGAGTTTTTGTGTGAACTGTGCTGAACTGTGTTGTACTTGTGGGAAACGGAACAAGGCGTTTCCCACGAGGGAAAAGGAGAAAATAAAAAGCGTGTGTGCTTAACTTGTGCCTCAGTGGCTGTCTGTGTCAGGTTTTGGATGGAAGGAGTGCCCTCTGCAGGCCACAATATACATATATACTGTATGGTACATGTTATATAATGCTATTAATCAAGCATCACAGGAGTTTTAATAAAAGCCGGAGAGTCTAAGTAAGGAACAGTGAGCAGTGTGTGGTGGCTTTAAAGGCATTTAGTAAGGAATATGCACTAACCACTCTTCATATATTCCTAATTTTCCCTGGAGGACAAATTAATTAAGTTCTATCTATATGACCAAAATATGACGAAATAATAACATAATTTAAGCCTGATAAGTGTAAAGACACATTTGACAAATCACCAGAAGACAAGTGACAAATTCTACAAATGAGCAGTTTGATTAGTGTAGTTTTATAGTGAACAAGTCACGGATTTCCCCAACCAGAATGACAGAAATAAAAGTGTTTTGGGTTAAGTCTTTTGGATTTATCATTCTCCTTTGTGCACATTTTGTGTTACTGTCCTTTGTTTATATCTCTCTGTTGAATTCCACTCACAAAGCATTAGCCTGCTGTCAGGGGCCTGATTTCTTCCTGCCATGTCATGCCCCACAAAGTGCTACTCTCTGTTTTATGTTCTGAGTACAAATGTTCTCCGTCAAATGAGAGTTCAACCCCTGTGGTGTGCCTTAAATGGAAAAAAAAACTAAGTCTTTTTTTCTCTTTCTTTTGATTTTAAACCTTCAATTAAAGTTACTTACTAAAGACACTCAGGTGAAGCCCATATGGGAAAAAATAATTATTATTATCACTATCATCACCATAAGCACTAAAATGTAGATTTATTGAAAGGTTTCCAGAATATATGTTAATAACAGTTTATTTATTATTCTAAATTTGAAGCTGCAATTAAAAAAAAATGCTTAACATACTGTACCTATCAGAGGTGTCTGGATTGCAGTGGCCGGTAAATCATCAGAAATGTTGACTCTAAAAACAGTGTAGCCGAGCAGAAGACTGGCTTTAAAAGTAATTCGGGTACCGCAGTTAGGGGGCAGATAAAAACTCATGACATCTACAACCATTAGGAAAATGCTTGGAATCAGCAAGCTAACAACATAGAGCAGAGGGCGCCTCCGAATGATGACCTGTGGGTGAGAACACAGAGACCCTGTTTTTACATTGGTACATGCCACATAAACATTTCAGTAGTAACAAAGTATAAAATTGAAATCATTTCAGTATGCATATAATAGAACGTAATTCCCTTTCTGTTGTAGGAAAATACGAAGAGTGAGAGAAAATTCCATTTTTATCTGTTTTCTCTGGTTGCCAGTAAATAGTACATAAAAATGTAAAGTCAGATGTGATTTTCTCTGTATGAACTCTAGTGACTTTCAAAGAAAACAAACTTGAATGGAACACCAACTCCTCACAAAGCACACTCATTCAGTTTAAGATTGTCAGTCAACCCAACATGCATGTCCCTGAGATGTGGATAAAACCCTTGAAAATATAAAGAGAATGTGCAAACTTAATGTCAAACAATGTCATGCCAGATGATTCAACCCAATCTCTGAAGTCATTGGGCTATTGTGCCATCTTTGCCATTTTTCTAGGTGTTCGATGAGTTTTGTGCCAGTCCCAATTAGGTTACTATTTACTCTGGAAACGAGGAACATTTTTTCCATTTCTTGGAGCAGAGAGCTCCCACAAAGTGTCTCCTGTGGGGCCTTTGACACTGCATGTGGTTTATAATAAACAGGGATATGTATTACAGTGCATTCATTCAGTGAAGTGCATTACTGGATATATGTATTGCACATATACAACAGGGAGAATCAAGTGTCAGAAGGAATAAAAAACTGGAACGCAATCGAAATTATTGTTATGTAAGGCTATAATAAATAAAAATAACCATTCAAACACTTTACTTGCTTATGCTGGTGGAAAATATCTTTCTATTATGGAACAATTATATGCAATCTAATTATTTTATTCCTACAGAAGGTTTCTTCATAGATCCTACAATCTCTGAATTACTGTCAATATATAAGATACTTTTTGTGTTTTAGCATTTGCAGCCTTTACCACTTCCACAAAAAAAATTGGTATGTAACAGTTGCTATAGCTTTTGTCCTGTGTAATAAAAGCATATTCCGATTAACTTTAAATGTAGATTATTTGACACTTACTGTACTTGTTCAGATTAAACAATCTTTTAAAATTTATAACAAGTGTATAAGTATATGAACCCATAACAGAATGAATTATTAAATATAAGGAAAAGGAATGAATGTCACTCAAAGGTTAGCAAATTGTAACTTAAAGTTGAAAGTGCCAGAGGTCTTTGCCCCATATTAAAGAAGCTACCAATGTAATTTTCCAAGGTTAGAATACAGGTAAATGATAACAAACACTCCTCCAGAAAGCAAGAATAAACTAATGGGAAAGCTCATACAGAATAGTGGAAGAACTGACATGAGTCAGAAATTACTAGTGGCGTTAGTTGATTGGAGGAGGCAATAAAGTTCTGCATATTAAGATTTTCATGACACGATGGATTAGATGAGGTAATGATAATTAGAAAAAGTATAAAATCAGATGAATTGTTTAATTAATTGCTCACTCCATGGACTGAGACATTTTTGCATAACTCAACTCTGTGCAAGTAAAGAAATGTTCTGCATTTTCATCTGAGTTCATTATCTGCCTTCTTTGAAGATGAAGGAAAGTTTTTTCCACACGATTTTCTTTCACTTTGATATTGAAGAGTATTGTTCTATTGATCATTGTCAGGAAAGCCATATTTAATGCACTGTGATTCAATGTTATATAACAATAAAATGTGAACTCTTCCAAGGGGGTGAATACTTTTTATTGGAACGGCATGACAAATGATTTCTATACAGTGCATTTTTTGTATTTTATGACTTGCACTATGAATGTTTTCTGAATGTGAAAAATGCTGGTAATGTACATTGAGATGCTCTTTACTCCTGGCAAAATGTATTTTCTATGATCTGTTCACATTCAAATAGCACTTGACAACTGTAAGAAACAGAAGTATTCGCACTTGTGATTGAATTTTATTTATAGCCCTAGGGCCATGTTCAGAGGTGGTTAGAAACAGATTGCAAAAATATTTAACATACATGAACATGCAAATGTGTTTTCTGTTCTCACATAACAAACATATAATTAGAATTTTGTTCATGGAAAGTGGTATTGGATTTCTATTTGGATATGATGTAGATACTGGAGTCACATTTTAATTCGCAGTGCAAGTGGAATTTGGCTATTTTATATCTTGTTCAGATGAAAAACTCAATTAATTATATTTATTCTATTTAATCAAAAGATGTACATGCTGGTTAGCTGAGTATGCTTTATCAGATGTTAGTTAAATATGTGGTCATTTTTTTAACATGAATTAGTAACCACATCTTCTGTCAAAAGCAGTTATGTGTTTGTTTTCTCATGCATTAACCACTACACCACAATGCCAATCATTTATTAATTTAATGAAGAAGGTACATGTAGTTGTTTAGTTCTGCAGGAATAATACCTAAGATTTTTGATTCTAAGCTGAGAATTCATCCAAGTGGGGTCTACATTTTCAAGATATGCAATTAATGTATCACCTTTAAGTGGTGTGTGAGTGTGTGCAATGTCAGCATACACTCTGAAATAGACTGATGTGGCATATATAAAGTGTTCCGACTGTGTGCCCATTGCCCTTTATAACTTCTGTGATTTAACCATATTAAGTGGCTGAGGAAAATGGGTGCATATGTACAAAAATAACAGTATTATTGTAGGGCTGTGTCAGCGAACATGTGCAAAGGAATAAAGGTTATTTCCATGCTGAAAAGGAAAGAAGGTTAAAGACACAACTTTTCGGCTGTTTAGCCTTCATCAGGTGTGCAACTGAAAGAGCAGGTAACATACTGTATATAGGAGGGGACAGAGGGAACAAAACAGGGCAGATGAAAGGAGAGAAGGTGACAGTATGTGACAAAAGGCTGCCATTAGAGAAGATGAAGGAAGAGATTAAAAAGTTAGTTGGTTGTTAAGACCAGGACAAATATGTGATCCCAGGGTAGCAATGACCTTAGCTTCTTCTGATTTTATTTATAAAATGTCTTTGGAGCCCTGTCATAGAACACAAACAGTGAAATCAGTGTAGTTATGATGAAATGATGTGAAGTGTTCTATAATAGGCTTTGTAAGTCTTTGATATTAACGGCTCAACCGTGCAACCCTAAACGTTCTGCTAGCTGTCTCCCTGTTTCACCTATATAGCTGGCTGGACACCACTGACAACAAATTCAGTAAATAAGATTTTAGCATTGTAAGAGGCCTGTTGTTTAAAATTGAATTTACCAGAGGGACCAGATATAAAGGTATTGTTAGGGGTGTGTTTGCAAGTGACACAGAGACTCCTGTTACAGCTCAAAGTGTCTGGTGAGGAATGTTGCTCTCCTCTGGTGGTGTGTGCATCAGATGAGATGCCTGCATCGGTTACATTGTCCACAGAAGGAGATCGGGGCAGGGTTAAGAAAAAAGTGGAAGGATCAGTCTGTCAAATACAGAAACACTGTTTGAGGACCTGTGGGAGAGGTAGAGTGTTACGGCAGAATGAGGATACCAGCAGTATGCAGGTTTTATTATTTGGGTTCCTCTTACAGTGGATACTACAATGTCCGCTCCTGGCTTAATTGATTGAACTCTCCATATTATTAAAAGGGTATTCTCCATCAATGAAGAAACTCCTCATTTTGGGTACTTCATTATAAAAGTCATCATCATTAGTGCAGCGACATGTAGGCTAAGGAACTGTGAAACAGGTAGTTTTTAGTATGTTAGGAGCTGTAGAGAAAGCAACTGTGTGTGTCAGATGGCTCAATACAGACAGAAGTTTTAAGTCCTGGAAAGATGATACTAAGGAGCGATATCTAAAATGGTGGAGTTGTTTTAGGAACTTTGACTATAAACGTGAGATATGGATAAAAACTACCGTATAGACTCGCATTTAAGTTCTCCTGCGGATAAGTCAGGGCTTGATTTTACCGTATAATGTCTGGCATTTTATAATGTTGGTCATATAAGTTGAATGCGGAAAACTCACGCTATTGGTGCAAGAGATTATGATATGCTAAAGCCAACCTGAGAGAGTAACCACGGAGCACACTGCCTTTTTTTCTATGTATTGTGCCTACGTGACCACACATTAATATCCAAACTATTCCGAAGCAACGTTTATACTGAGTTCTGTTTTTTGTATCTCACACCCTCATACACCTTTATCATAAGAGCATCCCTTATCTACGATGGAGCGTTTGATCAGAAGAAAACATGAAGCTGGTTTTAAATTAAAAGTCATTGAAGTGGAAAAAGAAATTGGTAACTGCGCTGCTGCAACAAAATTTGATATGTCTGAGAAACTGGTGTAAGATTGGAGGAAGCAAGAAGATGTAAAAAAAAATTGTGTCTCATTTTTGAACGGGCGTATAAGTTGGGTCTGATTTTATGATCGATTTTTCAAGTTTAAAGACCCAACTTATACGTGAGTATATACGCTAATAAAATCATTAATGAATTCCTGTAACTGGCTTCTGGAGCAAGAGGCAGCAACAACACAAGAAAATAATAGTGTCTTTCTAGGAAAAAGATATATTTGGTAAAAAAAAATTCACAAGAAAGAAAATACATGATAATACATTAATAATATATAGAATAATACATTAATACAAAAATGCACCACCTGAAGATAACAACATTAGCAACCGTGAGCAAAATTCTCTGTGGATGTGATTAGGTCCTGTTAGTGTTGGCTGAACACTGAAATATGTAAATATGTAGTAAATCAGTATTGGAGTATCCTATCACTTAGGAGATTAATAACTAAAGTAGACAACCAACACCATACACAGACACACAATCTGTAATCAAAATCCTTGCCACCTTCTCTTTCTGACCAGTATTAGTCGCTATCTGTGCAACACTAAAATAGCTTCATTCTCATGCAGATTAAAGCATTCCTTGAACTAACTGACATGTTGCCACAGGCCAACACTTTACCTCTACCCAGTTCAGAGCACAGAAAGCAGAAACAGGTCATTCCAAGTGTCCCCCTTAAACACTGCCAGTATCGAGGTATTAGTAATCTCCATCACTTTATACTGTTCACCGTTACTCTCCTCAGATTAGAGCAAGGCAAATATTAATGGCTGTGTGGGCTTTTCCACTAAATGTCTCAGTCCTGATTCTCAAATCCTCTTAAGGCTTATTAAAGGACATACTTTCCTTCCCTGTCAGATGAGCTGCTGCCATTCAGCCATCTAGCAATGCCCATCCTGAACAGCCGGACAACAGTTGTTTGCCCATCAAGCCTGTGAAGAGCTGTCCACCAACCACTTCAGTACTTTCTCACAGCCCCAATAATGGATGCTGTCTGATTTATTTCACCTTAATGTGTTTTTTGTATTTATTTTCTTAGAACCCTTACAATTTTATTTTCTGGCTTTCAGGTGGTGCAAAGGGTTAATTAAGGAATCAGACTCCCAAGATCCTGTGTGTTTTACAGCTTGGTTAGAATCCCTCATGACTCAAGCACCTCCTTAAATCAGCTATTTAGGGTACTTTTGTGCCCCCTCAATGACACTGAGCTCAAGGTTAACAGCTTGATTTCGGGTTGAAGACAGGCCAGAGTGGTCAGCAAGGAGGGACCCGATCTTGCTTGATGCATACTCTTTACAAACTTGCATGACTCCAGTGAATGAAATGTCTTCAATCAAACAAAGTGTTTGTGTGAAGGTAGGCTTTTCAAAGAAAACTTAATTACTTTCTACTCTAGATATCCTTCTGCTACAATAGATTTAAAAATTAAGCAGTGATGTTTTCCAGAGCAATTACAGCTTTCAATAACCCTGACATTCTGAAAAAGATTTTAAATGATCAATGTAGCAAATGCTAACATTTAGCACAAATAATGTCCACAGCAATACCAATATGCAATCATTTCTACCCAGAGATTACAGTGCAGCTATGATGGGCTTGATATTAGTAAAAAAAAATAAAAAAAAAAAAAACTAAACAGAAGATATCTGCAGAAATTAGCAATTTACTGTTGGGGGTGGGTGGGGAGTGCAATGGTGTTTACAGCTTAATTAGCCTAAATTCCGCCTTAAGCTTAGATGTCAGTTTTTCAGGCAAGTATACATTCTCTTAATTTAATCAGGAATTTACTAGAAAAAAAAAAGTCATGGCTTCCAATATATAGTTTTATTTTGAATCTGCTATTTATATAAAGTAGAGTAGCACTCTGAAAAGTAGTTACATTATTAAAATCAAAAGAGGCAACAAATGCAACAATATCATTTGCATTAAAAATAACAACTCAATTAGACTCTTAAAAATGAAAAGAAAAAAAGAACATCAATAGCATGTTTGTCATTTTAATAGAGCTGCAAGAATATTAGCCATAATCCTGGATTTGGCTCCTTTTAATATCAGATTTTAGCCTCATTTTACATCGTAACTTTGGTGAAACATTTACAAACACACATACCCATAATCCAATTCAGGGTTTCAGACATCTACAGCCCAGCCTGGCAGCACTAGTCAGAAGGCAGGAAACAACCTTAGAAGGGGTGCCAGTCCATCCCAGGACAGACATATTCACATTAAGTTATGGTCACCAATTGATCTAATTGATCTGAGGAAATAAATCTGTGCCACCCATCCTGGTAACAATACAATGCAACTGATCAGCTCAGAGGCTCTAAATTTGCAGGCCTTCTTCCCTGTAGGTAAATGTGAAAATGGAAGAAGTTCTAAAAAGTAAATAATAATTAAATATCACACTGCAAATGTGTTAAATATTATTTGAATTTTATTATAAGGAAATGGATTGCTGAAGGAAAACTCATTGTGATGAAGAATATTATGAAGTATTTTTCTTTCTTTCTTTCTTTCTTTCTTTCTTTCTTTCTTTCTTTCTTTCTTTCTTTCTTTCTTTCTTTCCACAAGATCATCAGTAATACATTCAAGTAGAACAAATGACAGAAGGATATGTGTGAAATAGTAAGCTGCTGGAGCAAATGTGTCAATGTATTCCAGCCCAGAGGTGAGTGCTTATTATTGCTTGCTTGTTCGCAAAGTTGCTCTGAGACAATGCTTCGTGAAAGTGTAATGTCGATGCAAATAACTTTATTTTCTTTTTTTCTCTCACAGATGTTGGACTGACTACAAAAACACAATGATTGCTTGATTTGTAAAATGTGTGCTAGTCTTTGAAAATCCTAATAGGCAACAGTTTTCATTGTTGTCTTCTAATAACGCATAAAGTTAAAAAATACTGAGTAATTCATTTTTCTCATGTGTTTGGTTTCAATCCACTTTTTTTTCTTATACATACATTGCTTTTCTCACCATCTGTTTTTTAGGACCATGTGCCAAGTCTGCTCAGTGACAAAATGTAGGAAATTCCAGGATTGCAATGCTTCAAAGCTGAAGGCAAAGCCCTGAATCCTGAAAGGAGCTGGAAATTTTTCCTTAATCGCTCGCCCATACGTAGGCATAGTTTGTCCCTTAAGGTGTTTAGTCTCACAACTCACTCTGAGGCAGAGACACCTTCTGCTCAGAACTCGTATGCACATCTTTGGCATTCTCCTGTTAATGTGGTTTTCCTGTACCATTTTCAAAATTAAGAACATAAAGATAGGTTTTGACAAGAACAGGCCATGTAGCGCAAAATACAGTAGAGTGGCTCAGTGATTTTTATTTGTCAGTCATGTCCACTGCAATGTTAAGTCAAGATCTGACGGTGAGCATTATCTGTTCCACTAGTTAACTGGCTCTACATAGCTAAAGTTCTCTATTTCAAGAAATACACAATTTTCCTAATATTTGTGCAACATTGTGAGTCAGCCCTGGATTACCCATTAAGCAAAATTAGTATGTCTCTAGAACACCAAGGGAAGGGGGGCACCACAGATGTTTTCTCCTAGCTATCATTTCCTTAACTCTTTCAATACCACACTCTACAGTACTTTAGCCGATCATTTTTTTGTAATTTATATTACCTACCAAGTAGCATTTGAATCTGCATTGTTAAATAAATCCTTTGGTATGGTGAGTAACTAAACTTTAAAAGTTTGAGGGTGTTGGCAGATATTACATTTGTTCCCGTCTCTTGCTGTAAGTGTTTCACTTCCATCAAATCTGGCTCTGCTGATTTGTGTGTCACACCCTTAAGCTATTTATTTTATTATTTTGTTTACTTGTTTTTCACATTAATAAGGTACATTTTAATTTCTTATTTCACCTTTAGCACTTATTGAGACTTAATGTCTTGTCAAGTTAGTAGTTGAAGAGCTGAGGGGCACCTTTGTTGGGCTGTATCCATTTCTTTCATTTGTGCTCTTGTGTTCTTTCCAAAGAGGTTCATTTAACAGTTGCCATACACCGTAGTTATCTCATAATATATTCAAAACTGTATAAACCAAATTAGAGTGATGGAACCTGAGACAACCTGGCAGTATGAGGCGTGACGCAGGAAACGACCCACACAGAGACCATTGAAGGGCACTTGATTGCTGTAAAATAACCTGGAACATAGCCTTTTGGATGTGGACAAATACCCTACTGAAACACGACAAAAGCAACATTCTCTTTATAACTTTAAATCCTTCTTTTATGTCTGCTCTTCATTTCTCTTTGATTAGCCTAAAATATTTCAATTGCAGTGTTGTCATTGCTAAGTCCTAGAATAATTGTAATTAATCTATCATTGAAGAATAAATATGTACTAAATTGGGTTTGTTTAGTGCAAATATGTGTTGCTTGTAACACTGAGAACATACCAGTACACATTAATCTAGATGTGACCTCAAAAGCAGAACAACTGCTAAATTGCAACCATTCTTGCACTGTAATTCACAGTAAAACTGCTATTGGTAGTTTCCATTCATTTTATATCCTATTTGGACAGGGACTTTCTTCTGATCTATTTTTTATTTGTTTTTGATACTTCGATATATTCATGTACTTTGTTAACTTGCCTAATGTCAACCAATGCAGAGCTGAGATGAGTGCAACCTATTCTCTGGGAACCATCTTTTAGGCTCTGAGGAGGTAAGCTGTTCCACCCCAGGATGAGAGTGGGTGCTGACTCTAACAGTATCTTCTCCTTTTTCTCCACAAGCGAACCGCCACCTAATCAGGATCCCCTAGCTACATGTTAAAGGCTGAGAATCTCTGCTCTTTTTGGTCCCATCACTATAAAATGAGCCATTCCTGGAAGATGGCATCTCTTATTGACCTGACCGTCATTGAAGAATTAATCCCTGTAACTAACATTGAGTCTTAAGGCATTGATTTCTGTTACACAGGCCAGTGTGCCATCTTTTCTTTGATGCTTATTAGTAAATGGGGTAACCCAGCTGGTATCCCAAACATATTTTGGAGTACACTGGTTTCTCTTTGGTCATGTTACACCTCTCCGGAACCATCCATGGACAGGACACCAGTGTATTCCAGGGCACAGTAATATACAGCCACATTATTTCACACAGAGAAAGTTGTCTTTGTGATGTGCTACAATTCAAAAATGGGCCCCGGGTCTGTAAGGCAACTGAGCTTTTTACCGCACTGCCATGCTGCTCTCACTTGTCATTTATTTGACACATCCGAACTTTGTCTATGTTCTTTATGGAGATTACGGAAGCTGACTAATTAGGTATTGTATGCAGTCTTCAGCGGACTTAGCACTGCTGTCTGCCAGATTCTACAGTGGCCGTGCAAATATAAACACAAAAGTTTTTTTTTAACTGAACTGAAGAATAGATTTGGGAAAGTTGGAAAAAATAAATATCCATTGATCCAGACATATTGACCACATGCACAAAGTTGAATAAGTCACATTACAGTACATGGACACAAAAACAAAAAGCAAGCAATGAAATTAATAACATCAAAGACAGCATTTCAACCAAATTAAAAAACAAATTTACTCAAACATAGGACTCTATAATATTTTGTTCTCTATTCACAAACCACTTTTTTCAGGTAAGCTGAAAATCTAGAGGAAAAAAACTCAATATAAAATAAAATTCTGTCTTGCATTGGCTTAGGATGCTGCTATCGTTTATTGCCAAGTCATGCTGAAAAACATTTCAGACATATTAAGACAAGAATATCTAGTACACATCCAAGCCTCATTACAATTGTTATTTCTGCAGCACAACACACAAATTAGAATTCAATAAACAGATTACTCTTTTAAGTCAAGTCATTAAGCCAAGCAGCCATCATAGCTTCTAGATTCAATTTCCGGTGTCAGCAGCCTTCTTTCTATAGTTTCATCTGAAAATTAAGGAAACAATTAAGAATGTGTGGGCTAATTAAAGGACATTAAAACAGTTTTGTTAGAATAATCAAATTTGCTGATATTGTGTGTGGTGACTACTAACATATTGACCTTTGAATTGAGTGCATACAACCAGACATCACAAAAAATTATTATGAGACTTTAATCATGTGGTTATTTATTAGCTGAGGGTGACTAGCCTGAGAGCCATAGGCAGGTGCTGGAGACAAAGAAGTCTAAGTTTTACAAAATGCCGCACTAGTAGTAGAAATAACCACTCCAATAAGTCACTGTGGACCTGTTTAACAGGAGATATACAATACAAAAATTATGTCACTCATTACATACGCAGAATGCTAAACATCGGGTTGAGGAATTTTAATGAGAACACTGGACTAATCTCTCTATTATAATAAGAAAATCCTGGGACGAGACAACACTTTTTAGCCTGGGACGAGACGTGACTTTTTCAGAGAGAAACTTTCATGCTCCGCAAGATGAGACTTTTTGCGAAGAGATTTAACCACGCACAGGCCCGGAAATAAAAGACAAAGAGTAGATGACAAAGTAGAACATCATAAAGAATTCAAAAAAATTGGTGTGATACACATGCAGAGCAGGTAAGAGATAATGAAAGTAGTAAAATTCGAAAGTCTCAAAAAAATTATATTAAAGATAGCATTAGCGCAAACAAATGGAAATTATTACTCGGTGAAATAACGGAACAGCAAAAAGAGACCTGTAGATTGTTTAATTCGTGTTGCCATCAGGGAAAAGTAGTGTTTCTTCCCAATGAAGAGACGTATCCGTGAGAATTAAAAGAATTGTTGTTTGGTGAAAGTGAAATCCACATACGCGAGTGGCAGAGATGTGAAGTGGCTGGCGCGTAGTGCAGGCCAAGAAGGTTGGCGAGCGAAGTGAGCAGGAGGCGAAGCCCCCAAGTTGATATGAACAACAGCAACAGCAATCAAAAATCTAGAACAAATAAATGTATGTGCATTGCATTTTCTATAGGTAGGCTAAGTGACAACTATAAATCATCCTTTAAATTTATACTAAGCTTATCAGCTTCTACTGTACAGTATAACTGAGATTCAAATGTGTAATATTACATAAAACTATTTGTTTAAATATATTTTAAAAGAAGTTCAAACTTTTGGGGTCTATGTGCATGTTCCTATAAGAGGTACAGTATATAACTCTTTGAAAATAACTTTTTTATTTAAATTTAACACACAAACCGATCAACTGTTCTTGATTTAGTTCCAAATTATTTTGCAATTGAAGAATACCCTAATGTTCCACATCCACTTTTTAAATCAGTTTAACAGCAAAATACCTTGGGATTGCTCGCTGTGGTTTTCTTAGACTGTCTGATTCCATCAAAAGTTGAGACCAACTACAGTACTAACTTCTCAAGCTGGACTCCTAAACTTTATTGTTTGTCATGTATTAATTTTGTTTTTACCTCATCGTCACTCAAATATATCTTGCATATACTTATTTTTATATGGTCGCACTGTGGTAAGTGCTGTTATCTCTGAGCTATTGAGTCTTACGTGTAAATGCTAACTGAGTATTGTTTGTATGGAGTTTGTATGGCTTTATTGTGTTTGAATAGGATTTCCTCCAAGCAATCCAGTTTACCTCACAAGTATATACTACAGTGCTGCCATCACTTGGTAAGTATTTGGATAAAGATGTTTCATAAGTAATAATAATGATTAATCACTCACTCTAAACACATTCAAATCATATTTTGTTATTTCATCTACTGTTAAATTCTGCTCCATACTTGTAATATTTTTATCTTCATACTGTATTGGGGATTACTTGTTTTCTGTTCTGTGTATTGTATTGTATTGACCCCCTTCTTTTTGACACCCAACCAACCTGGAAAGGGGTCTTTCTTTGAACTGAATTTCCTAAGGTTTCTTCTATTTTTTTCCTACAATGTTTTTTTTTGAGAATTATTCCTTGTCTTCTTAGAGAGTCAAGGCTGGGAGGCTGTCAAAAGGCAGGGCCTGTGAAAGCCCATTGCAGCACTTCTTGTATGATTTTGGGCTATACAAAAATAAATTGCATTGTATTGTATTATACTTGTCTCTACAATATAATTTTATGAATTTAATTGTTCCATTTGTGAAACACATAAGAACTCACTATGCCCCAGTTGACATAAATGATAGGCTAACAGTGGCATTACATGTTTAAACATCTAGAAACAAATACAAAGTGTAATAACAAAGTAATGTGTTTGATTGATCTTGGGAAATTTTACCAGGATTTGTTTTTTGTGCAATGTTCCCATGGCTCCACTGTGTGTTACAGACAAATGAGACACACATTGCAAATGGAGAGATTCTCACTTTTCCAGTTAACTACATTTGTTTGTGCATAAGGAGGGTCCTGTATGTGCCTCCACATGAAGTACCATATTAATCAATGTTCAAGCTCCACTCTTTCTATTAGAAATAGTTTAAAAATTAGAGAAACATGGCAAGCTGAAATGAAGGATCTCCAGAGCAGTAAGTATTTGAATAGGACAAAGCTGTTTTTTCTCATTGGACAGTAGGTTGCCCATTTAACAGATAGCAACACAAGCTATCCAAAAGTCTCTTTCTGATAAATGAACATGATAGAGGATCGTGAAACAGAGACAATGATACATCGCAGCACGCAAAGTTTTAGAAGTGCTATAATACTTAGAATAACAGAAGATAAAGCAAGTCACAGGTCCTTCACGGTTGATTGTTAGCTTTGGCCTTTGATTAAGATTTTGTAGTATATTCAAATTATATTCAGTGGGTGAGGTTTGTTGTGATAGTGCATCCTGTATTGCACTTAAAATTCAGTGTCCCATGACCATGAATTAGGTAAGCAGGTTTAAAAATGATATGCATATACAAGTTAACACAAGAAAAAGTTGCTCAGCACATGGTAAGTGGACTCACTCTGGCTTTAAAAATAGCAGCTATTCAGCTGAAGCAAGATGGAAATCCATGTTTACACGTTGTTTCCTTTTGTTAATTTCATTTTCCACCCGAAGCTAAGCACATTTGGACATGGCCAGTATTTGGATGGTAGACCATGTAGGAAAGGTTTGGGTTGCTTCTGACAGAGGTGTTGGTGAGGCAAGCTGGCACTTACCCCATGATCCAAATGTGGATCAAAATGCCCCACTGCAGCGATGGGGACACTGTGCTGTAAAAATGGCCCCATTCTTCGTATGAGACCTAAAATTGAGGTCCCAACTCTCTGTTGTCATTAAAGATCCCCCAGGCATCCTTGGTAAAGAGCAGGGTGTATCACAATGTTCAAGCTAAATTGCCCTCCTAGTTATTCTGACCCCCTAATCACCCCCTATCTCTGATTGTCTATCCCTCTCACCACATAACCACCTAATAGACCACGTGTGGTGAGCGTACTAGTGCACAAATGGCTACCATAGCATCATCCAAGTGGATGGTACACATTAGTGGTGGTTGAAGTGGCTCGCCACTAACTATGAAAGTGCTTTAAACAGTGAGAAAAGCTCTAAATGTAAAGAATTATTATTATTATAATATTCATATATTATTATTATTATTATTATTATTATTATTATTATTATTATTATTATTATTATTATCTGTGCTGGAGAGAAGACCTAAATTCATACATGCTTCTTAAGTTGATATGTGAGGCACCTAGCTCTCCATCCCACTTGCTAACATTGCCTGACCAGTCCTGTGTATCAAGTGAGCTTCCTTTCAGGGTCTTCTTCCAGATGTTCCTCATATGGGAATGTTAACTCCAACTTGCTTGGTGGACTCATACAACATTGACTGCTCACAAGGTACTATAGTGACAGCAGTCACTGGAAAACATCGGCTGGCATTTTAGGTAAACCAAGTACTGCCAATCCCTTGTTGTTTTCAAGGTATCTACAGATGTTTTCCCTGTGATTTGTGGTTACTTGCCTGCACTAACAAAAGCAGTCATCTGCTTAGAGGGCTATGAATGCTTGGCTATAGTAATTCATGTGCTAATAGTTTTGGCCTTCAAGATTTGATCATGCATCCATCTGTAACGTCCCTCACCAAGTGATTTGGAGATGCTGCTCAGAATGTACTCCAAATGACCCTGCTTGGAGCACAGCAGGCAGACTAGAGAGTCAGTTTTACCCCTTATGTGTACGTTCGATAGAGTGAGCAGTACATCATACTCTGCCTGGATAAAAAATTTTAATGCAATGTGGCTCAGGTTTCCATCTCTCCACCCAGGTCACCTTCCTCTAGATCACATTCTTCATTCTAATATGCTCCTTGTTGTCTCATCACAATTGCCCTACATGATCTTTCTTCCACAACTACTGCTTTCACTTCTTGTTGAACTTGCTGCCATTCCTCAAAGTGGTTCTAACGCAGAGAGACTTAAAGGAATACAGTCCACTTTGACCTTGTGTCATTATGCCCACCAGCATCTTGTGGCATAGCCTTGCCTCAGCTTTTTCTGCTCTTCTTTTCTTTCCCGTTTTCATGCTAATTCCAACCACGGGCTACCTTCAGATCACATATTTCATCCCAGCACAGTTGTGCTTTTTGGCCCAGTGCCTTTTACTAAACACAACTAACTCCCACATCCCATAGATGTGTGTGGTAGGTTACTTTGCAACTATTTATTGGTTCACTATAACAGAGTCTGGATATGTTCTGGAGTATTTTGCTCTTCATTGAGGGTTTTATGGCCATGATGATGTATTTGACCTTGAAGTGGTGGAACAGGCTTTGGTTTTTTTAAACATTGAACAAATTTAAAAGAATTATGTATTATTAAAGCGCAAGTGCTAAATGTTTTTTTCTAGCAGTGTAGCAGTTTCTAGCATTCTATTTATTACACATTCTGGTGTGTGTTCTTTTAAATTAAAAATCATGATTTTTCACTATCAATGCAGCATCAGAAGTAAAGTGTTGTAATATAAGTCTTGGATCAGTTACATTTAAAATATTCTATTTTTCTGCAGTGGTAAAAACTATACAGTAAATATTATACAGCAAAGGATTCCTTATTTTATTATATAAGCAAATATGTAACACACTGCACGAATACACTTGACTTAAGCATTCATAGTTTTCATTCTCTTTCTCTGTACGTTTATCATTCGTTTGCTCAGAGGTTGATGTGCTTGCTGCTTCCTGACTAGCTCTCCTTTTCTCCACCCTAGCGGCCCGCTTCTTCTCTTCTTTTGTCGGCATCTTTTCACGTTAACCGTGTTTGGTTTGCCATTACTTAGTACATTTTCTTTATTTCACTTAAGCTGCCACTTAAGTCTTCAATCTGCCTTAAGAATGATTTAAGATATGAAGAAGTAGGGGAAGTGACAGTGAAGGTGGTAGGAATGAGAGTGGCGCATGTAACGCACGGCCGCCCTGCTGGCTGCTGCCGAGAATTAATTCTACAATAAAATAAAATAAAAATAAAAAGAGGAATAACTATAGAGGTCAATCATCACCCAAAAAGTGGGTAGTAGATGTCACGTAGTATATGTGTACCAAATTTCACGTCAGTAGGTCAAATGTTTTGCGAGGTACAGGTGATTTAAAATCCTGGACAGACAAGCGGACAGCCACAGTAGTGTATTATATAAGAAGATAAGCAAACAGTTTGTTACTGTTGCAATTTCACCTGGTTAGACGACTAAAAAGCCTTTGTTTAGTTTCCTAGTCGAGAACCATTTTATCAACAGTATCTTTGACGGCACTGTATAACAACAAGAGACTTTATTACTAATATTCTATAAATTTTCTCTCCCATATTAAAGCAGGCTTTTAGTTTATTTAGTTTGCTTACTCAACCAATATCTTGTGGGTTCTGTACTTTTTCAATTTTAATTTGTTCTTGTATAGCTCTTTTCAAAGAGTACAGGCTCAGAGCACACATACTGTATATATTAACAAAACAATTTCTAACATTAAATACTAAACCCTTCAGCATTATAAATATAAAAACACAAACATCCATGTAAAGTAACAAGCCAAAAAGATAACTGCCTCAATGGTTTTACTTATTAAAGTTGTGCCGCTATAAAGGACTGTTAGTATTAGACTAATGACATAATCAGTTGACCAAGAGGAAAAAGGAAAACACAAAAATATTTTAGAGAAACTAAACCTCTGGGTCCTTTATAATTGGAAAAGTCACACTTTTATTTTTGCTGACCAATGCTAACTGGCTGCCTTCCGCTCATTGGTATTCTACAGTTCTGCATTCTCTGTGTGCTCCATGTTGTTTCAGCAGTCCAAAAACTTACATTTTTGGTTAAGTGGCAACTCTAACTTTTTCCCGTGTATTTGTGAGTGTGGGTGCATGGGAGTGGGTCCTGAGCTGGCATCCTGCCCTGAGCTAATTCTTCTCTTGATTCCAGTGCTACCGACATAGGCACCAGCTCTTCAAGACTATAATGAAAAAAGCAAATGACAGAAAAATCTTTGGTTACATTTATCATACAATTGTCATTGCATTGTAAATTATTGATGTGCATAGTTCAAGAATACAAGAGAAAGAGAAAGTAAGGAACTGAGAATTAGGTGTTACCATTAGAATAATTGATGTGTCATGATTAAAAGCTAGTCTGTGGAAAATGGCAAAAATGGTGGACCGGAGTACTGTGGAGAACAATTTTGAAATTAAGTGGATATGTATATGTATATATGAAGTGTTATGTCCTCACATTAGTATTGCTAGAAGGCCAAATTACTTTTTCAAGATTTCTCAAAGAAATATGTTACTCTACTCAGGTAGGAAACGAAGGTCATATGCCATACTTTGAGCAGTGATTCTCATTTCTTGCTGATGGCAGCCTTTACATGTACCAAAACTGACATCATGGCCAAATCCAGTGCCTTCTACAGGGTGGCCCACGAAAAAGTGGCCCGATTGACTACCTTCATCACGAAAGCTGTGTAGACATAGTGCAAACGTGTGAGTATGAGATGAGCGACATGCATTCCATTCCATAGAGAATCGCAATAGCAGAGGCTTACGTTCTCAAGGGTTCCATTAAGGAAACGCGGGACATTTTTGCAACAAAGTTTCCTGCCGCTGGTGTGCCAGCAAAGCGCGCAATACAGCAGTTGGTGAGAAAGTGGCGTACGACAGGGTCAGTTGCAAACGCCAAAAAGAATCGGGCCCCGCCCGTTCGCATACCTGATGCGATCGCCGATGTTTTCACACGGATGGAGAGAAGCCCTAGGAAGTCTACACGTAAGTTGTCTCAGCTGGCGGACATTTCGCGCACTTCTTCCCAACGCATTTTACATGACCGACGGATGAAACCTTACAAAGTATCATGTGTGCAAGAACTGAAGCAACCCTACAAGGAAAAACGTGTGCATTACTGCACGTGGCTATTTGAAACAGTTGCGAGTGGGTTGATGGATCCGCTGCTGTATTTCATGAGTGACGAAGCCTGGTTCCATCTGTCAGGATATGTGAACTCGCAGAATAGCAGATATTGGTCAGTAGTCAATCCGCATGCGATTCACGAGCAACCTCTTCACGATCAGAAAGTCGGAGTCTGGTGTGCTGTGTCTGCAACTCGGATTGTGGGTCCCATATTTTTTGAGACAACAGTGAACAGGTGTATATGGGAATTTTTGAGGAATTTTACGGACAGTTGACGCTGGAAGAATGCGAGTACGCCTTCTTCCAGCATGATGGCGCGACTTGTCACACGTGTCACTGTCACGAATTCGGGAGACATTTACAGAAGACAGGATTGTCACCAAAGGATTGTGGCAGCCGAGATCGCCGGACTTAAGCACTTGTGACTTTTATCCGTGGGGCAATTTGAAGGGAAAAGTGTATGCTAATAACCCGAGAACTTTACACCAGTTGAAAGACAATATTCGTAATGCAATTCGGAGCATTGGCGGCCCAGTGTTGCGTCGCGTCGCGTATATGACAACATGTTAAGGCGCGCCCAAAAATGCATTGACGCACAAGGAGATCATTTTCAGCACTTTCTGTAAAGAGTGAGTAAATATTTTTACATTTCAAGTTCCTCATTTCTTTATGGAAGGGCGCCTTTTTTCGCCAGGGAGGCGGGCTACTTTTTCGTGGGCCACCATGTAATTAGACTTTACCACGAATGGTTATATCTTCAGTTAACCTTTGAAGGACAGATTTTCCGTAATTATTTGAGAAGCTAGCCTGAAAGTATCCCTCCAGGTAGCTAAAAATTATGGTGGTCATAGTTTCATCTATAATAATTAATAATGAAAAAACAACCAAATGGAAATGTATGACATTTGCTGTAGATTGAGTATGTGATGTTTTCAGTCCTTCAGATCATGATATAGGTTTGGTTCGATTGACTCGACAGTAAAGGTTAATGTTTAGAAATATTTGATAAAATGATAATACAAATTGCAAAATGAATATCAGAAGCTGAGTTGGAATTCAAAAGGTGTCATCTTTTGTCTTATACAGTATTGCCTACACCTTTATTCAAGTAATATATCTTTAAATGATCATGGTTTTTTGTCCCATTTTTCTCCCATTGCAGAAATGACATGCAACAGGAATACAGAGCCAAACAGAAATTAAGAGGTCACTTTTTATTGTGATTAGTCAGCATACACATTAAAAAGTATGTAAAGGAAGAAGTAAGATTTAAGTAAAATAAAAAAAGTAAACTTTAAGATATAAAACATTAAATGTCCCTGAATTTACTGTATATAAAAATGCTAGTAATACTAAAGGTCCTATTATTTGCCTTATTAAAAGACTGACCGGTTGACTCAGCTTTTAGTACATTTTAACCTCTTTCAGATGTCCATCTTTTCCTTCTGTCCTCCTGCTGTTCAAACGCCTTTCCAGTTATCTGTTATAATTACATACATCCCAGGTAACTTGAGACCAATTTTGCAGCTCTGCTTATGCATCCCTGTTTCAATCATATATGTAGTTACCTGATATCAATGTAACCTGTGCAGGAGGTTAATCTGTATGGGCTGAAGCTGTTATACACAGTGATAACTCCTGTCTTGTCTGATTATTTCAGAAGCCTGACACTTGGGTGTTCCTGCTGTGCCCAGTAGGGATGAGAAAAGAAGGAGTGAGCAGGGAGTCTTCCTAATCACACTATCTGCTAGGGGTTACCCATATAGTGTAGCTAACTTATTAGATGGCTTCCAGGCTTTAAATTAATTAGAAACAGGTAAACTGATGCTAATATACAATACTTCCACTGCTGACAGGCAATATAAAATCAGTTCCCAAATGTTTATATCATTGTAAGCTTAGTCATAAAACGTGAGAATGGAAAACCAAATGTTCTTGTGTTTTCATTAAGCGTTTACATCTTGAAGGTATATCGTCTCTCGTTTTCTTGTTTTGTGAAGAAAGCTAGCCTCACTGCCACTGAGAGAACCAGTAATAAATGAAGTAACTCTGGCTGTGTGTAATGGATATTGAAAGCAGATTTGTAATCCGTAGTGTGGAGACAAGTAGAAATTGGGGTTAAACTTAAACATTTGTCAAGGTTGATTTAATTAAACAGATGGTAATAAACACAGCAGATTTGATGAACTTCCAGTCGAAAACCAAAGTACAAAAATAAAAAGTTTTTCTGAAATCAAAAAAACAGGATGAGGTCAAGAAATCCAAACGACAGAGAAAGTAAGAAGATAGCAGGGCAAATATACTTTCACAAAGGCTCCACGGTTGTTCTGCCAAGATCAGGAGATGAGAGAGAAAATGTGCTGAGGAATGAGCAAGGTAAATCAGAAAGATGGCAAGATTAAGTAAATCAAAACACAAAGCACAGAACATAGTCAACAAAACACTGTAGAATGATTTAGGAACTTGCCAAATGGATCAAAGATTTACACACAAATCGAAAAAAAATTGGATGGTAGAAATAGGGCACTGCTAGTTTAAGGAGAGTTGGCACAATTGTGTCATATATTGCAATTACAGCAGCCACAAGGTAGCAGCAGGGCACCGTTGCTATGTCCACAGCCCATCAAATGTAAACAAAATGGAGGAGTAACAGCTTTACACAAGAATCAGGTGGTACGCTAGCTTAAATAGCGTCATCGCACACTTGAAGAGGAAAACAATTTGAGTCCAGTTTAGTTTGGGATGGGATCTGTAGAGCTCCATTTTTAATACAGCCCTGGAATAAAGGACCAGTTAGGTTACAATACTGCTAATATTTGAGGGAAGCAGTTTATCTTACTAGATGAGCTGGGAGGGAGAAACCAGTTGAATTGGGGCTGTATTCAATACTTTTTCAGCCCATAAGGCCAAGTGATTTTTATTATAAGTTTGATTTATTTTGTTTTAATGGAGAAGGTAGAGAAGACTGGATAGCTTCTATTCTGTTGTGCTTTCATTGCACAAAATTTTTTCACTGAATTGTTATTCATGTTGATGTATTCACTTTGTTATTCATTTTTAGCAGAGTGCGATTTGAACTATTTTTAAAACTTTTGAGATTTTTGTCACTTAATAAAAGCAGTTTGATTATGTACTGCCCCATTTGTGCCTACCTCCCTTATTGTTCTGCTGGCCTGGTTCCCAATCATAGTGTTCCTTGATCAAGTCAAAAGATTCTGTTCCGTGACAACCACAATCAAAAGCAAAACACAAAATGGTAGTGTGCTAACATCACCATATCAAAGGTAAATTAATAATAGTTGAAATGAAAATAAAAGTACAGAATTTTTGCAAAAATAGAACCTATAACAATAAAAACTTTAATCAGCGGTTCACAAACCCAGTCCTGCGGACTCCCTGTGGCGAAAGGATTTTTATTAAAAAAATGTCAAAATCTGTGCATCATATTACATTTGATTGATCTTAATTTCTCTTTTCTTATTCTGCATTCTGAAAAGCATAACATTGTGGATTTTTACATTTATAAGACATTTAGACTGTTATTTTAAAAGGAGTTCATCAAGAACACGAGGGCACAGTTGGAAACTTGTTAAGGGTAAATTTCACACAAACACTAGGAAGTTTTTCTTTACACAAAGAACGATAGACACTTGAAATAAGCTGCCAAGTAGTGTGGTAGACAGTAAGACGTTAGGGACTTTCAAAACTTGACTTGATGTGTTTTTGAAAGAAATACAATAAGTGGATAGGACTGGCGAGCTTTGTTGGGCTGAATGGCCTGTTCTCGTCTAGAGTGTTCTAATGTTCTAATATTCATTGTATACTGGTGTTTCTAACTAGAGAAAGTACCTCCTAACTCAAAGTCATTCTAGGCTCACTTAGCAATCTAAGAGAAAATGTAGAGTAAAAAGATCTTTGAGGCACATCACCAGACTGGATAGGTCAGCCAGAATGTAACAATGAAAGATTAAATATATTTTTAATACAACTTGACCTTTCCCATTACCTGATCTACAAGAACATCTCTGGAGTGACGTTTCCATACTAAATGCTAAAAGGAATTGTTAAATAGCACCTCAGCTCTGGAAAAGTAACATGGAAACCAGCCCCATATACAATGACTGCTATTTACAGTGGCTATTGAAATCCCTACTATGACAGATACTCACATTAAACTGAATCTGAGCATAGTCTCTGGTTTCCATATGAAGTTGTTCATATCTGGCAGGAATGGCCACAAGCTCCCATTCACCATCATTCATGAATGCTCTCTTCTCATTTTTCACCTCTTCAAAGGTTCTCCACATGGCCAAGTCTACTTCATTCACTTGGGGAAAACACAATCCACAGATTATTTCAGCGTTAAAATGGGCATGTGTTTTGGATAGCTTTTTTTTCTTTCTAGTGCCTGCAAAAACAGACACTGAACAAAGCAATCATTTCAAAAATTCATCTAATTTGCAAAAGGTAAGAATCTAATGGTAACCTAAGTGTTGAATATTAATATTATTATATAATTAAAATAATTAATATTGTCCTCTTGCACTTATCATTAACACAAATTTTTGTTCTGTAGTATTCATAGATAATAAATTTTAAACAGCAAATGTGACTCAATTCAACCTCTACAGTATATGACTATTAGAAAAAAAAAGAAGAGATTAAGTAGAAGCTCAACAAATGAATTTAGCCCCTCATAATTCAAACATGGATGGCAAACTAAAGAATTGTAATTGACAGCATGCATTGATCTAAATCTTAGGAAATGTTTATAAAGAAATTATTGAAATATTTTAAAACAAAAAGATCACATTAATAAAGAAATATGCATCATTTAAGTATGGCTGTTGCCTTTAAACCCAAGTTTGCCAGTTAAGTTCTCACTTACTTTGTGACCTCAAGCAAGTTATCTAACCTTCATGTATTCACCTGCCAATATACAATAATAATAACAACAGTTATGTGACAGATATTAGTTAAAAGTAATTCTCAACTGATGTGCATATTGCTTCAGATGATGTGTAACACATATATGTATTACTGAATATACCAGAATAAAAAATGCAAACTGTAGACACGTGTGGTGTACAGAGGCTTTGCATCCTGCCTAATGTAGCATAACACGCATTAAAACTGTGCAGTGAACCCAGTCTAACTGGAATAAGTTCCACCTATCCAGCACTTGTTTAAATGTTTAAGCAGATTTGGTAACGGATAGATGAATTAGACTACATTTAATAACAATCATTAGGCTTAAATTGTAACATACTGTGACAGCATTGAGCCTTGGTGGCTTATAATATATATATATGCAATTACATTTTTTCATATTTCTAAATTCTCTGCTGTAATGCCAGTATTAAAACGCATATCCATAACACTCAATGATGTTAATTCTGTTCAAGCATGAGACACTTCCACAGCAATACTTCTAGAAGGAGGCCCAATGCTGCCACTCAAATCATACAAACTGTGTTTGCTAGCTGATCAAGAATGAAGACAATCGTTCATCTGACCAAAAATTGTCAGCCCTGAGTCACAGGAATTGGGTATTTTAAACAGCACTACTACAAAAGAAAACAACAAGAAAAAATATTACTACACTATACTACATCTTGAATGCCAAGCGGTGCATGGCCCCCTAAGACTTCTATGTTGGTCTTGTTTGCGATTGGCTATTCTTGCTGTAGCCTGCAACTGATAGATTTTTATTCTGAAAACTCAGAAATGTCCATTTTTTTCTGCCAGTTAGCCATTATGAGCTTGCCTTCCACTTGTAAACTTCTCTAACACATGGGCTAAAGCTGAGCCACTCTGACATGTGTACGGTATTGGGAGAAGGTGTACCCACCAAAGCGTCTGAGGTGACAACAAAGTTCACTTCTTCTTTGTGACGGATACAAACTCTTATTAAAGAACCTGAGTTCAGGTGCTCCTCCACTTCTACCTTTCCTAATTTTTGAATATTATCCCTGCATTGACTGCTGGAGGGTTAAAGCTTTGAATAGTAGGGAACCAAAGCTATTCCTGAATTTGTGATTCTGGGGTCACTGTCTACTTGGTTTCTCACTGTATCCAGATCATGGCTTCTGGCTTCTAGAGTTTATTTCCAGTAGACAAAGAACTATTAGCTCAATATTTAGTGCCTGAGATCGAGAGGTTGTGTTGTTTAGACAGGCTATGTCATAATGCGGAATATTCTAAAATATTTTAGCCGGGAACAGCTAATATTTAAATATCACCAGTTGGCTAAAGTTAACTAATTTCTTTTCAGAAGTGGATTTCTTTATAAATCAGAGCTGGCCTATATAGTAAATATTCTCATATTTATTAGTACATGTACCAGAGAAGAAAGACTCTCTTGACATTTGAATCTCTTCCTCCCCATGAACATTTTTAAATTGTAAGCTGTATGACATTTAGTAAAGACGACAAATTTTATGGTTATCAACAGTTTAAAATGTTAGTTGGACCCAAAAGCTCTGAAAAGGTATTTTTTTCCTCCGCACTCAGTGCATTGAACAAGGTCAGAAAGGAAACCTCATCACATTACCCCCCTCAGATGAGTATTATGAGGGGATCCATTCTTTAATCTGTTTTTTCTTTCTTTAATGTATCAGTCTCCCCACGCTTCTGGTGCAGGGCGGCTTCACGTTGTGCGTTACATTGTCTGAATGAAGCCAATCTTCTTCTATGATGGACCTGTGCTTTGGGAGGCATATAATCAAAAAAAAAGAAGAAGCAAAAAATAAAAAAATAAAAAAAGACCTGGCATTTTGAAAAGGTTAGAGGAAAGTACTGATTAAAAAAGAGAGCAGTCTTTTGCTGAAGTTTGTTTCCTATGGCAGAAGAACTTTTTATTTTGTTACTTTTTTTCCCATCATTGCTCTTTCACACTGATGTTGTGATGTTTATGATTTTGATCATTTGTATTTAACCATTTTTCCTTTTGTTTACTAGTTTCATGTGATGTTTTTTATTCTTAAAAACTCAGTAACCATAATCCATTCCACAAGCAAATGCATTTGTCGAAATATATTTTTATTTTCATTTCTTTATGTTTTGTTAATCTAATGGGGCAATTCAGGGTAGAGAAGACAGGAGTAAAAGAAGATCCTTCATGCAAGCTGAGCATGTGTCTGTGAGGAAAAAACAGTAAAGCCTCCGTGTTAATAAATTAGCCCATGAGAATAAGCTGCCCACACTGTCTGACTCAAGTAAACATGGGATTAAAGTCAAATAAATCTTCTTTGTTATAAACATTTCCAGAAGCCATACCACCTGTACTTCAGAACAGGTAATCCACATGAAGCTAAGTATGTTCGGGTCTGGGCAGTACTTGGATGGGAGACCAAGTAAGAAAAGCTTGGGTTGCTACTGGAGGAGGTGTTGGTGAAGCCAGCAGGGAGAGTTTACCGTGTGGTTTGAATGTGGATCCCAATGTCTTTTTGCAGTGACGGTGAAACAGTGCTGTAAAAATGGCGCTGTGCTTTGGATGAGATGTAAAACCGAGGTGTTGACTCTTTTTTTGGCATAAAAGATGCCTGAGCATCTAAAAGAGTTGGGTGTATCCCAACATCCTAGCTAAATTGCTCACCACGGCCTAGTCACGGCCTACCCCTTATCACTACTGCTCTCTAATTGTCTAACTATCTCTCTCACCTCTTCACCACCTAACAGGCAATGGGTGGTGAGTGTACTAGCACAAAATAGCTGCCATCGCATCTCCCAGGAGGATGCTGCACATTAATGGTGGTTGAAGTGGCTCCACACTCATTATTTAAAGTACTTTGAGTAGTACAAAAAGCATTATATAAATGTAAAAAATAATAATAACTATTATTATTATTAAATTAGCCGCAGGCCAGAGGAAGCCACACTTTCTACAATCTGACCACAGTGTCTTGTTAAGAAAACACCAGAGGCAAAGGAAAGCCAATCTAAAATATTATTCAGAGTACATTCCTTCCCGTAGGTAGTGTGTAAGTAGTGGTAGTGTAGCTTCAAAATTTTAATTAGGGCTGCAAGAAAGTTATACCTGCTTCATGTGGTTGTGGTCTGAAATGTGGATTTATCTGATGATATATTGCTTAGAGAAATTTCTTAGACATTTAAATATTGGATTACGAGAAACTAGGAGCTTCACCACAAAGGAGCGACATGATCTGACACATTCCTGTGACTCAGTCTTGTGTTAGATTACACCAACTGTGCAGAGCAGGTCACCAAAGTAGAATACAGTTAGAGTTTTCTGATGCTTGTGACATATCAGCTAACAAGAAGGAAGCTTTAATATAGAAATGAATTGATGGAGCACTGCTGTAATGCTGTTATGGTATAAGTGCTTTATTTTCTACTAGCAGAATACCCGCACTTCGCAGCGGAGAAGTAGTGTGTTAAAGAAGGTACGAAAAAGAAAAGGAAAAATTTTAAAAATAACGTAACATGATTGTTAATGTAATTGTTTTGTCATTGATATGAGTGTTGTTCTCATATCTATCTATATATATCTATCTATCTATCTATCTATATATATATATATCTCTATCTATCTATATATATATATCTCTATCTATATATACTGCTCAAAAGAATTAAAGGAACACTTTTTAATCAGAGTATAGCATAATGTCAATGAAACTTATGGGATATTAATCTGGTCAGTTAAGTAGCAGAGGGGGTTGTTAATCAGTTTCAGCTGCTGTGGTGTTAATGAAATTAACAACAGATGCACTAGAGGGGCAACAATGAGAGGACCCCCAAAACAGGAATGGTTTAACAGGTGGAGGCCACTGACATTTTTCCCTCCTCATCTTTTCTGACTGTTTCTTCACTAGTTTTGCATTTGGCTACAGTCAGTGTCACTACTGGTAGCATGAGGCGATACCTGGACCCTACAGAGGTTGCACAGGTAGTCCAACTTCTCCAGGATGGCACATCAATACGTGTCATTGCCAGAAGGTTTGCTGTGTCTCCCTGCACAGTCTCAAGGGCATGGAGGAGATTCTAGGAGACAAGCAGTTACTCTAGGAGAGCTGGAGAGGGCCATAGAAGGTCCATAACCCATCAGCAGGACCAGTATCTGCTCCTTTGGGCAAGGAGGAACAGGATGAGCACTGCCAGAGCCCTACAAAATGACCTCCAGCAGGCCACTGGTGTGAATGTCTCTGACCAAACAACCAGAAAGACTTCATGAGGGTGACCCAAGGGCCCCATGTCCTCTAATGGGCCCTGAGCTCACTGCCCAGCAGCATGCAGCTCGATTGGCATTCGCCATAGAATACCAGAATTGGCACATGCACCACTGGTGCCCTGTGCTTTTTACAGATGAGAGCAGGTTCACCCTGAGCACGTGACAGAAGT